>NC_047659.1:105738754-106045356 GCF_011762505.2 Arvicanthis niloticus
TAAACTAATCTCGAGAGACTAAATTTGCAAAAAAAAAAAAAAAGCGTTGAATATTATTTTATTTCTAATTTATGTTTCCTCCCTTTGTTTTCTGGAGTTACAGAGAATCACAGAACTGGAGTCAGATAAAGGCCCCTTGGCTGCTCTGTTCTGGCCAGTTAGCATGCTCTATCTGTTATCGCCTTGAAAAAGGGAAGGAGGGAGCTGGTGGTCCTTCCAATGCAGCTATGTGCTGAGATAGTAGGCACCTTAGCTCTGATATCTGGAGAGGCATAAAACATAAGGCCCACTTTAGAGACTGATGTGATAATCAAATCAACTACTTGGGAAGTGAACAGCAGAGGGCTCAGAATGCTTCTAAGCAGGATCTTCTGTGACCAGTCTGATTGCTTCCTTCCACACAGCTCCCTGAGTGTAGAGTCTAAACTAGTCAACAGTGACCCTACAGTGACTGGTGTCTACTTGGGCCTGCTACTTCTTCCGTTGCTAGTGACTATTCATGGTCTTGGGTTTCGTTTGAATGCCTGCTTTCTTTCCAGCCAGTTCAGCATAATGCCCTCCTTGCTACTGCCTGTTCCCTCCAACTCTAAACTTAGGTATATCTTCTGTCTACTATGTGAGTGATCCCAAGTTCCACAGAGTCATCTTCCACAAATCACCAGCTTAGTCTCTTTCCTTACCATTGAACAAACCATGTGTGGTTGCATGAACACTTTCATTAGAGTTTGTAGAGAACGAAAGTTCATTTATTTTATAGCTCATATACTTGTAGCTGAATTCTACTGATTAGTTTTCCCCTTTACTCGACAAACCCCAATGATTTAGATTAACATGTTTATGAATAGCCTTGTTTACAGAGAACATTTAAAAGTTTGAAATTTTTTAAATATTGTCTTACAAAGATGTGTATTTGAGTTTAATGTTGTGCTGTGGCTCTCTCTCTCTCTCTCTCTCTCTCTCTCTCTCTCTCTGTGTGTGTGTGTGTGTGTGTGTGTGTGTGTGTGTGTGTGTGTTTTGGCTTGGTTGTTTTTTGTTTTTTGTTTTTCGTTTTTTTTTTATGATAAGACTTCACTGTGTAGCATAACAGGCTAGTATCTATTTCACTGTCTCTCTGCCCAGACTCTTAGGCCCTGAGATTAAAAGCCTCCCCCACCACACTTGGCTAGTACTTGTATTTTCTGTGCATACATCTAAATAGAGCTTAGGAATTGTGAATTCAGACGTGGGCAGATATGATCAAGGGCACATGTGATATATTTCATTATATGCTTTCTTCTCTCTTCCCCTTGAATTTGAATCCTGAGAATATATTTCTCATTTAAGTATGAAATAATTTGGACATTTACTATAAAGATGTATGTTTCTAGAAAAGTTCGATGCAAAGCTTTCATTCACCCATCTTATGCCTCAATTATTTGACTGGTAGCTTACAATGGAAAACAGAAAGTGTGGTTGGTGTTGACACTTCCTTCTGCTTGTCATCCGCAATTACTCAATGTGGCACATCTGGTGTCTCTCAGGTTGAAGCAAAGATGCTGGGAAAGTCAAGGGTTATATAGATTCTACTTGAAATGTGCTTTTGTTAGATGAGTTTCACAGTATTTTTTAAAAAAAATATATGTATTTTTCAATCTAGCTACAGTTTCATCTCAGGTTGGCAGGGGGCTTGTCCTGTGTCATTTCCATCTGAGCACTCAATCATGGTACAGCCTCACTGGTGTACTGTGAATTCTAGTTCAAAAGGAAAGAGCAAGCGACATATCATACCCAGGTTCTAAATGTGTTTGCACAGACACACCATAGGTTCCTTCAGCTGCCATGACCTTGGTCAAATCAAACACATGGTCACACCCAACTTCTAAGTAGATATGCAGTGCTTCCAGGCCACTAAAAATACCAAAAGAAACAGTTTATCAGTGGAATGTATACTTAGCATACATGACATCATAGCTTCAATGATAAACACCTAACAGCACTGGCAGTAGCATCATTTTCTTAAAAATCCAAGTTGAGAATGTAATCACTTTTCCCTGCGTTAGTTTCTAGACCACAAAATCTTTGGGTTACATGCAAAATTCACTTTGTTAACAGCAATGGATGAACATATCTTAAATCCCTGCTCCATAGCTTCCTCTCTGGTTTCTTCTTTCCTGACCCTGAAAAGATTTTAATCTAAGTCACCAGAAAACAAAACAAAACAAATATTAAAACACAAAAACAGCCACTGAAGTATCTGTTTCCTAAAATAAATAAATAAATAAATACATACATACATAAATAAAAATATCGAAGTGAATGCTGCCACTAAGTTGTCTAAAATCTGCAAAGGCATTGACAGACGGGCAGCTGTGCTCTCTTGTGCTTTCCTCCTGACAAGGAAGTTGGGAAGTTCTTTCTGTGATAAAGAAGCCATATGCCTTTTCTTATGAAAGCCCACACAAAGACATGCCCCATGCTGCCAAATACTGGTTCTAGCGGGGCCATTTTCATTCTTTTCAGTCTGTTCCCCTCTTCTCTGCTTGTGCACGGGCCCTCTTGAGACAGTGGAGCTTGCTCCATCTCAACCTACTGTGACTAATGGGGGAAGCATGGGCTGGGTAAGAGGGAGTAGATAATGGATATTGGTTTTCATTATCCTGCCAGAGACACTTGAATCAATGCAATTGGCAATTGGTGAATAAAGCAGTAATTGAGGGTTTATGTCCTCCTTCCCATAGGGGAATGGGAAAGTCAAGTTCCCATATGAGACATATGGGCTGCTACTAACCGTTTTGAAATTTGTTTTTAAAAGAAATCTCTGAAGTAACAAACTACATATTACTTCTGTACTTCCAAGGAATGTTTCATTTACTATATCCTATTTACTAAACTAAAGACAGGTTTTTGGGAGGATGTATTATTTAGTGACTCAATAATAGCAATTCTTCGCCACAAAACTCCTAGAAATTTTAACGTCTAGAAGATGAGGGAATATACAGTTGGCTCAGCTGAGGTGCAGTCTCTTGAAGTTAGTAATTATGTCCCATCTGTTTGGAGAAATAAGTTGGCTTTTAAGAGAGTAAATGGGGTAACAATTTAATTAAAGGCAGGTTAGATTACATGCAAATTACTTGCTATTATTATTGCAGGGGTCTGTCGAAATGGACAACTTGGAAAGCTCTGTTTTCAACGTTTCTTAGGGGAATAGCTTTCAGCAGAGCTCGGGAATGGAACTTGGGCTTTTGGCTTTGTTTTAGCTCTGGTGTGTGGAATGAACATATTGCCTAGAGTCTCTGTGTGTCACCTGCTTCTCTTTATCCTTTCTTGGTCTTGGTCATTTATAACCTGGTCTAGCACAACACTGGAATTAGCACAGCATTAGCTGGTATAGGTTTCTTTAATTTGGCTTACAAATATTTTAGAAACAATCACTTAGCATTTAAAAATGATAATAATTTAATCAGTATCTGATCCATAATTCCAACCTAGTATTTTCTCTGTGGACTTAAGCCAACTTCAACTGAGCTCCCTTATCTACTTATAAATGCTACAAATATAATGCTATCTGCAGTTGTAGGTTTCACTAGAAATATATCCTTTCTCACTATTCCCTGCTCACCCCTCCCACAAACCTTCCCTTCTCCCCCTCCCCTTCTCCTCTGAGAGGGCAGGGGCCCCACTGGGTATCCCCTCCCCCATCCTGGCACATCATGTCTCTGGGTCTAGGCTCTTCTTCTCTCACTGAGGCCAGTTGGCTAGAAGAACATATCCCATGGACAGTCAATAGACTTGGGCTAGCACCATTCCAGTTGTTTGAGACCCACATGAAGACCAAGCTGCATATGTGCTACATATATATGAAGAGGTCTAGGTCCGGCCATGTATGCTCTTTGGTTGATAGTTTGGTTTCTGAGAGCCCCAAGAGTCTAGATTAATTGACTCTGCTGGTCTTCCTGTGAAGTTCCCATCCCTTTCAATGCCAACATTTCTTCTCCCTACTATTTCATAAGAGTTCCCAAGCTCCATCCAATGTTTGGTTGTGTGTGGGTATATCCATCTGAGTTAGGTGCTGAATCAAAGGATAGTCATGCTAGACTCCTGTCTGCATGCATAACAAAGTACCATTAATAGAGTCAGGGATTGGTGCTTGCCAATTGAATGGTTCTCAAGTTTAGCTGGTTATTGGTTGGTCATTCTTTCAGTCTCTGTTCCATCCCCTATCCCTGCATTTCTTATAGACAGGATAAATTTTGGGTGGAAAGTTTTGTGAGTGGATTGGTGTCGCTATGGCTCCACTAGGGTTCCTGCCTGGCTACAGGAGGTGGCCTCTTCAGGTTTCACATCCCCTATACTCAAGTGATAGCACATGCTGTTGAGGATGTGGAGCAAAAGAACACTCCTCCATTGCTGGTGGGAGTGTAAACTTGTGCAACCACTTTGAAAATCAATTCGGCAGTTTCTTAAATAGTTCTGGGACTAGTTATACCACTAGACCCAGCTCTATCACTCCTGGGAATATACCCAAAAGATGCTCCGACATTGCACAGACACTTGCTCAGCTATGTTCATGGCAGCTTTACTCATAATAGCCCAAAACTGGAAACAACTTAAATGTCTGTCAACTGAAGAATGGATAAAGAAAATGTGGTACATCTACACAATGGAATACTATTCAGTAATTAAAAACAAAGACATCATAAATTTGGGAGGCAAATGGATGGAACTTGAGAATATCATCCTGAGTGATGTAACCCAATTCCAAAGGGCATACATAATATGTACTCAATTATCAGTGCATCATAGACATAAAATGTACAGGATACTGATGCTATACTTCACAGACCAAAAGAAGCTAAATAAGAAGGAAGGGACAAGCAAGAGTGCTTGGATCACACTTAGAAGGGGGAATAAAATAGTCATAGGAGGCAGACGGAGGGAGGGAACTGGATGGGAGAAGGATGAGGAGGAGAAAGGATGAGGTTCAGGATCAGATGTGGGGAAGGACAGAAAAGATGGTCAGATGGCGATGAGAATGAATGGAAATCTGTAGTTGACGGGTGGGGAGGTGGTGGGCATCTCCAGGACTTGACAGAGACCTGTGATAAGGGAGGCACCCAAGAATCAGTGCATTCTTTCATAATAGGAAATTATCTGTATCAGTATTTTGATGGTGTATCTGACACTGCTTTTTAACAATTTTGCATTTAATGATTTTACAGATTTTAATATGCCAGAACACATTTAATGAAAACTCACAGGTTTAATAAAGCTGCAGTTGTGAATGTGCTTTAAAAGATACCAGGTCTACTATAATAACTTTCTATGGGTTGACTGGTTATTTATAGGTGTTGACTGCCACAAATGCAAAGTACGAAAAATTAATTCATCAAATCAATCACATATAACCTAAAACTACTTTCTGGAAGCCCAGATTGCTTATAAAAATGCTTACGCTTTCCTCAGTTTACCTGGTAGAATTTCACATGACATCTACTGTATAATTTATCATTTCTCCAGTATTTTATGTTAACCGGATATCAGTATTCAAATTTATTTCTTTAGCTTAAAGATCCACCAAACAGCAGTCCATAGATATGAGTGAGTATATGCACTTGCATAGATGACTATAAGTTAATATGCACTTGCATATATCCAGAAAAAAAGTATTGCCTACTGTTTCTGTTTACAGATACTTGTCTGTGCAATTTTTATTGTTTCAGTACATTTGCTTTTTTCTTACAAACGGGAACCCCCATGCCATGAGTCAAAAGTCATTTTTTAAGTCATATGAACAATTTTTTTTCTGGAGCCTGACTTTTCTAAAGCCAAGGTGCTAGTCACCCCACTTTGAGGTGAAATATCTCTCTGTTTCCTCATAAAATAGAATAGCATTATTATTTTATTACGTTTTCTGTTATGTGTGAGTATGTGTGCTTTATATATGTCATGTACAGCAGGTACAAACACAAATGTATGGAGGCCCGAAAAGAACACTCAGTGTCCTTCTTTATCACTCTCTGCCTTACTCCTTTGAGACAGTCTGTAACTGAACACAGAGCTATGCTGTGGGTGAGCAGTGACTCCCCACAAGCCCTCAGTCCATGTCGTCTCTGCCCCAAACAGTGCTGAGGTTGTAAGTGAGAAGGATTTTTTGATAGGCATTAGAGCTTCGAACTCAGATTCACTTGGTTGCATAGGTACTCTTACCTGTTGTGCCATCGTCATGGTTCTTAATATTTGAAATACCTTTACTTGACATATTGTATAGGTCTGTTAACAAAATAAAATGAAATTTTTATCAAGTATATTTACTTTCACAAGTATCCTGATTTTTTATATAATTTACAAGGGCACACCGGTCATACTGGCTAAAAACATATTGCTTTTAATAAATTGGAGGTCACTGTATGACTGTCAGAGTCTAAGAATAACTGAGACATAGTAATTGCCCAAGATCAAAAATGTGCAGTTAGTTATAAACCCTTCATTTTTTTTTTTAAGGAAAGGATTGGAAAGATTGGTGTCAGGAAATTGGATAAAGTTTATTTAATAACTGAAAACAAGTTAAGAATAAGTTAACTAATAAATATTTTAGTAAGCTGTTTTATAATACAGTAAGAATAGATTATGGTTATATTATCAAATATTCTTTATTGAGCATTATAATTTTATAATTTTATAGGTCACCCTTTATAATCATGCTAAGATGCTTCAAGTAATTTTTTTCATAATTTTGAAGTTTTCCTATACAAACTATATTTTTATAGCCTCTAATATCTGCCATCCTCTCTATTGGGTATTGTCCATGTGATTTTAATACTTAATTTCAAAAAAGGGGGTAATTACATTATTTATCTATTTGGTAAGTTATAGAATTCATGAATGCATGACTATTTATATGACTTACAGACACATCACATGGTTATGTATATGTATTCAAAATCCTTTTTCAATATTCTTATCAGCCAGTGGGCTAGCGAAGAGCTACAAATAATAACAAGCTAGTTTGGGGGGAGTTGCAAGTAAAATAATATTAAGACAAGTGTAGGTCTCAACTGAAACACAAGTATTTAACATACAAGCTAAAATGTAGGCTTCTAGAATAAAAAAAATATAATCTCCCAAAGTTCATGCTTTTTCACTGTTTCAGAAAATATGCAAACCTAATGACTCAAAGAGGTCCACGTTCTAGTTCTCTGCTCTTGCCATCTTTTCACTGGCTTCTCTGATTTCTCAGTTGCTGTTTAAACTTTGATTAAGGTAATGTCAGAATTGGAGGGCCTAAGATCCTTGACCAAGATGTGAAAATTCAAATCTAACCCTTTCTTACTTGTAGGAGCATGTTCGAGACTATATGCAAAGGCTGCACGTTGAAAGTCAACAGTGTAAATAGTTACCTTAGAATAAAATGTTTGTGTAGAACTGGTGGCTACTTTAATACATAAATAAGCAAAGAAAGAAATGGCGTAGTGTCAATTTGAAGTATATGTAACTTAAAATATGTATATATGCGTGTGTACGTGTGTGAGAGAGAGAGAGAAGGGGAGAGGGAGAGAGGGAGGGAGGGAGGGAGGGAGAGAGAGAGAGAGAGAGAGAGAGAGAGAGAGAGAGAGAGAGAGAGAGAGAAAGGTTGTGTGATGAAAATTTTAACAGTAAAACCAGGAAGATATTTGGTGTGTATGGAGGGAAAAGGTACTGCAGAAGTATGAGTAAGTACCAGGGAAAAGTGATGATCAACCACCACCAACATTTACTCCTGATTGAAAGCAGTTCGGTGATGCGGTATCCTTCTGTAACCCTGTTCTGGGAAGACCACATCATAACATGTCATTAGCCCGAGTCAGCTTATTTTTTTAAATGTACTTTCCTTTGATGATTACTGTTTAAATCTGTCATCTCTATCCTCAAAGGATAGAGGTGACTTGTTTTTGAGGTACAGCAGTGCTCCATTGAATCTTCACTGTTATCTAATCACATCCTGGACTTTTTGGTGTGTCACCAAGAGAAATTACCGAAAATCCACTGCCTAAATCTCGCTAGACAATAAAAATGGTGACCTGCTTCATGTGCTTCCAGAACACATTCCACTTCAGAGAGAAGTACAGCAGCAGTCTCTTCCAAAAGAACTGGAAATAGAAACATCATTTTTGAGCTGAAACAGAAACGGTTGCTGAACATCTTTTCCCTGTGCTTTGGAAATATATGCAAATGTACATAAACACCCCTGAAGGAGACCCTGTCAATCTGGGGCAGAAAGCAAAGGCGGGAGATGACTACCATTTAGTTTGTGTTCTGAAAGAAAGCTAGTTATGGTTATTCATCAAATTTGCGTTCTGCTTAGTGCTTGTAGAAAGTAGTGAAGGAAAAGTAAAGACTCAGTGTGGCCAGAGTGAATCCAGAGATGCTTTAGTGTTTAAGAGTAACACCTTCTGAAGGCACTGGCACACTAAAAGCCATTAACATAAGAGACCAGATGAAAGTCTTAATTGGTCAGTATTGAAGCGATTGATGTGACTATGGGCTTCCTTCTTCAGAATTGGAGATAATTGTCCATTTTCAAATGATGGTGCATGGTATTGCCCCTGTAGGGCATTTAAGACTGAGATGAATTCAAGGAAATGTTACACCATCTGTTTTGTTGTGTCTTTGCCGGCTTGCCTTTCTTTTTTGTAGCCAACTCACAGGAAATATGCTCACCATCAGTTCTTACAAAAATTATAATTCATAACCAAGGGTAAAAAATTGTATAATGTCTTTCTTGAGTAACTACAACAAAGTTTAGTTTAGTTTAGTTTAGTTTAGTTTAGTTTAGTTTAGTTTAGTTAAGTTTAGTTTAGTTTATAAATAAGAGACTAGTTACTTTTCTTCACTATGGCCATATTGCCAGCGAATGTAATTTAAGAGAAGTTATTTGCGCTCAGTTTAGAAGTTGCAGTCCATTATGGCAGGGGATAGAGTCGAGGTAGGGTTGTGGGCAGCTCTGTTCATGGTGGCCAGAAGTTACAATTTGGCTTCTTAGATCAGAAATAGAGTTTACAATTGAATCCAAAGACATCACCTTCAAGGCCTGCTCCCAGCAATCTGTCTGTCCCTTAGACAAGCTACATTCTACAGAACCCGTAACCTCTCAGAACAGCACCACATGCTGGGACCAGCATTCAAACACAGGAGCCTGTGAGTGAGGTGTTTCTTATTCAAATCATTCCATATTCTGTAGTGTTCTGCATTTGTGAAAGCAGCGTATTGTCTGCTACGTCAGTGGAGAAAAGATTGATGAGCCTTCCATTCCAGAATAAAATGTGTAACATGCTGTTGATTTTATCAAGTGATATCAGATCTAGGGGCAGGTTGCTTTCCCCTTCCCTCATGAAGCTGAGGCCAGTCCTTTAGACAAACTGACAAACTGATGGGTCATGCTTTGCTGAGGAATAACACTGACCCTTTGTGAACCTGATTTTTAAGTTTCTACTCTCTTTCGTTCTCTCAGAGTTGAATTTTTCGAATATCCTAAAGAAGTGGTTGGATTGCTTCTACAGCAGACAAAGCTTTGGTGATCGATTTTATTTTGCTTCCTTTAGTTTCTGGGTTGCCTATTGGTTTGTCTATTTAAGTGGTTGGAGACAGAGCCCAGAGCCTCCGGCTTCCTAAGTAGGCATTAGACCACTGAGCCACATCCTCAGACCGATGAACAAAACTTTAGACAGGTATGTCCCTGAACTTCTCCAGATAGGTCACCACTATTTCTAAGTTAGCATTTGATTTTTAACTGGTGAATAATTGTGTGTGTGTGTAATCTCTTTATCCATTTGTCTGTCAATAGATACCTGGTTTGATTCTGTTCACTCACTCTTGTAGATAGAGCTGTGGGTGAACTAGGGAATATTTGCTCTTTCTCTGGTGTATTGATTTTACTTCTTTTGGGTCTCTTCTGAGAACCGGGAAGTGATAATTCCCTCTTCCATCTTATAAAGCACTTTCATGCACTTTTCTGCAAACTAGATACAAATTTAAGTTCCTACCAACAGTGCATCTTTTTTTTTTTTTTTTTTTTTACTCCATGCCCTCACAAGTTCTTGTCATCCTTTGCCTTTCTCAATTATAGCTTTTAGTTATTTATTGTCTATGCATGCATGTATGTGTTTGGGGTCATAGGTTCTACTTATTGAGCTCAGAAGACAACCCTTGTAGGCTAGTTCTCTCCCTATACCATGTAGTCCATCCCTGGACTACATACCCGTGTCATCAGGTGTAGCAGCTGGTGCCTCCCTGCTGAGCCATCTCTCATCTTCCATCTGTCTGGTGACAGACATTAGAGCATCTCTGAAGTGATACCCTCATTACAATTTTAATTTGCATTTCTCAAACAACTGGGGACTTGTTTAGAGACTGGTTTTCATAGATCATTTGTACGTCTTCTGGAGAAAAAAGAAAGGAAGGAAGGAAGGAATGGAGAGAGAGAGAGAGAGAGAGAGAGAGAGAGAGAGAGAGAGAGAGAGAGAGAGAGAGAGAGGCAGCCTACACACATTCTTTGCCTGGTTTTTGCCACATTACTCTCCTGATACAGAATTTCTTGAGTTCCTATATATTTTGGATAATTGTCCCTTTTCAAGTTTTTAAATATTATCTCCCACTCTGTGGATTGTTTCTTCAGCATAGAAATATACAGATGGCAAGCTGCCTCCGGACAGCCCTGTGTGTATGTGTTGCTAAGGATCTATATGTGGGCCTCATCTGTGCCAGACAAGCATGCTGGGCCAGCTACATTCAGCCCCCTAACCATTTGCTGTGGCTGCATTTTAATTTTGTCCACAGATAAAAACTGCATCTACTTATATACATTTTTTTTGAAATGAACAAATCAGACTAATTAGCACAATCATAATCTCATATGCTTGTGTGGTGAGGACATTTCAAATCTATTCTTTCCGCAATTTGGAAAGACACAATCCATTAATACTAATTACAGTTGTTTTGCTCTGCAGTAGGTCATCTGAACACTTCCTGCTGCCTGTTTGAAGCTTGGTGACCTTTGACCCTCTGCTCCTTGCCTATCTCTCATGCTAGCTCCAGAAGCCTATGTACTCAGTGTAGTCAGTTTCTATGACTTTGAGGTTTAGATTCCATATATATGTGCAGTCATACACTATTTGTCTTACTAAGCCCATTTTTCTTTTAGCATAATGATGCCACTGTTGGTTGTTTAAATAAAAGTCTTCCATTTGTAAATGTACAACTTACAAGTACTTGTGTGTCATTGTCATTGTGTAAAATTCAAGAACAAGTGAAATTAATGCGATAGGAAAGACGAGAGGAAGTCCTCATTGATGTTGGGCCTGTTTTATCTAGATGGAGTTCAGATGAGGGAAAGAGTGAACAAGCCTTACCCTCAGCAGTAAAGCCCGGTTGTCCGTGTAATACTCGTAAAGAGTGTAGCACACTCACTCATACGCAGGAAAGGGAATCTATGGACAACGATTTGCTCAGAAGGTGCAGGGCCTTGGGTCCAATTTTCAGCTTAAAATCAAAACAAAACAGTGTAATCTATGAAGTGTCAACAGTACATAGGATGAGCACTATTTTCTTGGTCAGTCTTAATATGACAAATGACATTTTCTTGCAGTGCAGAGAGTTTTCATACTTTCAATGTTCCGTGTGAGTTCAAATAGATGGGACAGTTCAGAATCAAGACATGTACGGCAGGTGCTAACATGCAGAATGGTAAGTTCCTACTAAACATTGCATGATTTTTGTATCCTTTCTCCTGGCCACTCTCATGAACTGCCACCAAAAAGATGATTGTTATACCTAAAATCAACCAGATGAGGACTGCCCCCAAAATTTTGCCAAAGGAGATGTTTGATTTATAAAACTTATCAAAGGCTTCCAGATACAAAAAAACTAAAACATTTTTAAAATACATTAAAAAGAAAAAAAAGATATCACCATAAAGCAGAAAGCTCTGTCCCTAAACAATAATTTGTTCCAGGTGGTAAAACACTGTCTAGTCTCATGGTGTCATTTTTACCCTAGCTAAGAAAACCATAACTAAAAGTTAAAACTATATTTTGTGAATTACAATGTATATTTCATATACTACGTATGAATAAATACTAATTTTTACTTCATGTGTGAATCAATTTCTCTAAATGGAAACCTGGTGCTTCTCAAACTTTTATGCAAATCATTCTCAGATCTCCTTAAGAATGACACTCCCCTTCATGTTTGGACTGAGTTTCCATTAAGGACCCTAGTTGGGTTCAGCAGACCCCACTTCCAAAAAAGATACAAAGCTAAATGGTCTTTAGACTTTATGTTACTGTGTTTTGAAAGAGAAAATAAAAAGGGAAACTGTGCAGTCTAGGTCTGAAGTGTTAGGGTAAAAAGAAGTAGAGTGTTTCACAGGTTCAGCCCTAAAGGCAGCTCTGTGTACTTTCAATAGTCTTCACTTATTTACGTGTCTGTTCTAAAGTGACTGTAATAATAACCCTTCAATTAGGGAGCTGTTTCAGCAATAACATCTACATTATCATACCAGCAGTTTTATTAAACTAATAATTGCTAGCATGGAGACACCATTACTGTAGATTGCATTTCTAATTACGGCACTAAATATATTCAGGTTGCATACAAGGGTTAGAAATTTCTACCTAATCGTTTACCTCTGTTTCCTCTCCTGCAGTTTTCTTCCCATTGCCTAGGATCTGGGAACTGTGTGGAAAGCTTCTCCCTTAGACAATTATCCAAACTGAGGTGTGGTGCTTCATTAACTACCTTTGTGAATGGCTCATTTGAACTTCCTTAGTGGTATTCACTCTCTGTAGTCAGAATTGGTTCAAAGTACATGGCCTCCTTCAGAAAGTACTTACTGTCTCGCTGGGCATGATCTTGAAGGAGACTCAGTATAAGGAAAAGTTCATATAAGAAGTGTACATGAACATTTGGTGCATAACAGACATCTGGAAGTTCAGCAGCTCAGCTGAAAATGCTTCCTCTCTGATTACATCAGCTATAGGTGCTTATTACCTGAACAGCCTAGCTGAAGCAACTCTAAGGAATCCCCTAAATCTCTCATAAGGCCATGCTTTCTCCTGGTGACAGCCCAAGCATACATGCAAGGGCACATTCAGCAATGTCTACCTGTTTCAAGCTTCTACCACATCAACTAGCTCGATTGTATTGGTTAAAAGCCAGTCATAGACTTAAGGCATACCTCTGCACTCTGTACTCCTGGCTAGGTAGAATTGAATGACATTGCCAATCCCAACATAATAATACATAGATAGGTCACCTCTCATGGCTGTGAAAGGGAGTTGATGACCACTTCAGAATGACAGACAGGTCTAACAAAAACTGTTTCTCTGTTAACCATAGAGGTAATGTCTAAAGTCTGAGTCAGTTATTTTACTGAGTGCCAGATAGCTATATTTAGCTGAATTAGAAACGCTGAGTTGTTGGTTTTCATCAATAATCCTGGGGCTTGATAGAAAATGAGAAATTATGGTCCTAATATGCTCACAGTTATGACACTTTCATTGTGATATGACATTCTTCTTGTTACATAAGTGTTTTTAAATTCCAAAATGCCTGGTGACTCAAGCCCTGGGTACCATATAGTTGAGTCATATTCACCCAGACATATAAAATACCACCAAAAGTTTCTATGTAGTCTTTACTATTATTTATTTGTATAGAAAAATACAACACTGCCCCAGGCCTTGTGATCCTTATAGTGCTTACAAATGAGTTAATAGGACATCTAATTCTAGGAGGTGAGCCCTTTATTTCTACTATATGTATGCCAGCCTTCTCAGGGAGCAAGGACAGCCACTAATCAGCTGAAGGGATGCTGGAGCTGAATTCTGAAAGATGGGAAAGCTATCCAAAGCTTAGAGGACTGGCAACATGTTGGATTCAAAGAACCATACATAATGGTATGAAGTTGTTTGTGTCTAGCACCTTCTGTCTGCAGTCACTCAAGTTAGACTCCTAGACCTTGAGTGAGACTGTGGGGTGAGCCTGGAGCCTACTTACAATGAAAGAATGAGAAGGAATATGCTGACATATGGAAAGATACCAACTGGAATAAGAACTGAAAACTGTGGTTTACGTTTGAAATCAAATCTATGCCAGAATGATGAAGTAGGCAGGTTCTCTGTCAGAGTCATACCAGCCTGGTAACCAGAGAATCTCCTAGGAGCAATGACAGCCTCCTTCCAGACACAAGACCATAGACAAAATGAGTCCAACAGCCCCAGTGTAGCAGACATCATAACAGTAGCTCTGCCTGTATTCAGGCTTTGCCCTCTGTTAACTAAGCACAGGGCAGCTACATTGCCCAGCCTTATTTGTAGTTAGGGCCACATGTGTCTAAACCCCTTGTTTATTGAACAGGAGGAGTGGGTGTTTACCCCATGGTAACACCATCCTAACCATTGAAGCAATGACATGGATTCCAGTACCAAGAAGGGAGCAGAAAGAAGGGACTGGAGTCTTGAATCGCTTTGTGAAGACAACTACCCACTTCTCAGCTCAGATTGAAGCCTGGTCAGGGAATTAATTTTTTTGGAGAGGGGGCATGGCAATAAATTTTAATGGACTTATTTTGATTGCAATTCATTTTGATGTTTTACAATTCATACTTTTCTGATTCCATTTATCTGCTAGAGTCATGAATTCTTCCTTCGTATTATTAGTCTACACTAAACAGTAAAACCAGAAATAGCAAGTTTGTCAGCTACCACCAGTGTTATGCATTTATGTCTAAAGACATTTCTTACTCCTTTTCTCGGGAGGTACAAAAGGATGTGGGATTCTAGAGAGGACTGACAGGAAATCCAAGAGGCCTTGAAGATGAAATATCCGAGTTTCATCTCTGTTCCCCACTGAGGTTTATCATTCATTTGCTTATCCAGACATGCCTACTGGACACCGGATGCAGTGTGACAGGCATCACACCCACTGAGGTCACCCTGTCAATGAAGTTAACACATCCCTTGTCTTCGGGTAACTATTATGTGGGACCCAAGGAAGAAAGTGCAGTTATGAGTGCTACAGAGGACTGTAGCTAATGTGTCAATTGGATCAGTGTGGAGGGAAGAGAGGAGCATGGAAGACTGAACCAAACCTTCTGGGAAGGAGAGACTTTGACATCAAACCTTAAAAAAACTGGATGAACAAGTGAGAGCCAAATAATAAGAGGCAAAGTGCCCCGCCCCTGGGAAAGGGATGGGGAGTAGGAGTGGGGTCAGAGCATCCCTGCCTGCCTGCTCCCTGCAGCCCACACACCAGGACTGCTGATGGGAAGTAGGAGTTGCTCCAGAGGATCTGAATATTTTTTGCATAATTGCCTTCATTTTGTATAACTGCCTACTAATTTGTTTACGAGATTACATAAAGGCAGTAGACACACTATTAGCTAAATATAGAACTTTATGCACCCCACCAAGAGCCACCAAAATGACATGCAAATATTTCTATATTTATCTCTTGCTTTGCCTCCAATTCTTCATATGAACGTAATTTGTGTGTGTGTGTATACTTATGTTAATAGTTTTATTTATAGAACTCTATTAGGCAATGGATGACATCATTTATTAAACCATGAAGAATGCTTAGCTTTCACATTTATTTCTTGTTTTTAATAATTTTAATGGATATATTGTCAGATGTTTCCTGGTAGATAATATGCATAGAAAGACTCTTTGGCCAGAGTTATTGCCTTATCATCAAACAGCCTAAATAAGACTAACCATTTGGCTGGCTTATTGTATTTATTGCTTATTTATTTATTCACTTACATGTGTGAGGGACTGGGTTTTGAACTTTGGCCTTCACATATGCCAGGCAGATCCTCAAACACTGAGCCATCTCCCAAACATTTTTCCTTTTCCTTTTAAAATTAAATATTTATTTTTTTTATTTTGAGACAAGATCTTAGTAACCCATTGAGCCTGGCTTTGAGCTCCCTCTATAGCCCAGGTTGGCCTTAAACTTGAAATTCTTCTGCTTCCCTTCCCTTGGTGCTGGGCAGCACCAAGCCTGGTTTAGTTTCCTTTTGAAGCCAGGAAGGCTGTCAGACTCATGGTGTAGACAAAGGGGATTGCTTTTTCTAAAACCTGGGAGTCACAGAGCAAAACTACTTAGAAATCACACTTAGGTGACAGAGTGATAAGAAAAGTCCCTTTAGGAGGCACTAACACCTTACTTGTGAAAACTCTTGAGTCCAGAGTGATGAAAACGGCCTAGTTTAGACTAAGGTTCAGATGGGGGAATTGTTGGAAGATTTTATTTCAGGATACCCTATTGTTGTTTTAAGGTTAGGATTCTAGTTTTTGCCATTTCAACATACAAAAGTCTCTAAAGTCAGTCCATTCAGAAAGGTTAGGAAGAAATACAGAATTTGGTTAAAATCATTTAAGTTCCACACAATAACATTTAGTTAACTATTCTTTCTGTTCCCTCTACCCAGCTAGTTTTATCATTTTATTTGGGGTTTGTTTGAGGATTTTGTTGTTGATTTTATAACTTACTCTCTAAAATAGAGACCAAGATCTGAATAACAGCTTATACATCTTTTCCTGGCAGCACTTTGTTAACGTAAAATCTGTCTTCTGCAATATACAGGGGTAAGTGTATCTTTAAAAAAAAGTCAGTCAAACATAAAATGTTCTTAAAGCTCATCCTGATAAAGATGTGGAATGCCACAATTGCCTCCTCCTGTCATGGTCCAGCCAGGCACTTCCCCAACAAAGGCAACTACTACAGGATTCCTGTAACCTAAATAATGTATGCATCTTCTGCTTCCTCTCCACTGAATCATGCTGTAAGCAATCCTTTGGGTCTGGATTCCCTCATCAGAAGTCTGTGCATTAAGTATAGCCTAGGGTTTCTGCAAATATTGCATGTATATACAATTTCATGAACCTAAACATTGATAAAATAAATCTAGCACTCACGAACCGAAACGTTTGTAATGATAACAAGGTGTAATAACACCAGGAGGGACCGCGTTAAATCAGCTGCACAAAAAAATTCAGAAAACTATCCTAGGACAAATTAAAAATAGAAGTAAAATTACGAAGCACTGTAAGATGTGTATAACCTTCTTATAAATATGCCCATCTTAAGCACTTTTCAAGTATGGAAAAAAAGCCTAATTATAAATTATTCTTATCCATTTATTAAGGCTGCTCCCTGAAGGGCTAATTCTAGGTGATGCCTCATTAACCTTGTATCAGCTACTTGTTCTTTAATTTAAAAAAAATTCCCATAATTTTCATTAATTCAGTCAGGTCCTACTCACGTGTACAAATTAGTAAGGTGAAAAGGGGAGGGGAGAGGTCCTGTGGGCTGAGGGGTCCAGGTATTTTCCCTTACATTCACTAGCTCTGTTTTTTTGCATGAATTGCCGTATGCAGAGCCCACTGTACCCAGTGGATTGCTAGTTCAAACGCATTGGTATTTAAGCATGAGCTACTGTGAAAGGTCACCTCTAATTCTATTATTGTATCAGTGAGTACACATACGGAACCAAATGTTAGGTAGTTTTATAGAACAGTCCATATGAGCCCGTTGCATGTGTGATATGTTACATTTCACTAAATTTTACAAGCTAGCTATCATAAGGGGCACTTTTATTATGAAACCAATAGTAACTTGGAAAAAAAAAAAACTTCCATCCATTTTAGGATATAGCATCCTAGTTTTTGAGATGGTAAAATCTGGAAAGGTGTACCCATGTGAATGAAATACAAAAACTGTAGGTACCAGCAACGTAGTAGAGAGCAGATCACTGTAAGAGAAGACATAAAGATTCAAATAATCGTGATAGTCACTCAAACTTTTATGTGTAATTAGAGGTCATGTGGGGATGCCTAAAGGCTCAATGGTCTTGTACCAGTACTGACAAATGGGCACAAAGTCCTTGAGGAGAAAGTGAAGTCATGATTCACTGCAGAAACCAGAGTTCGGGAGTGTGTCTTACCCCATCTTTCATTTTTACCACAACTCTTCTTCCTTGTAGCAGAGGAGGTGTCCTGCCTAGACACACTAACTGCTGTAAGAGCCCGTTATGGTGCTGACACTGGGGTCTTGAAGCTGCAAATGCTTCTGGAGATTGTACCACTTTCTCCTGCTATGGATGGAGTTCCACATTCTTACCACAGATCCTACTTTTACCAGTTAACAGTTTGTGCACCTCTAGTGTGCAAACCTAACCCGCTTCCTTCATTGTGATTGTAAGAGTCCAGAGAAGTTTTTCAGATCAAGTTGAGGACATGAGACAGCTAAGTCCACATCTCACTTACCTCAGGCTGTTTTGAATTTTTCCTGGAAACCGCCTCAATAGATCATTGTAAGAATCGCCATCTTGGGCCTGTTTTTGTTTGTTTGTTTGTTTTTTGTTTTTGTTTTTTGTTTGTTTGTTTTTTGGATGGAGCTGCATCTAAGATACCTATTTCATCAATTTTTCTACTCTTGTCCTACTGGACTGTGGTAAACACCAGCTGCTCTCTCCAGGAACTCATCTACCTGGGAGGACAGATGTCTCAACATGGACTACTAGATCCCAAAATCTGTTCACAGTTCCTCATTCTGTGTCCTACTTTTCTTCTTCCAGTAAACACACATGGTCAAAGCAGAAGTCAATCCCCTTCCTCAGGATCCACAAGAGTCAGATTAAAGAAAATGGTATTGTTGTAATGAACAACTCGTTGCAGGGTTCAGTGACTGAAAGCAGATGATGCTACTCAAAATGTCAGAAATCAAAAGGCGTGGCTTCAAGATTTTTTTCAAAGATTCATTTATGTAGTATTCAGGGTTTTGCATGCATATATGCCTACATGCCAGATTTTATTATGGTTGGTTATGAGCCACCATGTGTGGCTGGGAATTGAACTCAGGACCTCTGGAAAAGCAGCAATGCTCTTAACCTCTGAGCCATCTCTCTGGCCCAGCTTCAAGACTCTTAACCATAATAATATAATCAGAATGGCTTTGTTATGTGTTCTAAGCCACACACACACACAAAAATTAAGTCTTTACTTATATGTGATTTCAAATACAGGAAGGATCATCTTTATTCAAGACTTGTTTTCTGAGGCCTGACATAAAGTGCATCTGCTTCTTCAATGTTGAAGTCTCAAGTCGTGGTCCTTCCTGCTGGCATTTAAATCAAACTGGCTGAAATGTGCAGATGAAATATATAGTCAAATGCACTGCCAGTCACAGAGCATGGACATTATTGTCAATGGAACAGACAGTAAAAGACAATGTCACTAGACTCTTACTAGACTCTTACCTCGACTCTTACAGCCTTCCACCAGAAAAGTAGAGCAGGCAGCTAAGGAAATCGAGATAGTGTCAATACTTCCACCTCTGAGTTAGAATCTATACTTCAAAATCTGCTGAAAGAGGGCAGAGTTTCCTGAGATTATAGTATATCAAGATGGTTTTCACACCAATGTACAGAAAAAAGGGGAGAGATGTTGGCACTCGATGAGAGTGTTAGATGTCATGTGGATTCTTGGCACCTAGGAGATGGATTCCCAGGAAGACAGAGGAAGCTACTGAAAACTAAGCCCCCAGAGGCCACGTGTGAAGTATATGGCAAGTTGTGTTGCTTCTCAAATTTTTATAATAGTAGATTTTTACTTACAAAATTTTATATTGAGTCTAATTTACCCTTCACAAAGTTGCTATTGATTCCTCACTAATTTAATACAATACAAATAGTTAACTAATAATTTAATTTTGAAATAGCAAAAACTTCCAACATGGATGTCACATTTAATGAAGGATTTGAAACAAGAATAACATCCAACAAGGGGGAGATAGAAAGATATAGTTCTGGAGTTAAGAGCACTTGCTTCTCTTGCAGAAGGCCTGAATTTGGTTCCCAGTACTCATACTGTGCAGCTCACAGATTCCTGTAATTCCAGCTTTAGGTATTCAAACCCCTTCTTCTGGTGTCTACTAGGACCTTCATGCATGCGTGGACACATACATTCAAATACATGTATAAATAGTAAGAATAGCAGCAAAATACAGAAACATAAGAAAATCCATTTCTTTCCATTTTTCTGTTTTAAAACCTTCATATCAATAAAGTGAAAATCATGTTTTATTCACAGAGACTTACCAACTATAATTTAATGGTCCATCAACTTATATTAAAGAATATGGTTAATAAGATATAAATTTTTAAATAGCTTTGGTAGTTCAGAAATTTAGCAAATAATGAGAGAAACCATCTGAGGTTTTCAGGGTAGAGACAGATGAGATATTTTTGGTTTGTAACCTATGCCTGGGATATTTCTTTTAACAAATCCATTTAACTAAATCCTTCTGGCATTTGCTTTCCTTCTTAAATGCAAACCAGGACAAGAATAACATTTAAATATGTCTTGTCCCTTCAAGGTCAGTTTGGCTAAGTGTCATTAGTCAGGTTTCTTCTTTCTTATATTAGGCAAGCGGCAGTGAAATGATTAAATATTTATAGGTCCAGTTGGGTAATGATAAACAGAACAGAAGATGCCTCACAAGGAAATCCAGGTGTCCACTCAAAAGGTCTATCACGGGATAGGAGGTATTGGGATTTTAAAACTTATTAGACTCTATTAATTGGTGTTATACTTGTCTAAAATTACTATTAGTAATTTGAGCCCTGTGCATTTGTGATACAGAGATAAGGCAGGAAGGGCTATGAGATGCTCACTGCCCAGCTGTGAATGCAGTAGTTTGTGCTTGCAAACTGCCATCAACACTCAGAGAGGCAGTGGGTGTGCTTATGTGTCCAATCACATATATTTAGAAATAATATTAAAAGCAGCCATGACTAGTAATCTATATTATTCCATTAGATTTATAAAACCAGTGCTCAAGAAAGATGCTGTTGACCATGACATTGATGTGAAGGAGTAGGGTGGGCTCACACTCAGACTGAAGGATGGGAAATTGGAAGATAGAGGAGAAAAGGAAGCAGATTCATTATAAAATATCTTCTTATCCCAGATAGACATAGGAGAAAGGGAACCCACTGCAGATAGTTTATGAAGAAAGCTTTGCCTTTGTAGAAAGGCTTGCTATTCAATTATAATTAGTTAAATAAGAGTTGCGCTTATTTTGGGGTTGGAAATGTCATAAATGTTTGTCCAAGTGGCTATAGTTAATTTGATTTGGGTGTTGACAGGGCCACGTTTAGATAATCACTTTCAGTTAGACAGGTTATTTTCACACTAAAGCAGTATGACAAGGAGACACAACTTTCTTCTCTCCTATTGACCAACTTGTTCTTTCAACAGAGAAAGTTTGAAAAGCCAACCTCAGGGAAATCACTCCACCCAGACACTGGACAAAAAACCGAATCTGTACCCTCCCAGAAGTCAATTTTGCTGCTGTTAGTGCCAGGAGACCCCTAAAGAAAGATCACCCCAGTGCTGCTCATGAATAAAACCTAATTAAATGAGAGAAAACGCAGAAAAATTTCTTTTAAAATGGGGAACAAGGGACTTGTCTTCTTGCCTGGCTATTATAGACAGTACAAAATTTCTATATGTGGCTTTATCTTATTAGACCACACTTGTTCAATTCAAATCAAATTGGGATTAGATAAAAATTTTTCACTACTTTTTTCCCTGAAGCATCTGTGTGTTTATTTGGAGCTCCATGTTACTATCACCAAATTGAAGTTCAAGCAACTCTTCTTTTCATGGTGGAGTCATGCACAGAGAAGTACCAGTATGGGGGTTGTGTCAAGGCGGTGACTGTTCTGTGGGGTGATCTGCGTAAGGGAACTTAGGCCTGTGGCTCTGTGATAACTCAGTCCATGTGTGTTTCTAGTGCTGTTAGACTCCAGTTTTTAAAGTACATGAAAAGAAGTCACTTTTCAAAGGTACATTCCTGTCATTGTCCCTGTACTTTAAGGTGTTCCACAGACCTGAAGCTTTGTTCGAGCACGTCCTTCTCCATTTTGTTTCCCTGGGGACCTTTCTTTGATTCATGCACTTTTATCAAGTGACAAGAATTTGCTCTTCCTTTAGTACATTCTAACACACCTTCTTCCAGGCCTTTATTTCTGTGTTGTAAAACCTATTTGAGACATCCAATATAGTATGCTATGGTTATTGGAATTTCAGGACCCTTTTCTAGTTGCCTGAAAATATATGGGAAATTAGGGTCCCCACTTGGAGTTCTTAGTCTCATTGATACCCAACTGAATATTAATTCTCCACCAACCCAGAGATTCTGCCCTCTTTACTGTGATTTTTTTCTGCTTTTCATACATCCCTTAGTACATTTAATACATGTAATATCTTCTTCCCACTTATTAGAAAATCACTTGAACGAAATGGAAGTGGCACTTCCAGCTGCCTTCAGACTTGAATGCTGGCACTGGCTTACCATTCCATCACCCTTCTGTGTGTAAAAAGTGTTTTTATTGTCCTTCAGCAGGGTCGTGTTGAGTGCAAGTATCCTCTTTACTGACAGATTACTTCATAAATCCATCCAGTTTTTCCAGATTTGTCTGTTGCTTATTATATTACTTACAATTATGCATTCTTCTATCTTAGGGCATTCATTGCATTTTAATGAAAAAAATGGATACCATAAACAGCAATAAATGTAGCAGTGGGCTGCAATGTTAAGATACACTCACTGTTTCATTTTGGAGGAGAAACAGAAAATGAGAGAACAAGCAATTCTGAAACCGCCTGGCAGTTACATTTTGTTATCAAATCAGATTGTGACCCTTGTCTCTCGAAGCGTGTTTTCATATTTTATGCTTAAGGATGGGTAGGTGAAGCTAGTAACAGTGTCTCTTTTTTTTTTCCTCCCTGAGACTTTTATCTGTTCATTAACCATTTGCAATTTGGAGGACTAGTATATTATGTCAAACATGCTAGCTGATGCCAGTTGAAGAAGAATGATGTCAAACACGAACAGATGGTGTCATGCTGCACAGAATGATGTCAACCACAACACAATGATACCTGTCAGAAACAACTGGATGCTATCAGGCACAGGAGAATGATGTCACACACAGGAGGATGATCTTGAGCACAGCAGCATGATGCCAGACACAAAGGAGTGTTGTCAGACTTAGCAGAATGATGTTAGGCACAGTAGGTTGTGTCAGGCACAGTTGGATGATGTCAAGCACAGCAAGATGATGTCAGGCACAACTGGATAATTTCAGACACAGATGGATAATTTCAGGCACACTTGAATAATGTCAGGCCCAACAGTATGCTATCAGGCTCAGGAAAAGGGTGTCAGGGACAGGAGGATGTTATCAGACACAGCTGGATAATGTCAGGTTCAGCTGGGTGGTTTCAGGCATAGATGGATGATGTCATATACAGCAGAGTGATATCAGACATAGCAAGATGATGGCAAACACAACTGAATATTGTCAGACGTGATAGAATGATGTCAGGCACAGCACGACTGTGACAGGATCAGCTAAATGATGTCAGAAACAGTTGGATGATGTCAGGCCCAACAGTATGAAGTTTATTCCGGAAAATAATGTCAGACTCAGGAAGATAATTTCAGACACAGGTGGCTGATGTCAGGCTCAGCAGGATATCAGACAAAGCTGTCAGGTACAGCTGTTTCATGTCAGACTCAGGTAAGCATCCTAGTCAACCATTCTAGCCTTTTGAGATGGGTAATGCATTTTCATCTCTTTTAGTCTGTGAGGTTTTTTTTATTCAGAAAATGAGTACAATTACCTGCTTATTGAGATGTTGAAAGATGAAATATCATGGGTGTAAATGTCTAGGTAGCATCTGGTATGTACTGTTGGTGACCACTGTTTTCTGTTAAACATATTATAGCTCATTCTGTTTCTTTTACTAAATTTTAATTTATAATTGTTAAGCCAGAATCCCTGCTCATCCCCTGCACAAGCTAGAAAACCCCATCTGCCCTCCTTCCTCCAACCCCTCCCACACAGAAAGAACTTTCTCTCAGTGTTTCCAGCCACCTACCCAAGAGTGCCCGCCCAGGAGCTCAGTTTTTGACCATGTATGGGCACAGTCCCAGCTCCTAGCTGCCACATCATCTCTCCTCACCTAAACTCTATAAAACCCCTTAATGTGTGACTTCACTGGCCTCCATCTAAAAGATCAGTGACCCCACCTGAGAGCTGCCTCCTAATAAATCTGACTTTATCGACTTTTAATCTGGTCTGATCTGGCCTATAGTTGTGTCACCCAGGGAGATAAAAAGTCAATCGATAATAAAACATTTTATTTTGCTTTTCGGGGTTTACTTATACCGTCTTTCAAAACTATATGGTCACACTTACCTTACACTGAAATACAAATACAAAATTTTTATAGGGTCAAGATGGGAATACTGGTTCTACCTGTGAGCTATGAAGTAACTGTTTAATTTTATATGTACAATTTCTTTGACCTATGCCCTTAAGATATATGTACATTCTTGCCATTTTGTTGTAATTTGATGCAAAGAAAGATGGGCCTTAAACACTAATATTTTCAAATTTGTGAAGGAAATGTGGGAACTTAAGAGATTATAATTGTGCCTGTGATCCCCCACGTCATTTTCAATGCAGGACTGCAGAAACATCCCAGAAGTATATAAAACATTGTTTGCACAGAGTGTTCACTGCACCATTTCACCTGAAAGAGCAGCATCGGAAAATATCAAGGAAAGGCATGGTGATTTGGAAAAGGCTAATTATACATTGATCCTATGATCTAGCAATTCATTTTCTGGGTATCTCTGATCATATATCAGTCCACTCATATGCTTCTATGACAGTGCGCACATCAGCCTTATTTATAGTAGTTAACAGCTTGAAGCACTTTACCTTTGTAGAAGAATGGGTAAACAAACAGTGATGTAGTCCTATAATGCAACAACAAATCTAGTCTATCATAAATCACTCAAACAACATGTGTAATGAGAAAAGCCAGAAGAGTACACAACCTGCAAAGAATGTTGTGCTTTTGTGAGATCCCACCCATGTAAAAGAAGCAGAGGTAAATGATTCTATGGCATTACGTATTAGACTAGTGGTAGCCTTTAGGGACAAGCTGGGGAAATGCTTGTTGATTAAAGTTGTCTTTGGTGCTAGACAGGATTTGTAGCAGCCATCTTGTAATCTTGGGGTGTTTCCAAAGGTGTGAAAATGTCAGTCTGAAAGTTATTGAAAGGTCAAGTGTCAGAACTGACCGCATCCATGTTTCTCATAAAAACAAACAGAAACCACCATTTCTTCAACTCCATTAGTGGATACATTTCATAAAAGAATTCATAGTAAGTGTATAATTTCTGTTAGTGAAAATAAAAGGGAGGGTATTAAGGAGAGTGATGGAGACTTTAGAAGGCTCTAACTCTCACTGTGGCATTCCAGGGTGACTGCCCTTGAAGATCTCTAGTATTTACAAAACAGGATACTATGTAGAGAGTTCACATGTCTAACCAAAGGATTCATTCAAGTGAAACTGTATCATCCACATCCAGTGCTCTGTTTCTTTCTAAGCTGTATATGGGTCTGAAAAAGCTGCAACCCTTCCTAGAGAAATGGAAAAGCACTGTTTCCTATGCAATGCTGAAAGTCATAAATATGAGAGAAGAAACTATAATGAGAAGCTGCTACTGCAGCTACTGCTCAGACAATGACAGAGGAGTTTTATACAAAAGCTTCACAATAGACAGACAGAGAGACAGACACCTGCAAAACCAGATGTCTGCACCTAGCAAAATCACATATAGTACGCCTTACTTTTATTTCTGAAATTTTTTAGCTTACTTGTTCTTTTACAGAGTCAAAAAGTACCAAAATACATTTTATATTGTTAAGACAATTACGTAGCAGTTGGCTGGGTGGCAATGCACCTGTTGTCCAAAGCCTTTGACATGACAAAGACGATCACTTGAACTCACTAACAGCCTAGGAACTCAGAAAAAAAGCCCATACAAGGCAAGAAAGACGAGAGAGGGGGAGGGAGAAAGAGAGAGAGAGAAAGTGAATTATGAAACTATGTAAAAAATTCATGATCACATTTAATAATATACATTTATTATTTTCCAAATTGTTAAAAACATGCGCTAAGGTTTTCTTATGCTTCTTTACAGCATTCTGAGAACTTTCATTATCTATGAGCAACAGACTATTTTTCCTTCTATTGAAAATAGATTCTTTAGGCACATAATAATTTCTGATAATAGTTACCCTTCCTCTCCTCCTACCAATGCCTCCCCATGTGCTATCCTATTCAGATTCACCCTTTTCTGTCTCTCACCAGAAAATAAACAGGCTTATAGGGGATAATAATAAACTACATATAATATAATAAGATAAAGTAAATACATTGGAATAAGAAAATAAAAACAAACAAACCAAAGACAAAAGAGAAGGCACAAGAAACATGGAGACCCATTCTTTCACACAACCAGGAATCTCATAAAAACACTAAACTGGAAATGTGTGTGTGTGTGTGTGTGTGTGTGTGTGTGTGTGTGTGTATGTGCATATATATGTATGTATACATACACACATACATGTGTGTGTCTGTGTGCATGCATGTGCATGTATATGTACATATATGCACAGAAAGTATCTGCAGAGAGAAGAAAAATATAAATAAATAAAATATATTAAATTACAGTTATAATAAAATAAGATGAATAAAAAGTAAAAACCCTGACATGACATTATAAGGCAAGAAACCTGCAAAGATGCCACTGAGTTCCTTCTTAGCTGACCATCTACTTTGGGGCATGCAGCCTTTACTTAAGAGTATTTTGTTTTCACAGGGAAATTCCCTTGGAGAAAACTAAATTTTGTTTTCAAGTCGTTATCGATTCCTTCTGGATTAGGGATAGGGCTAATGTTTACTTCTCCTTTCAGCTCTCAGATCCATCTAGTGCAGACCTTTGCAGCCCCATGCATGCTGCTTCAGTAGCTCTGAATTCATCTGTGCATCTATCTTTTTTGCTTTAGAGGCCTTTGTTTTCTTGGTGTTTGATCTCCATTGCTGCTAGCTCTTATCCTCTTTCTGCACCCTCTTTTGTGGAGTTTGCTGATCCCTGAGTGGAGGGTTTTGATGGAGACATTCCACGTATGGTTAAGTGATCCAGGCTCTCGAATTATCTGTGTAACATCTGGCTGTGGGTCTCTGTAAGTATTCTCATCTGCTGCAGGAGGAAATTTGTGAATCGCTGAGCAAAACATTAGTGATGATAACAGAGTGCCATTAGGAGTTATTTTATTGCTATAATTCTAATTTTTCTTAAAATAGTAGTACTTGGTTTCACCACTAGGGCTATCTGGTCTCAGGTTCTTGATCTGCTAGCAGTATTGGGTATGGATTTAACTTCTGGCATTTGCTTCAAGTCAAATCAGATCATTCATTTGTGATCCCACAAGCTTCATGCTACCATTATACTATAATACCTTGCAGGGCAGACACCAATGTAGATCACCAGAGTTTGTGGCTGAGGTAGTGTTTATGTTTCTCCTTTTGTAGTATGCATAACATTTTCTTGTACCAAAGACACCAGACTGTAAGGGTGGAGGCTCTAATTAGCCACCAGCATGACTTTTCCACCTTCATGAGTTTTGTAAGTGTCATATTCAGCAGTGGGGCTATGACATCAGTTTGTGGAAAGTAACCTGTAGTCTTGGCAACTGCCTGGTTTGTTTGGGGGTTCCCATGTGACTCCATTGACCAACTTCACAAATAGATATAACTCAATATCCGTAATGGAAGATGCATTTGGTGACAAGAGATCTCCAATTGGTTATTTAGCAATTACACACACACACACACACACACACACACACACACACACTCACTCACACACACCCCATATATGTCCCATATATATTCATATGAATTCTATACTAGGAAGCTTCCACTATTATTAGGTTTCCATACTATCCCTCAAATGGCACCTAATTTTAACAGTCTCCCCCAGTATTCCCTCCATCATCCTCTTCTTTCTACACCTATTGAACCTCCTGTTCCAGGATCCCACATCCATCCAATTCTATTTCCCATTCCTAATGAGACCTATCTGCCTACTCACCCCCAGTCCCTTACTCTATAACTTCTGTGGTTCTATGGATTGTAGCTTGGCTTTCATTGATTTATCAGCTAATATCTGTGTATAAGTGACTATGTACCATGTTTGTCTTTCTGGGTCTGGGTTACCTCACTCACAATGAGATGATTCTTTTCTAGTTCTATCTATTTTCCCGCACATTTCACGATTTCACTTTCCTAACAGCTGAGTAATACTCCACTGTGTAAATAGACCACATTCTCTTTATCCCTTATCATCTGTTAAGGGACATCCAGGTTGCTTCCAGCTTCAGGCTATTACAATTAGGGCAACAATGAACATGGTGATTCTAGTAGGACAAAGTATGCCCAAGAGTGGTAGAGTCAAATCTTTAGGTACACAAATCCCATCTTCCTGAGGAACTGCCACACTGATTTACATAGTAGCTGTACAAGTTGGCACACCCTTCAAAATATGCCCCGAAGTGATATTTTCATTTAGTTTGTGAGTGTTTGTTGTAAGTAGCAAGGGTCCTGGTTAAAATAAAGAAAGTGTTTGAGATTCTAGATGGCGAGGAGTTCTCCCCTTATCACCCCCCCCCCCTTTCAGGTCTGTTTACTTTCCATCGAGCAGTGCTCTTTGTTTTTCAATTCAAAGGTTATTATCTGGAACTTTCCTGCATATTAAAGTGTACATCTCCTATACTATTGGATACAAGTCGTGGCACATTAGCCCCAGGGCTTTCAGCTGCTTTTAGCCATTCATGATGCTATTCAGACTCTCAGTATTTGCCCATTACAAATAAGGCTATATGCAATAATTTTATATTCACTGTATTAGCATGTATGGGGCTGTTTTTGCAAAAAACAGGATGTATGGTTTGAGAATTCTACAAATAGATATTTTGGAAATTTTGCTTCATGTTGGCAAAATTTTGTAGAGCAGTTCTATAGTAACAAAGGATATTAAGAGAACTCTTGATACTTACTGTACAACTCTCCAAGTACTCAACATACTTTACCTGTCTCTAAAAGACATGAGTACTATAATGAACTTTTATTTGTAATATCTCCTTTATTCATGATTTCCTTAAATATAAATATACTCTTAAATTGTGTTTATACATATTCTTAAATGGCATAATGCCTTTGAACATAAGTAAATAGAAACACTGAATATAAATTCTTGTCTAATTTGTCTCTTTTTCAGAACCTTTTGTTATTAGATCATCCATATTGGACCCAGAACAGTAGGGTTTGGTTTTGTTCCTTTTTATTTATTTATTTATTTGCTTGTATGATGTGCAGCACAAAAATACACTGCAATTTGTTTTAACCCATTCTCATTTACAGACGTTTTGAGGCCAATTACTTTTTAACATCTCAATATTTTTAATGAACATTCCTGTCATTGTTTTCAGTGCTCTTTGTTCTGAGATCTTGCCATCTTGGGTTGTATATAGCGTAGTGCTTTAGAGACTTGAATGAAAAACTGCCTGACAGAAATAGTAAGAGAGGGATTATTTGTTTTGGCTCAATGGTTTCTAAGGATCCAGTCTGTGGACACTGGTTCAGTGTTTCTTGGCTGGTTATAAGACAGAATATCATGGTAGGGATTGTGTGGTAGAGAAAACTGTCATTCAAGGAAGGCAGAAAGCAGGGACAAGTCATACAAGAAGAGGTCATGGCAGGATGTCACCCCAAAGACCTTGCCCTGGTGACCTCCTTCCTCCAGCTGCAGTTACAGAATTATAAATTCACCTGTCTCATATCTTTTAGGTTCAACCCATCAATTCTAAAAATTTTATTTGTACGTTAAGATTGTGAATATTCTGATTTCATTTTCAGAAAGCAGGGAAAAGTCATACAAGAAGAGGTCATGGCAGGATGTCTCCCCAAAGACCTTGCCCTGGTGACCTCCTTCCTCCAGCTGCACCCCACCTCTTTTCTTTAACTATTTCCCAATAATCCATCTTATTATGAATGGACAAAGTGATTAATCCAGTTTAGGGCAGGTCCTCTTAATATAATCATCCCTTGGAATTCTCCCACAGGCACCCTCAGAGGTGCTTCACGATTGTGCTTCTTCCTAGGTGCTTCTTAATCCAACCCAGTTGACAGGATAAGTGACCACAAATGGAACTTCTGCACTTCCTGCCAAGGCCCAACTTCCAACCTAGCTATGAAATTCTTTTCCAAAAAAATGCTAGAGGCTTACTTTTCCCCTAAAGTGTATGAGAATTGTTAGATAAATCCTAGATAGCAATTAATGATGTCCAGGATTTTAACCAAGTGAATGTACACTCATAACTTAGCATGTTAACATGTCCCAATATTGACTCTTAAAGACACTAAGCATCTTCAATGTATTATTGCAGACATTTGCTTCTTTGAATTATCTCTTCAAGTGCTTGCTTTTATAGTTCCTGGGGCATTCATTGTTTCTTATTTACTTGAATATTTATTTATTTGTTAGTTAATGTTTATTGCTTAGGACAAAGCGGTATATTTGTCAGTGGTATATTTTAAACTTTGAAGTTATATGCCAGCACTCCACAACTGTAAGCCTGCCTCACTCACTAATGTAAACATTTAAGACAACATTTTCTCAACTCCTAGGTTATCTAGGCTAATCTGGTCTGCAGAGTGAGTTCTAGAACAGCCAAGGCTACACAGAAAAAAACCCTTTTTTTGGAAAACAAACAAACAAACAAAAATTTATTTCACCTGGGGTGGTGGCACATACCTTTAATCCCAGCATATTGGAAGCAGAGGCCTGCAGATCTTGAATTAAAGGCCTGCCTGGTCTACAGAGTGAGTTCCAGGGAAGCCAAGGCAACACACACACAAAAAAATAATAATAAAGTTAATTTTATGCAATGTGTGCACTCTAACTTTTATTAGATAGATAGATAGATAGATAGATAGATAGATAGATAGATAGATAGATAAATGTTAGCTTGGGGGCTGGAGAGATACCCCAGCAGTTAAGAGCACTGGCTGTTCTTCCAGAGGACCTGAGTTCAATTCTCAGCACCCACATGGTGGCTCATAACTGTCTTATCTACAGTTCCAGCAGACCTGACACCCTTATACAGATATACATGCAGGCAAGACACCAAAGCACATAAAATAACAATAAATAAATCATGCTTGAAAATGTAGCCTGGTTTTTATTGTTTCTTCTTTGAAGTCTGTATCATTTTTAAAAAGGATGAAATCTTGTAACTTTTTTGATGATTGATTTTAATTAAACTCCAATGTCATCAAAGAATGTGTTCAGCATGGCATTAGTCAAAATTTTAAAATTTGATTAGCTTTGCTAAGTTTGCCAAAATGCCTGCAAGTTTCCTAACATAATATAAAGTCTCCATTAATTCCACCTTTAAAACTGACAGTTACAGAAGTATAAATTCACCTGTCTCATATCTTTTAGGTTCAACCCATCGATTCTAAAAATTTTATTTGTATGTTAAGATAGTGAATATTCTTATTTCATTTTCAAATGTTTGTGTGTACTGCTTACCTGAATGGTTCTTGTGACCCAGATCCAAGTTTCACAGTAGCTTTTATTGATCTTACTTCATTGATTTTTTTATGCATTATTGGGACATTTGATTAGCTGACAGCATGAAAATTAAAAGTCAGTTCTAATATAACAAAATGATCACAGGCCCAAGTCAGAATATTGAAGATCTAGAAAGACTTGAGAAAAGCTGGTCATGAGCTGTAGCAGGAGCGTGTGCACATAATGAGTGCAGGTACAGATGTCAGCAAAGCGAGGGACACAGTTAGCAGCTCCTTAAAGAAAGACCATAATCTGGGGCCCCAACAAGGCATATGAGGGAGCTATACGTTACAGTAAATTGTCCTGCAGTCTTTGCCCATCTGTCCAGAGTGAAGGGTAATTGTGCTTAATTACTTGTGTTTGACTCTTGTTTGAACCTACTAGATCAAGGAAATGTATCCTTTTGAACAAAAATAGCAAGATACAATGATTCTGATTGGAATATTTTAGTGAAATGTGTGCATGTACACGTGCATGGAAATTTCTTGTGCTTAAAGCACCCCTGGTAAGCCAACTTAAGCATTTCTCTATTTGACAAGATACATACAGAACATTTAAATCTATGCTCATTCAAAGTTTTAGTGATGATTTTCCCCCATGCCTTTCTTCCTTGTGCATTCAATATTTAATTCTGTCCATCTCAGAAAATAAAGGAGAAAGAATAATACAATAAACAATTCATGAAATCTTATAGATTCTCCTGCATTTATATGTATATATCTTATATTCACAGATATGTATCCAATATCTGATATTATATCAGACACAAAATTATTTCCAGTCATCTAAGTTTTTAAGATCTATAATTTTTTAATTTTTTTTGTTTTATTTTTTTAAGATCCATTCCTTTTTTTCTATACCTATACACAACAGGTGTATAAAAAGAATCTGTGTGTGTGTGTGTGTGTGTGTGTGTGTGTGTATCTTTGTGTGTGTATTCGCACACACGTGTGCATGGAAGCACAGGTGAGTGGAGGCGTGCGCACTATAGGTGTATAATTGCCCTCAAAGGCTAAAGTGGAAGCCTCCACATGAGCTGGAGTTACAGGTGGGTATAGCCACCTGATGTTGACACTGGGAACAGAACTTGGGTCCTGTGAAAGAGCAGCATGTAGTACTAACCACTTTGACACAATATCTGTGAATTATTTTAAAGCATAAAACATTCTATAGTGTAATTTTTATTCCAAACTCCCTTGAAAAGTAGAAACACAAATATATATATACATACATATACATAAAACGATAATGATTTAAATATAAAAATCTCGTCTACTGGGCTGTGCTTCATCAAACCCAAAGCATGATGGGAAAGGTAAAGTGTGAAAAGCCTAGTCACTATTGGGACATTGAAATTTTATTTTCTATATTAGTCTAAAATTAGTCTTATGTACCAGTGTTATGTTTCCTGAGCCAATGTCATGGTGTCTACATTTTAGAGTATTTCTATCTAAATAAAGCAAATTGAACATTTAAAGGAATAACGATCTATTGTATTCCTTTTAGCTGTTTAGTCTACCAGATCCTCAATAACTCCGCTTTATTAGTTACAAAGTCTCCAGGCACTGCCTGATCTTACCCCTTAAAAGCAAGGTCAGCTACACATTCTGGTTGCTAGGCAGCTATAGGGGATGCAGTTGCTTTCTGACCTGTGTCTGATGCCACCTGCATCCCATGCTAATCTCCCCAACTTCCCAAGGGCTTGCTAGAGCTTTTCTTGTTCTCTTCTTTGTTTATCATGTCAGCTATAAATGTTACATTCTTTGTCAGCTTTTAGCCGGGTGCATTTCTGGATGCTAAATATGGTAAATTTATATTAACTGACTCTAGAGCATCTCATTAAATAGACATAGATCAAAGCCATAAAGCCAGTTGTGGAATTGGAAAACATGAATGAGAATAAATTAGCATTTAAAACAAAAAACCCAAAAACTCTGTTTCCCTTCAGTTTTTTTTTTTTTAATTTGTTCAAAACATACTGCAATGTGAAGATGTGAGGCAAAAAGAATGGAAAGAAAAGACAGTAAATAGACACCTGTTGAGGGGGCTGTGAGGAGGAAGAAGGAGACATGGAAGGATGGAAGAAGGGGATAAACTTGGAACGTGATCTTTGAGAAACATAGTTAGTGGATGTGAATGGTCACAGAACAGCCGCTGGATAACAGATTTATAAAAAAAAAGACTCTGTGGTTAGTTTTATAGCTACCTGGACTGGGAATTCCTTGGGGGGGCTACAAATTTTGCCCTTGTAGTACTTCAGAGTGACCCCACAGCAGGGCTGGTGTGCAGAAGGCTGTATACTCAGTGAATGATTGACCCCAAAGTTGCATCAAAGCATAGAAGAGTCTTCTACAATGTGCATTGGACTTTGTAGAGTTGAAGTTACATCCCAGGTGGTCATGTTTCTATCAGACAGATGTGCTACTTCCTCCTCCTGCCCCCAGCTTTCTTTCTATGAGAGAGAGCAATTGGTATTCGATACAGAAAGATGCCACTTTTCTTGGTTTTACTGCTGATAAATCCAGCTGCATCCTTGCTTCTCTGTGGAAGAGGGATTTGAAGGATGTTTAGGAAAATGTATAGGAAAACGTGAGTTGCCCACCTGATAGGTGCAGAGAGGGATCCAAAGCAGGGTGAGTCGTTTCTGATGTTCGTGGGGTGCTCAGCAGAGGAATGCACAGCTTCCTCTTGCCAGTGTGTGGACTACGCTGAAGGAGTTTCTCCACTGGCTTTCTGATCCAGAGAACTGCCCAACGAAGAACTGACCCATGCAAAGAGCATGGTCAGGGTTCCCAGCACATTGACAAGTCCCTTCTTTTGTTACGTATAAATAGAGCATTTATTTTCCAAAATGAGATTATTAGAACTGTAATTTTTAAAGAAAATGAGTATGTACATCCAGAATTTATTGCCACCCATTTTATAGGAGGGTAGATTGTCCAATTAAAGTTTAAATTATCCAAATTTGTTATATGCATGAAACATGATTTTATTATACTGTTATTAATTTTTAATTTTCTATAACACTGCGAATATATCCATATCTGCAGTTAAATGTATCACTGTATAGTTCTAATGACTTGGGAAAGAAAAGTCAGAAAGTCATGTAAATGCCATTCAATTTAACATAGACATTATGTTTCTATGGGGGAAATTTTAATAAAGTTATTATTGAAATATGTTTATAATTGAAACATGTTTCAGTTATAATGATAAAGAAAAAAGGATATAAAAATCAGAGAATATTCATTAATTGGAACATGTTTCTGAGGAAAGACAGTTATGTTCCCATAGCTCAGGGGTAATTCACAAAAGTCAGTATCCTACAGCTAAGGCTCACCCAGCCCCAAATGTCAGTTCTTCAAAGGGCAGTTACAGGATATTCATCTCACCGAGAATATACAGTTTACCACCCTTTAGGTTTCAACTTAGAAAATTCTTTTCTATAATTAAATTTGATGTAAATTATTATATGTATTATAATTGGTCGCAGATTTGCTGTGAAGCTGGTGTAGCCTCAGGCACAGGCTGCTCACTATATGGACCTTCAAAGACCTTCCCAGGGCAGGTGGCAGTAGACTTCGTAATATTATTGGGCTTCGTCATTTTTCCTGCAACTTTAATTTTCTCTTGCTGTAGTTTCTTTTTCTGTAATTGTGCACATTCCAGATGCCAGTAAACCAAGCCTCACCGTTGGTTATAATTTTAAGGCCATAAAATAAGGGTGTCCGTGATCAGAGAAAACTACAATGAGGAATTAGTATATCGCTGATGGCAGAAATGGAGCAATGGTGCGTTTGTGGGCCTTTCTTTTTCTTTTCTTTTTCTAATCTTCACATCTTTGAAAAGCTGTTTTATTAGTTTATAATTAATTTAGTGACTATTGTGCTCATTAGATCTGGGTTGTTTTAAATGTTTTTTAAGTTAACATAAATAGTTGCATGTATTTGTTGGGCACAGTGTGACACTGGAATACGTGGATATAACATGCAAAAAAACATCTATGGTTCACTGATATAACCATCATCTCAAACATCTGTGACTTTTCTGTGTGTGAGTATGTGTATGTGCATGAGTGTGTGTGTGTTCTGAATAGTCAAACCTGTCTCTTTGTCTCTCTCTCATAGATAGATAGATAGATAGATAGATAGATAGATAGATAGATATTATATATACCTTGCTGGCATAGAAGTAAACTATTTTTATATTTTAAGATTTATTTTATGTATATGAGTACATATATACATATATTGTACATATGAGTGTGATATTGAACTCAGGGTCTCTGAAAGAGCAGCCAGTGTGCTCTTACCTGCTGAACCATCTCTCCATCACCAGGAACTATTTTTAAAAGAAAGAAGCTCATGGATTTACAGGATGAAATGTGCCCTTCCTCACACCGTAGGAGGATTTTATGGATTTCCTTTGCAATTCTGAAGTCTGACTTTCTGCTTATGTAGTTAATCTCTCCCTCCCTCCGTTGCTATTATTTTCATTTGTAATCGACGGAGATGGCTAAGCAGCGATTCACCTCCAAACGTCATAGCTTGGCTGGGCTCTCCTGAGTTCTCCCACATGGTTGCAGTGAGGTGGTTGTTGCACCTAAAGTACTCTACAAGGTTTAGCAGAGCAACACACTCTTCATGATCTCCCCTTCTGTGTCTGGTGTCTCGGTGCTCTTCACAAAACCTCTTGGAACGGCAGAGTAGCTTGAACATCCAGTATGACAAAACAGGAGTACTCCAAGAAGGAAGGGACCAAGAGTGGCAGACTCTCGGCACATGGAATTGGGAGAGTATCTCCTCCATCACATTAAAGGGGTCGGCAGAGTCCTGTTGTCTGTGACAGTGTCAAGCTGACCCCTTTAATGTGAAGACTTTCAAGGTCTTCTTCAACACAGGATATCACATAAGGAACATTTGAATTTTACATTGCTTCTAACACAGGGATGCGTCTGCTAGGTAGAGTAGGCATAATTTCTAGAATACATATGTGATGCAATTCCCTTCCTTTATAGACAGTTATGCACAGAAGCAACCACATCCTCACTAACACCCAGAGCACAAAACTTTGAACTTCTCTTCCTTTGAGTCAGAGAGAAGGCGCTTAAGAAGTTTTAGAACTGGCAATCACTTCAGTGGCTATTAGACTTCTATGTCTGTTTCTCACTAGGCTTAAATAGCCTTCGTTCTACAGCACCATTGCCTTAGCAGTTCCAAACACAGCCATTTCCATAACACCATGTACCTTATCATTTCTCAAATCAGCTATATCAGTACCGTCAGGCTATGTTACATAGTCATGTGAGAAAGAACATCTTCAGGTCTTTAGAAAGAAAAACGTAGCTTTATGGAACAGACCACAAATCTCCATACCTACAAGTGTTTACTGTTACAGCAGCATAAGGAATTTGGATAATGATGCAGATCTAGGCACACATGGTGACTTCCTGTGAGACTGAATTACATTCTCAGAAAACCGGATCTAACATATCCATACCTATGACAAGCAGATACAGAACAGCTGGATAAGAAACAAATTTGGATGGCAGCTAGCTGGAGGACTCAAGGGCTCAGTGATAGCACTTGGCCATTTAGAGTGCTCTATAGACACACCACTCTGGTGCTGGGACCACCAGTTATTATTTTCTATCATGGAAATTAATCTGCATAGAGAATGGAATGTGGGTGGAAGGTAACAGTTTACTATTAAGAGTAATTTTGTGGAATATTAATAATTTGGGGGAAATTACTAACATTTGAATCAGAATTTAAATAAGATATAAACTGCTTCTTCCTGAAGCCAAGTTCCCAAGCTCAGGTATTCATCCTTTTAGAATCCGAGTGATTGTAGAGAAACCAGGGAAGCAAAGGAAAGGGAACTCTAGTGTGCCCCAGAGCCATCATTGATTAGTCATGACTGTTGACCAGGGTTCCCTGCCCACCATGCTTTTTTGCTAGCCAACTAAATTCTGGCTCATGTCTGAGTGTAAAAATGAATATGCTGTTTGCATTGTAGGATCAACATTCTGTGGATCCAGTTATTCTTGTAAGTAATAAACAAAGAGTCAGCGAAATTAAAATATGTATGCACTATAAAACCAAATCACTTGCAGTGGTTCTCACAGAAGAATATTATCAAAAAGGATTATGCCACAATGGCCGTAACTCACCCAAGACCCAACATTAGTTTCCTTTTCCCTCCTGTGTTCCCTTGTTACATGACTCTACTATCAAACCGTCTGCCCTGTTGCCATCAAACTGTGGTAGTGCAAGTGTGTGATCTGCAAACGGGAAAACAGGTGGAGAGGTTCTGTTAAATGTTTCATTCTTGCTTCATTTTCACAATTAGCCAACCCACCTCTAAAAGTCATCAAATATTTTTACCATACCCTTTATTCTGTCACAGCCACAGAAGAAATGGGTGTTAGTTAAAGTCAGCAAATGTTCCCATAGGCTCTGATTCACATGGTGAATGAGACCATTTATAAGACTATACAGGATACCAATAAATGGGAAAACTGGAAAAAAAAGAATTTAAAACTACTGGTCTCTGATTTTTTTTAAAACGATTGTAGTGGCTATATTGCTGATACAGAGGACATAGGATTTAAAAGAAGTAACAAGTTAAAATCCCCCCCTTAGAGAATAAGGAGCAAGAAATGAGTTTGCTATTAGACTATTGTATCCCATAACGCTTACAACAATGTTTTTACAAAAAAGTCTTCCTTCCTCCCCTTCCTCATTCCCACTTTCTTCTTTATCCATGGCTCTTTTACTTTCTTTCATTTAGGTGTCAATGCAGCATGAATGCTATCAGAATTCAACAGAAGGAAAAACATTCAATGCTTAGCATGCTTAGTTCACTGGGCTTTGAGCAAGTATCTTCCTGTATCATAGATGCAATCCTGAGTCAGGAGGAGACATTAGTCATCTTGCTCTCCCTTGATTCTCTTTCCTTAGCCTAACGATGGGCAAGAATAGGAATTAATGAATAATAGATTAAACAACAACTGGTTTCGTTGCTTAAAAAAGCAATGGCACATGTTTGAAGAGGTGTTTGCGGTTACCATCACAAAAGTGGCAGTGTGTCCATCCTGACATGCATAGTAACCCAAAAGGATGGAGTTTTGTGTCTTTTTGTATCTGTTTAAGTGTAAGTTTAAAAAATAAGTGAATTGTGCTTTAGTTTTCCACTCAGGGCTGTAGTCACATCACTAAGGAGTAAGAGTTGATTTTCAAGAAAAGGTCCCTGGACCACATTATAGTCAAGAAAACAAGACTTGAAGCCCAGCCTGAAAAGGCTCTTTTGTGCAGATCGTCACTTAATTCTGGTCCTGGTGAATGAGCTATGACTTGACATTCCCTCACTTTCTCCATAGCCTTGCTGTCTGGAAGGTGGAGGGAATGCCCTACCTCTCTAGCTTTTTGATGTGGAGAGACTTTTCTGAAAACATCCTGCTTCTCTTTGGTAGCACTCCAGAGTTTTCTGAGGCCCACAGGTGGCTGCAACCCCACTCTGCCGTAAATCACTACATGGAACACTTCCTGCCTAATTTAGAAAACAGAAAAGCAAATACCTTGTCAGCTAGCAATCAGAAGCCCATTCTGTCTGAAAAGCCTGCCCCTTGTCCCTGTCTGCCTCAACATGCCCTTTCACACAAATAAATCTTCCTGGCAATTTATTTGCAACAGCCACACCACAAGTGACGCCCTCCCCAGTTTTCACCTTACTTGCTGTCTTAAACCTCTTTTCAAATGTATCCAAACCACGGGAGCACCTCTTCACAGACTCCCATTGACGCAATGTGGGGTTGAGGTTGTGTCAAATATAATTAATGAGCAGAATCATTCCCACCTGTTCCACGTTGTTGACAGCCAGTGAATAAAGGCAATGTTTTTGCTCCTACCATAGATCTAGTGAAGTTAGGAGTTGGTTTTGACTCAAGAAATTATTACCTTTTGCTGGTCTCTTCAAAGCCAATGACTTAGGGCTCTCATGCCCCATGTTTATTTATTTTAATACTTTTCCACCACTCCCAATGAAAGTATAATATTTTTTTATTATTGAAACATTGATGTGTGGCATGTGTCCTACCATGGGGACAGAAATATACACATAAATGTCCTTTAATGGATTCGAGGAGGGGAAGCCACTGTCATTCTCCTACTGCTGCTTCTATGTGCAGCAGTGAGGGTCCTACTCTGGCCTTGCAGGGTTAAGCACTAGGAGACGCTTCAAGATAACATGTATGTGGGAAAGAACTGCATGCCACGTTCTCATTATGTTCACATAAAAAGCTCCATGCACATCCTTTCTCTTACTGTGTAAAGGAGCCTGGTATTTGGGTGTCCGACCATTGAGCAAAGAAGAGATGGAAGGATGATGTGTGTCCTGCTGGATATGACCTCCTCAGGGTGGGTATGATTTACTTTTCTTTTGAAAGACATGTTGACTTTTGAGTGTTTGCCAAGTAAAACGGCTAACTCATTCCACACCTCACTGAATGGCACACTAAAGGAAGGATGAATGTGTCAGTACTCACCTTCAGTGTCCCAATCCAGATGCTACAAAGAGCTCTAAGCTGTAGCTTTCCTTGCAAATTTCTCCCTTTCGCATTTGCATATGATTTGGAAATGGTAGTACAATTTGGAGCAAGCAAAGAGGAATGAGGTGGCTTCGACTCACACAGAGCACAGATGTGACTTCATTTCCCAGCTGTGAGTAATTTTCCTCCCAATCAGAGGTAGAACTGTGAATAGACTGAGACCTCTATGTGAGCAGGATCCCAGAGTGCTTCTTCAATTCACAGAGCCGTTTGTTATATGCACACAGCAGCCTCAGATGGCGTCCTTCTCTCCCTCTGCCAATCTGTGCTCTTCCCAAATAGCCAAGTAAATGGCCCAGAAATGAATACATCTCTGGACTCCTGTGCTTCCATGACCTGTCCTTTGAAAGATTTGAACTTGGAGATGATACAATCTCCTAGTGCCTCAGGCACCTAGTATCCTTTACCTATGGAGAAAGGGCAGAACTCAGCTCCAGCCAGCAAGATGTGAAGTCAGAGGTCAGCAGAACGCTTGGTAGTAGGCTGGCAAAATAGACAGGCTCTCAGGATAATTTTAAGCAGTACATGTCTTGCCCGCATGTTCTCCCTCAGTAACTGCCCACTCTTGCCATCAGTCTCACTGGCTGCTCTGTGGATGTCCTTGTGATCCTACATGGCTTTGAATATGGCCAAAGAGCTTTCTTTCTTTTCGTTTCATTTTTTTTTAAATAACTCCCAACACCCAACTGTTCTGAAAACACATGTTCATGGCTTTTAGTCAGAGATGGTTGAGAACAGGGAGAGGAAGTCAGGGGGTTGCTTTTAAGAAAAAAGAAAGAGCTTTCATGCTGTGTGCACATTTGCTTTCCCTTTTCAACTGGTTGGGAAACACTAATTTTTCTGCTTCAGGTGAAGTGACTGAATAATATACTTTAAGCCACAGTGGACCTTAGAGGTGATTTTTAAAACTGTTGATGCAAATCAGGGAAACTGAGGCTCAGAGAAGTTCATGGACTTTTTCAGGTTGTCTCTACTGTATCAGACATGGAAAACAAAAATTATCTAGCAAGCCATGCAGTGTTTCCTGTGGGGCAAGTTGAAACGGTGTTACCAGACAAAAACTGGGAAGGTTGAACAGATTGAGAATCCCCCTTATTCTCATGTCTGAGACTGGTAGGCATTTCATCTGCTCCTGACCCAGTTCCTGTCCTGGAGCACGTTACCATGGCACCCTACATAAAGATCATAACCACTAGTCGTGTAGTACTAAGTTCTCCATGCCAATGAGGTATCTAGATGGGCCGGCCCTGAGGGCTTAGCCAATAATCTTACCTTCTTGAACATTCCTTCCTGTAAAAGATATTTAATCTCTGGTCCACTCTGAATAAGGAGTATGCCATTTTCCATGATAAACAATAAATAAACAATATGGACAAGCAAGGATTGTCTCTCTCATCAACAACCAGCATGAGGGGAAGCCTTCGTCATACAGAGCCACACTGCCTAAGTCTCTTGCAGAAGGTCCCTCTGCCCTTTGGACTCTCGTCCCTGAGCTAAGCCAAATCCCGCTCCCCCCAGGCTGGTCACTGTCTCCTGCAAGACTCGTCCATTCAGACTCCACTCAGATCCCAGCAGGGACTGGACACCAGGGAGTTTGGGAATCCCTGACTGCTCAGCCTGCCTCATTTCTCACTCAGGCTAGGGCCCCCATCTTATGCTAGGTTTGTAGCCTAACTCCTCCTGCTTTGTCTGCCCAAGTGGAGTTCACACACCCCAGCAGAGAGATGGAAAATGGAACCACAGTTTGCCTCTATTGAAACAAAACACATCCATTCATTTATCTTTAATTGTGAATTGAACAGCTACTGTGTAACTGGCAGGACCCAGGCACTGAGAACACAGCAGTAAAACAAAGAAACAAAGAAACAAACAAAGAAACAAAGAAACAAAGAAACAAACAGAAAACAGATCAAAGCCCTGTTCTTACTTACATATAAATTCTCTAGTCACTTACCAGTAAAAAGACATTGATATATTCTAGCAGTTGGTTTGGCATACAGAATCTTAGACTTTCCTATAGACCTATTAAATCAAAATATTCTTTTAGATGACATCCCCTGGGGTATCTACACATGTTAGAATATGTACAGAAAATTAATTTTTAAAGGAAAATTAGTATGTTCAGCTCTCCAGCACTGCAAAAAATATGTAAAGAAGAGTACATGGAGGGTGACAGGGAAGGGGAATACATGAATATGAATTAGAGAAGCTGGGTCTATGATAACATGAGAGACACGTTAGTATAGACTGCTAAGGCTCTGGAGCCATTTGAAGCAAGTACATTCTCAGTCCAAGTAAGAAGGGAGGCCCAAAGAGTATGCAAAGCACACACAGAACATAGTTGTAAATGATGGACATAAGTGGAACAATGAAAGAAAACACTCAGGCTACAGAGCACAAAAGGTATTAAATGGAAAGAATACTGTGACATCACTGTGGTCTGAAATGGGTCCATTCTAGCATACACAAATGTCCTATGAAGAAGGAAAAAGTTGGGATCACAAATATACGTAAAAGAGAAACTTAATTTAGCCACAGATGGTGCCAGTAGTAGCAGCTTCTCAGAAGGTGGAGACAGAAAGAGTGTTGCAACACAGGCACACCAGGGCACTCTGGGAAACCCAGCAAGATCCATCTCCAAACCTAGAGCATGTGGGAAAACAAGCGTTTCAAGAAGGAATTATTGAAATGATACCTCCTTCCAAGCTATAGAACTGGGCACACGGATGGACTAGCCAGCCTCACAGAAGCGTGGGCACTTGCAGAAGGAGGGTGGGAAATTCAGATTGATGGGAAAAATGAAACTACTTGCCACCGACTCATCACACATTCAACTTCTGGCTCCACTTCTACTCTCTATTCCGTGGCCTAGACAGTCATTGTCCTATTAGCAGCCCATGCTTCTGTGATGCAAGGGAAGGGTCAAGGAGAAATTAAGAGCCAGAGACGTGCTTGGAAAATTAGATGTCACAGTGTACCTGTGAGAACTGCTAAAGTTGCCTTCTCTGAGTGGCATCCATGGCAGCCAGCTGAAGAAGCTGAAAAAAGCTCTGTTTATTTGCTCTTGGGGCATCACAACAACACCAAGACAAGCACAACTGTTGGTATTTCTGCAAAATTTTGTTTGTCTCAAGTGCTAAAGTATTTCTGAGACAGATTCAGTACTTGTAGTCTAGTAGAATCCCCTAGATAGAGCTATCTTCTCAATAAAAGGCAAAATGAAGGGAGACAAAAACGTCTGGGTATATGCATTAAATGTACAAGTCTCAAAATAGATCTGATTATAGATTTACATACATACATACATACATACATACAGTAACTCTTGTGTGTGTGTGTGTGGTGTTTCTGTATATATACACGCTTTTGTGTGTGTGTTGCTTCCTTGTGTTTGTGTGCTTGTATGCATATATGTGTGGTACTTTTGTATGTGTTCATATTCATACATTTATGGGTGTGCTGTGTGGCATTCTCCTTTGAGTCGAGCCATTCTATCATGGAAGGAAGTTCATCATGGGAAGTGCTCAGAGCTGCTGGTGGCTCAGATGTTAAGAGCACTTTCTGACCTTCCAGAGGACCTGAGTTTGGTTCCCATTACCCACAGTGGGCAGTTCACAGCTGCCCATAACTCCAGCACCAGGAGATCTTTCCTCTTTGAGCTGAACATACATAACACACACACACACACACACACACACACACACACACACACACACACACAAATAATACAAAACAAACAAACATACAAACAAATCAGAAAGTTCCAAAAGGAAATAAGGAAATGAACAATTCAAAAGTGTGAGGAAGTTACTGTCACTTGAACAAGGCCCTTCCTTCCCAAGGTTATGTAATCAGTGATGGCTGATGAGGAGACTCCTATAGAGCTGGGCTTGTGTTTGTGGAGGCGTGAGATTGATGTCAAGACTTTTTCTTGGAAACTCTTCACCTTATTCATTGAGGCAGGGTCTGTCAGTTGAGGCTCATGGGTCACCAGGGAGGTTGTTCTCACTAGGAGTCTTGCTCTGGGGAGCACAGCTCCACATTCTGATCACTGGAGTTACAGGTGGGCTAGCACTCCACTTAGTATTTATGTGAATTATCTGAACTCTGGTTCTTCTACCTGCTGCCTACCAGCAAGCCTTCATCTGCTGTGCCTTCTCCCTCACCTCATAACATTTTCTTCAGGGTCTTTGTGGTCAATGAAATGACAGTCTAAAAATGTGTATATGTCAGAAAGGAAGGAAGGAAGGACAGAAAGGAAGGAAGAAAGGAGAGAGGGATGAAAGGAAGGGAGAGAGAGAGAGAGAGAGAGAGAGAGAGAGAGAGAGAGAGAGAGAGAGAGAGAGAGGGCACTCAATTGAAAAGCCCTATAGTTAGTGAGGAAAAAAGGTGTTGGAAATGGAATTATAGAAGTATTACTTCTTAAGAATTCTTCTGAGTGACAATGTGATGTTGTCAAGAATGTCAAGCAGTGGGAAGGGTAAGAAGAAAGGCCTCACCAGTGGAAGAGCAGACTGACTACATCATGGGACAGAAGCACACAAGAAGCCCTTGGCTGCCTGGGCTGGCCAGTTTGTCAGGAGAGACCTGATGTCTGAGCTCTAGGGTGATATAGAGAACAGTCTGGTGTAGGCAACTTGAGGAAGAGACCATGGAAACCTTTCCATGTAGTCTTTCTTGGATGACACTTGAAACCCCTGAAAGATTCTCAGCAGGAGTGTGGTATGACTCAATGTGTGTCATGGAAAATGAGTTTGGCAGCTCTTGGCCATGCAACCATGTTCAGAGAGGCTGAGCTACGGGAGAGATCATTTGAAAACAAATGCCATGGCTGAGAAATGGGGAACTAATTCTTCAACTACTGTATATGTAGTGATTGACAGGGTACACCCATGTAAGCAACAGTGGTATCAAATCATGGCAGTTAGACTTGGGAAATGAGCAGAAGAAAGTCAAATATGACTCAGATTTCCAGCCCAAATGAAAATTAATGGAAGAGTCCATTTGGTTAAAGTGACACATTCCTTACATAAGGAAACATGATCTGTGGTCAGATGGCCCCAAACAGAGTTTTCCATGCTATTAAGTACCCAGAGGCTCTGAGGACTTAGTCAATAAGCTTCCTTTTTCAGACATTCCTCCCTGAAAATGGTATTTAATCTCAGGTCCACCCTGAGAAGTTGGTACAGTAAGATATGCATCCATTTTCCACCATGAACAGTCAATAAACAGATTGGAACCATGACCTGTCTCTTTTTGTTTGTTTGTTTGTTTGTTTTTCTTTCTGTCTGTCTGTCTTTTTTAAAGATTTATTTATTGTAATTGAGTACACTATTGCTGTCTTCAGACACACCAGAAGAGGGCATTAGATCCCCTTACAGCTGGTTGTGAGCCACCATGTGGTTGCTGGGAATTGAACTCAGGACTTCTGGAAGAGCAGTCAGTGCTCTTAACTGTTGAGCCATCTCTCCAGCCCGACCTGTCTCTTTCATCTACCACCACTATGGGTAACATATAGAAAGTCTTTATAACATATAGAAGGTAACATATAGAAGGTTTTTGCCTACAGAGCTGCAGCAAAATTTTCCCATAGAAGGCCTCTCTGTGCTTCCAGATGACCACATCCATGCTAAGGACAATCACTGCTGAGATAAGCCATAGCTACGACAATGTCGTAGGACATTTGTGTATGCCAGAATGGATCCAAGCCCCAGGCTAAATGCTGCCTTCTGTGCCTGCTGACTCCAGGCTCCATTCTCTGCTCTTCCAAGACTCCCAGTGGTGCCTGGATATTCAAGACTCAGAGAATCCCCTTGGCCCCTGCCTCGCTGAAGGCCTAGGGAACCCTAAACCATCTCCAGCTTTCCAACATATCAGACTGTGCTTTCCCACCCCCAGAGTCATGTCTCTGGGCATGTCCCTACAGCCCAGAACCTGTGGTGCTAGGAGATTCAGTCAATCACTTTCCACATTTCTCCTCCTCTGAGGACGGGCCCTGCAGTGGGGTGGACACAGACTGACACAAGCACCCAGTGTATTTTACAAAAGTAGTAGCACTATAGGACAGCCAATGTTGATGGACATTATTTCAATACTCCATAAATTTACCATATTTTATTTTCAAAATAATATTTTGAAGAAGAATAAGACCATATCAATGGTGTAGATGAAGAAACCATATGGTAAAGGGTGAAGTCACTTGGCACAGAGACCAGAATCACTGTTCAAGAAAAATTGACCCAAACATGGTGGCAACACCTTTAATTGCAGCACCTGAGAGTTTGAGGAATGAGTGTTTTGGGAGAGATCAAGGCCAGTCTGGCCTACATAATGACTTTAAGATTAGTGTAGCTTGACCTACATAGTGAGTGTCATGCTAGCCTGTACTAAACAATAAGATTCTGCCTCAAAACCACAATAACAAAAATTACCTAAACATGGAAAAAAACCTAGCAGAGATTTAAACAAGATAGAGTAAAATCAAAGAGCCTGAGACATTCGACAGAGTTGCTTTAACTTAGATCAACAAGAAAATAAATATTTTCTCATCTTTAACATTGTATATAGAGTACTATCAGATCTGTGTCATGTGCCTGGGTAGGCTTGAGTATTGAGACAATTTTCCCACAAATATTCCTAATGGGTACTGTATTACTTGCTTTTCTGTTGCCATAATAAAACACTGACCAAAAGCAGTTTGGGGAAGAAAAGGTAGTAAAAGTGGCAGGTCACTGAGGGAAGTCAGACCAGGAACTGAAGGCAGGAACTGAAACTGAAACACTGCTTACTGGCTTGCTGCTCCATGGTTTGTTCATCCTGCTATCTTGTACAACCCAGGATGACCCGTGGAAGGGTGGTACTGCCATCAGTAGGCTGGGTTGGTCCCACTTCCATCAATCATTTATCAAGAAAGTACCCTCAACTGAGGTTTCCCCTTCTCAGATGACTCTAGCTTGTGTTAAGTTAATTCCTATCTGATGCAGGTACTAATACGCTCCTGTAGTGAGTGTTTCAGCAGTGATGTGCTAATTTACGACATACTCACTATTCAGAGCTCAAACTGTATTTTAGAAGCATACCATAGCTAGGAAGTTTCTTGCATTTCTCAGAATGCAGCCATGTTTCTACATGCAAACCTTACTGATTTTTATTTCATCCTGACAAAACTATCTGGCAGAAACAACTCAAGGAATGAACAGTTATTACAGTTTCTGAGTCCCATCCAATGATGGGGAGGTCATGGCAGGCATGGCAGCTCATATCACAGCACACAGGAAGCAGAGAGTGGAGGTGAGGGGACACATGAAAGGGCCAGGGAATGTTGTAAGCCCAAGGATGCACTCTTACTGACCTACTTATTCCAGTTAGATTCAACATTCCAACTTTCACCACCTCCCAATAATGCTATCATATTATGAATTCATCACGTTTTTCATTAGGTCAGAGTTCACGCTTTGTATCTCTGAACTCATTCCTTCACACCCACACACAGAGATGTGCTTATTAATCTCCTAGGAGATGCTCAATCCAACAGTCTGACAATTGAGTGAGGTTAACCATTAAAGAAACCTAGACCACTGCTGTTACCATCTGAAGAAGAATTAAAAGCTGAAGTTATTCTATGAGCAAAAGACAAATAAACACAAACAACAGATCTTGCTGCAAAAATATAAGTATATTTAGCATATAACAGCATACAGCTGATAAGCTTTAGATTTGAGCTAAGATCACCACTCATATGTTTTAGCCACTTCTTATTTAAGTTATGTGTTTTTCAGAAATGACTGGCACCATGGATCATTCTGGAAAAGAAAAATCTATCTATTTTTGAGTGAGTTTTCTTACACCATAACAGATGAGCTCTTCCTTTAAATTCAGCTACGTTCTTCTGAATATTATCTCTATTATTATGGCCTGTTCCCATCTCTACTCTGCTGTCTCCATTGTATACATTGTATACATTGCTATACATTATATACATTGTATACATTGTATACATTGCTATATGTATCTGAAAATTCATAATTGCACTTTCTAGTTGTCTTTAATGAACAATTCAATGGCTCAAATGGTTCACTGATAAAAAACAAATGCATGCATTTCCAGGATAATAATTTGGATACTTCTCTGAGGAATCTGGAGTGGCAGACTGTCACTTCACAAAGCTTTTTCATTTCCCTAAACTTGCAATAAAGCCAGCTCATTGTTTCTTTGGGCTACTGAGCACCACGTAATTTATTTTTCTATCTTCTTGTGGCTTGCTCTTGTGTGCATTGAAGCCCTACAGCCAACTCTGGCATCATTTTTTTTTTAAAAAAAAATAAGCAATTATAGCATCTTCAGATGTGGGTATCATCAAAGCAGTGATCTAATTGTTCATCTCACATTTGGAGCAGAATTCGACTTCTCAGAATAGCTCAGGTTGAGACCACAGAAATTTGTTCTTCACGGGAGCTTATATCAAATGCATGATTGAAGATAGGATACCCTTCTCGTTCTGAGTAGGTTACCTCTGTCTGTCGTGCTATGGAAACCAGTCACATTTACATTTTCTTCTTCTGCATTGCCATACCTAATATTGTGCATGTCCTGAGATATTATTTCTGCATTTATTCCTCCTGATCTTATTCCTGAACTTATCCAGTTTTGTCTTCCCCGGGACATTTTCCAGTAACCTCACTAATAGCCGTCTCTTTTCTCAACTGTATAATGACTGTGGCTTCTTAATTAGTTTGCACATCTTTGAAACCCAGGTTTAATCCCTACAATAGCTTTCATTACTTTTATTAAAATACCAAAATCTTTATCATGTCTCTCAAAGCCTTGTGTGCTTCAACCTCATTTATTTCTCCTGACTTTCTCTAGATGAAAGATGAGCCATCCATCAAACCCGTTTCTCTTCTGTCTTGATTCTTGTCTCCACTTTCATAACTCAAGTTCCAGTTCAACAAAGCAGCCTCCCTGACCACCTCTTACTCATACTCACCCTCCTCCCTCCCCCTGCACCCTCCTCTGTCTCTTCTTCCCTCCCTCCTCCCCCTTTATACTCCCTCCCCCCTTTAGTCCTCCCTCTTCTCTCCCAGAGCAGAAGATATTCCTATCCATTTAGTAATTCAGATTTTGTAACAGGATAGGAGAAGTGGAGCAGACAATGAGCAGACACCAAGACATTGCATCCATTAAGACTGGAAGTTCAGTATCAATTGTTGCCATAGCCCTTTCTATATTATTAGTGGGAATAATTAAATTGAATGGAATTTCATAAAATATCAGTAACTGTATTTTACCACAAATCACACATAAATTTTTATTCTGCTAAATTACCATTTTTTAATATTATTTAAGTGAGTTGATTTAGCTTCCTTTGCTGTGCTTAAGCATACCTAAAACTTGCATCCTCTTGAGCTGGCTGTTTTTAGAGTTAGTCCATATTAATCACTGCTAGGAGATATTAGGAACTGAGAACAAGCTTGGGAAATGTACATAGACCACGTGTCCAAATGATATCTATTGCTGGAATGTGTCCTTGATACATCTGACAATAATTGAAAACTGTATTACTTCATACCCACAACTCAGGAAAGAAGTGGGCTAAATTTTTATCAGCTGGATTTTGTTACAAATTGCAAACTGAGTTCCACAGGCAAGTCAGTTGTCAGTCACACTGACTTTATAATCTGCATGTGTTTTATACTTTCTCAGGACAAAATAATCACGAGATTCAAAAGACACACTCTTACAAGTGTGAAGCGGCAAATTCACAGTTTTGGTTTGGTTTGTGCTGTTGCAATTCGAGGTTTTGATAGGGTTTCTCGCTGTTTAGATTTGCTATTGGATCTGTCGGCACAGCTCCAGTACAGGATGGAATCATTTCCTAAGATACCACAGCATTTGATATGCAAAATTTTAGTTTTAAGATCTATCAATCTCTTAATTCTTCAAGCCCCTTTATCTTCTAAGGACAGAAAGATTACTTTTTCTCGGGATTCATGTATTCTACACATACACCTCCCAGAAGATTTTAATACTTTAACCCCTTATTCTTACTGGTATGACTATTGACAGTATTTGAAGTATGGGAAGAAAATGAACAATGAAGTCAAGAAAGATCTAAGTAAATGAACCCAAAACAGCGTTACTATCAGGGGCCATGATAAAGTCATCTGTAATCTCCAAGAAGCAGTTCACCACAGGATACTCAATGTTTTGAGGGGAACTTAAAAAAGTTGGCTCAGCTTCAACTTGAGCCAAGGTCTTTAGTGCATGCTAGGCAGGTACCCTGCCACAGACTACATCCTCAAACCACAGATAATATAAATGTTAAGTATATTTTTTTCCTTGAAATTACACAATTATATGGGAGTGCATGATTAGCACTAAAAGTATGATATGTACATTTAATCTGTCCAGAAAGATGCCTCTGTATTCTTTTCCTATTGATCCCTGTACAGTTCCAAGCTAACTGCTAACCTGTTTCCAATCATCAGAGCGTACTTTCCCTTTAATTAAGCTTAATGTCAGCAGGCTCATGGATTAGCATATCCCTCGTGTCTCTTTCTTTAACCAGTGGTTCTCAATCTGTAGATCATGGCTTCCTTTGGGATCAAATGACCCTTTCACATAGATTGTCCAAGACTATTGGAAAACACATATATTTATATTATAATTCATAACAACAACAAAATTACAGTTGTGAAGCAGCAAGAAAAACAATTTTATGGTTTGGTCAGTACAACATGTGGAACTGTATTAAAGGGTCGCAACATTAGGAAGGTTGAGAAACCATTGCCTTAAGCATTATGATGCTGAGAATCATTCATTGGCTTGGCAGTCAGCAACTCACTGCTACATGCAGCTGTGGAGAATTCTACTCTGGGAATATGCCATAACTTACTTATCACTTTACCAGTTTTTAGAGCCTTCAGTTATTTCCAATTTAGGATTAATATGAAAAAGATAATATGGACAAGTCATGAAATGGATGTATTTTATGTCTTTTAAGTAATAAACAAGGACTGGACGTGCTTGTCATGGGGTAGTAAGTATACATTTACTGCCACTGGGCACAATGGCACAGGTCTGTTATCTCAACTACTCAAGAAGCTGAGGCAAGAAGATCCAAAAGCTCAAATCATGTCTAAGCTGAGTGCAACACCAACTTCAGACCTTGCAGAAGTAAAAAGGACTGGGAAGGGTGTTCAGTGAGCAGTGCTTGCCTCATACACCTGAGCTCCTAGGTTCAATCCCCAGTGACTTGTTGTCTTAGGTAATGTTCTATTGCTGTGAAAGAGATGCTATGACCAAGGCAGCTTATAAAAGAACACTTTGGGGGCTTGATCACAGTTTCAGGGAGGTAGGGTCACAACCATCATGGCAGGGAGCATGGAGGCAGGCAGGCATGGCACTGGGCAGTAGCTGAGAGCTCACATCCTGATCTGCATTAACTTGGGAAGAATCTTCCAACGCTGAAAGTAACCTACATGCTTTAATTATTACCCAGTGGATCTTTGCAGAGCTAAGCTGTCCAGCACACCAATCACTGTCGCAGCGGCACACTGTTCAACACTCACAGTCACTTATTAAAACTTCTTCTCATTTAAAACCCATTCCTGTGACTCAGTGTCTCTTTCATGCAATTTCAATCAGGCCTAACATCATTTAAAAGTTTCTTTGTGAAAATAATGTGCTTTTATGAAATAGAGAAAATTGGCTCAATCTTTACTGCTAAGAATTTCTAGCCTGTCAGTGACTGATTATTTGGGGCAGACATGGAAATTATAGTCTATTCTCCAACTGAAACCTTTTCAGATGCTTCTGATGAAGCCCTGACACCCAAATCACTGCTGTAACATTTATGATAAGAGCACATGCCATATCCTCTCGACACACACACAGGCGACACCTTATCATTACACTGAATGTCTCACTTGCTTTGTCTTTGTCACGTTTATATGAAACACTTAAGAGGCATTGGAGAGAAACAGAGATTTATAGGAAATGCAGAAAGGAGCATAACCTTTCCAGAAAAGACTTAGAGTCAGGCAGGGGCTAGAAAATGTGCCTTTAGAGACCCGATGCTGAAACCATAAAGGCCCAAGCCCTCTTCTGCATTGAAAGATGTGAAACATTCCAGTTTCTATGGATAACCTTGTTTTGGGTGTTGGTGCAGATAGCCTTAGTCTGTGAGTTTATGAAAATAGTTTTGGTCTGGGAGTTGGTCTGGATGGCTAAATTAGTTACTTTTCTAATGCTGTGGCAAGGCACAATGACAAAAGCAACTTATAAGAAAAAGTGTTTAATTGGACTTATGATTTTGATGGGTTAGAGTGTGTGGTGACAGAGAAAGGCATGGAACACATGAGAGTGCACATATTGACCTGCAAGTTGGAGGCAGACAGAGCTAACTGAAAATGCCTGGGCTTCTGAAACCTCAGAGCTCATCTCCAGTGACATACCTTCTCCAATAACCCCACACCTTCAAATTCTCCCCAAACAGTTGTACGAATTGGTGACTGAGTATTCAAACATGAATCAACAAGCATCATTCGAGTTCAGACTTCCACAATGACCTTGATTTTGGAATTAGTGTGATATTCCTGATTCTAGATTTTTTTTTTTAAATCAGTGGGTAAAAGCAGGTGTGTCTAGATTTAGCCAGAACTACCTTTTCACTTCAAGGCTCAAATTAGGAACTTGATACCTATGACCCTTTACCTGACTTGCCATTAAAGTCTTTTCAATCCTATTAAGGATGTGGGTCTACATATCATCATGACAGGAAGGTTAGTGGTCAGCTCAGCAAGAGAAGCCCCAAAGGCCATTCCTCTAGAAAACTACTGATAAAGCACACAATAACAACAAAACCTCTGTAACTGTGACGTGCTGTCAAACCTCTGCAGAGGATAACAAGGTTTAGGCAGCAGCATATGCTAAATTAGGAAAAGGTCATTTTAATGTAACTGAGTTCATTAATTGTAACTGAGTTCACTATTGGTTTTGTTTTTGTTTTGTTTTGTTTTTGCTGTGAATAAATACCCAAATACCCAGCATGCCAAGTTGTTTGAGTGCACTGTTCAGGGGATGCATTTCATCCCCCCAGGAAGCTGTGCCTATGGGGTCAGCTTCTGCTAATGGCCATGGACATTAATTACTCACATCATCACAGGAGACCATGAGGCAGAGAGTCCTCAATGCTGTCACACAGTTGACCTTCCCACTTTCCCCTTTCTGTTCAGATTGGGACCCCAGAATATGGGATGGTACCACCCACATCCCAAACAAGTCTTTTCCCTTAGATTATTCTTTCTAGAAAAACCATTGTAGACACCTCTAAGGTGTACCTCACAACTGCCCTTAACCTGTCTAACTCCAGCGCAGCTGACAACTGTGACCACAGTAACATTGCCACTTACCCTAGCCATATACCTCCTCAGTATGGCATTGCTCTTAAATACAGAAGCTGTGTTCTTAGTGAAGATCCTTAGTCTGGTGCCCCCACAGAGGAGGCTTTATTACCAAGGAATCTTTGTCCATGTTGATGTATTTGGGCTGTCGTAGAGGAATAACAGATGCTTCTTGACTCCCCACTCCTCAGTTTAGAAGTCTCTGAGGCAATACAAGCTGTTATATAAAATATTTCTGAAAACCTTAAATGAACTATCCACCTAGAGCAAAAGATGACAGTTGGTAGAAACAATAGGCATACATAAATCCTGAGAGAAGAGGCTGAACGGAGAATTGCTTCAGGGATAATGGTTCTGAAGACATACTTCCATGTAATGAGGAATTTACAATTATGCAGATGTCCCAGGTAAGACTGATACTTTAAAAAAAACTCCAAGCTTTTCCTTCCATCTTACCTCACAGTGATATAACATTATGAAATGAAAGCTCAGATAGGTGTGAAAAGGGTGTGTGTGTGTGTGTGTGTGTCTGTCTGTCTGTCTGTTTGTCTGTCTGTCTGTGTCTCTGTCTGTGTCTATGTCTGTGTCTGTGTCTGTGTGTGTAGATAGGGAGGTTTATGTTAAGTTACTACTTAATCTACTAACTGAGCAGCACCTTCAGGAGTACACAACATTAAAATATAACCTTGAACAAACAGTGGACAAGAATGAGTGAAGATGTAAATACATTTCTTTAGTGATGGTTCACAGATGAATAATAAACAGGGGAGAATGTACAGGGTATAAGTGACCATGGAGGATATGTCAATCAAAGCCAAATGAAATACCACTGCACCTAGACCAGTATGGCTGTCATTTTAAAGAAATACTAAAAATAACAGGAAATACCAAGTCTTAATTTTAGTATGAAAAGATGACAATCTTTGCTCATTCATGGCAGATGGGAACTGGTACATCTGCCATGAAAAATGATATTGTGGGTTTTCAAATTTTAGTCAAGCAAGTCTACTTCTGAGAATATACACCCAAATGATTGAAAGCAGGGACCGAGACATGTTTTCACTTCCTTTTTGTAAAGCATTATTCACAATAGTCAAAAGGTGGAAACAACCAAAATGTATATCAATGGATGCATATATGAATGGGATATGGTATGTACACCTAAGGGAAAATTATCCAGCCTTTAAAAAGTAAAGAAAATTGGACATAAGCTAAGAAATACATTTTGAAGACATTTTATTAAACAAAATTATTCACACAAAAAGGATATATACTTGTATAATTCCAGTGGCATGAAATATGTAGACATATCCATACAGACAGAAAAGGCAGTTATCAGGCACCAGTTAGAGATAAGAATAAGGTATTATTGTTTAATGAGTACAGAATTGAGTCTGGAATGAGTACATATGGTGCCTAAAAAATATAAGTCTAATTTTACTCAATGTCATGCAACTATATTCTTACAATGGAAAATTTGCAATATGTAGGCTAATAAAAATGGTTAGAAAAATTACCAAGCAACTAACTACATCCCAGAGTAGATAGAAACAGCAAACTCAAATAATGGCAAGATGGTGACTTTACAATTACTACATAATGTTCAGGAGGTCCCGTTTTCAACAATAGTGAAATGAGGCATGAAACGAGAAAAATGCAGCTAATCTATGGAAGGGAGGATTACCAGGAACTCTGATGTAGATGAGGGAAACCGTGGACAAAGGATGAAAAGAAATTGGAAAAACAATGTCTTCAAGACCAGCTGAATTTAGCTAGCCCAGGGATAATGTGCTTATGCATGAGAGGATGGAAAGAGTCAACACACTGTGTAACTCAGTAGTAGAGCATGTGCCTAGCACACACGAGGACCTGGGTTCAGCCCCTGGCCATGAAAATAAATAGAAGCAGTGTTAAGATGCAAGCAGGTGGGGAAATGCCCATGAGACTTGACCTGAAGCTAACAAGTTCTTTGACATTGTTCAGAGTGAACATTGAAGGCACCTGCAGGTAGGGTTTTACCTGCTCATATAATTTTGATGTGAAGTCTCCTACACACCTTTGTTATTTTCTTGTGGTTATATCACTCGTGGTAAAGGATGAGGAAGTCTCAGAGACAGAGAGACCAGTTCAAGACTTCTAGTCATGATTTACAGCTTCCTGTCACTGTCAGAGTTTAGAGACAAGAAAATAAAAGAAAGAATTGGAGGAAGCTTATTCCAGGGAGAAGCTAAGGACATGTTCAAGAAGTGTGTGGGTTCCTAAAAAGAGACACCCTGCTTGAGATGCTGGATAGCATCCTATCAGAAAACTTCAGTGGGAGTGAGAGCTATGTGTGAGTTGAAGTGGGAAGGTGGTGGAGAATTCCAGAAATGGGTCAGGATCCTCCCAAAATAGGGTAGTTGTGTGTGATTTTCTGGAGATGCACACTGAGAGCAGGCAATTTTGTAAGGCTCAAGATAGGAGATGTCATTACAGTGGAGCAGAGGGAAGCCATCAGTTCTCTCAGTTGGTGAGACTGGTCCCAACTCCTTTGGGGTAGCCTTATGTCTTGCCTGTGTTACTAGTCATGCATGTCCTGCTGAATGAGCTTTGCAGTCACATTGGCTTGTAGCCATTGTTCATTCACTTCTTGTTTCATGATGCCTGTGCAGTCTGCCTCGGTTACTAGATATGTCCCCAAGCCTAAAGAAATGACGTTATATTGATATTTTCTGTCTTGAAGTCTGGTATCTTTAACTTAGAATGTAATTACAATTTCTGTAATTTCATTTGCCACCGGAGTGGGTATGATACCAAACAGTGAGGACATTTCTGTCATCTCTGCCACTACAGCAATCAAAGCATGAAAATGCTCCTTAGGTCCCTGCAGTAAGCACCAAGTCCTCAGCAGTGGCATTCTGAAATATGTTTTGTTGGAAACACAAGCAAAGTTTCAAGAATCACATTGAAGAACCTGCTAAGGTTACTTCTAAATAAATGGATTTTAGACTATTGTATGCTCCTGGTTATTTATCCCCCTGGTGTTCGGAAACTTACTAAAATGTCTCAATTTGCATCAGGATTAAATTTTATTACCAGAACCAATTAGAAAGTGCAGTTTATAGGATAAATCTGCTTTACTCTCTAAGCTAATAGGCTTAAAGATCATCACTGTAATTGAATTTCAATATATTTAAGCCTACAATTTATAGTGATTGTTGGCCAGGATGGTGGTGCATATCTTTGATTCGAGCACTGGACAGGCAGAGGCAGGCAAATCTCTGTGACTTGCAGTCCAGCAATGGCTCTACAGTGAGACCTTCTCTCAAAACAAACAAACAAAAGCAAACTGTGCTGCTGTTGGACTGATTAATTCAAAGCACTGCCTGCTCTTACAGACTGTTCTTTCTCAATATCCATTGGGCAGCTCACAGCTCTTTGTAACGCCAGTTCCAGGAATTCCATACCTTAGTCTATCCTTTGTGAGCACTGCATGAGTGTAGTACCCATACATACAGGCAAAACACCCATAGGGTGGCATGAATTCATACATACATACATACATACATACATACATACATACATACATTAAAGTTTGTTAAAAATAATAGTCTTTCCTATAAAATTAATAACACTTACTGTAAGTATTTCATGTGAAATGAGCCATCTATCGCACCATTTGTAAGTACAGATAAAGTTGATAGTCTTGATTACATTATTTTATTTACTGGAGGAAGGTTTGCATGGCTTGCATGTGGAGGTAAGAGGACAACTTATGGGAGTCAGTTTTCTCTGTGCAACACAGGAGTCTGGGAACCTAAATCCAGTCCATCAGTTAGGCTTGGCAAAGTGCCTTTGCATGCAGAGCCATCCATACCTCTATACAAAAATCTTCCCTGGCATGACATGGAACAATATCTAGTTAAGGCTGCTTGCCTTTTTTCTTCTCAGCAGGTCCTGAGTGAAGAAAGCTAGAAAGGGGTGAAGGGTCCTTGGCAAGTTCATCTATAGCCTTTTTCTGTACAAAATAAGAGCTTCTTGGACAAATAATAGCCTTGAAGACCTGTTCCCATGCATCCTCCTTATACCTTGAGCACACAGTGTTCTTCTCCAGAAATCTGATAGGGTTGTTTCAGAAGGCAGTTTTAGACCAGAGAATCTGAGAAGCTGCCCCATGATCCTTAAGTGTGTCTGTGCTTCTGGGAGCTGGCACTTCAGCTTTAAGCAGCAAGTGGCCTGCAGGGAAGAGGAGCAGTGGTGTACTGCTGGACCCTAAGAAAGGGAAGGAATCGCTGTCAGTGAAAACACTGTTCTGAAAAGCAGTGGGTTAAGTGTCCCTTGTTGCCTGGGAAGCCGTAACTGCACAAAGCAATCTCACTTGCTCTGGCTGCCTGCTAATGGCTAATATTTATGTGATGCCCACCTACCAGAATACTCTTTCTACCAGAGTAACGGACAGTCCTTCCACTAGACACAACAGTTTATCAACTTAACATTGTTTTCTTTTTGTAGCTGAGTGGCATTTTTCAGAATCCTTTATTTCTGAGATCATAATATAATTATATCATTTCCTCCCTCAAAACTTTCCCATATACTCCTCCTTGCTCTGTTTCAGATTTTTGGGTCTCTCTTTTTCATTAATTGTTGCTATGCATGTGGGGTGTGTGTCTGTCTGTGTGTGTGTGTTTGTGTGCATGTGTGTATTCATAAATATATAAGTACAACCTAGTCAGTTTGTATGTTACACGTATGTATATTTTCAGAGATGACCATCTGGTATTAGAAAACCAATTGTGTTGTTCCCTAGGTAAGACTGATTGTCCTGCTTTCAACTTTTCCTCCAATGACTGTAGTTCTCTATGTATGGTTGAAGCTTTTGGGGCTTTCCAAGTCCACATTAGCATGTATGTCTATTAGTGTCCTTGTTAAACTCATGTTTAGGCAATCCTGTTGGTGAGACTTTATGGGTGTAGCTTCTGACATTCCCTAGGGGACAGAAAACTTTCTGATCCTCTGGTTCTTACAGTTTTCCTGTCACTGTTTTGTTCAATATTTCCTGATTCTCAAATGGAGAAATTGTGTTGTAGATGTGCCCATTATGACCGAGCTCTGCAACTCTACATTTTGATTGGTTGTAATTTTCTATCATGGTCTCCATCTGTTTCAAAGAAAAGTTATGTTGATAAGGGGAAAGGACTATACTTATCTGTGCTTGTAAGGACAAATATTAGACTGTCATTAGGGATTATGCTGGTTTAGTAAGGTGACAGTTGCAGGTTCTTCTCCTAGATTTGTGACTTCAGTAGCTCTGGGTAGTTGGCTAGGTTTTTAGTAACCAGGCATGATTCCCCTCTTACCGAGTGGTCCTTAAGTCGGATTAGAGAGATGTTGGTTACCATCAAGATATGCATGCTACTTCTACACCCTTTGGGTTATCATGACATGCTTAGAATTACTGTGGCTCACAGATTTCACCGCTGGGTAGGATGCATCCCTCCTTTAGAGGCTTACATGTCAACTTCACATATCATGAATGCTAGTCCTCAGGGAAGAAACATTTGTGTCCGTTCCAGCTCAAGGACCACTGGGCTCTATGTCTGAACTGCATGGCATCTTCAACAGTAGTGATTTACCTTATACTTCTGTGGGAGATGGGTGGCATTTGAAATAAGCATAACCCGTCACCTAAAACTTCAGCTCACCTGTCAGCATGAATTTACATGGGCCAAAACCTTGCCATTAATAGTGCCTTATTGGAGTAATCTCTAAAGTAGTTTTAATTTAGGTTTCTTGCTTGGGAAACATTTGGGTGATTTATTATTCCTATTCCTGGAGCAAATGTTAAGTCAGGAAAACTACATATTCAAGGGCTGCTTTTCAGCCCATCATTTATGAAATAGATATTACTGAATAGTCTGTTGGCACAGTTGTCTTCATCTCCACTACTGACATAAAGATGGTACTTCTTAGTGCTTATAGTATGTAAACCCAGGAGATGTAAACTATGTAGGTTTATGAAGCTAACAGCTTAAAAGTGTCTGTGCTAGGGAAAATCTTAAGATGGAAGAGTAGGGTTAATTCACATGTATTAAAAAATATCAGTCATTGGGCTGGAAAGATGTCTAAGTAGTTAAGAGAGCTTGCTGCCCTTATAGAGAACCCAAGTTCAATTCCCATCACCTATGCTGGGTGGCTCACAGCCACCCATAACTATAGTTTTAGGGGTAGCCAACATCTTCTTCTGGCCTTCAGGAGCGTGCGCCCGTGCATGCGCGCGTGCGCACACACACACACACACACACACACACACACACACTATATATATAAATAAATTCAAAATAACATCTTAAAATTTTAAAAATTAAACCCATCCACAAAATCTGAGACTCAAAATTTGTCCTGCCTACAAGATGTGCATGGGTAAAAGATGGAATCGAATTTGAGGAAGGTCCCAACCAGTGACTGGCCCAGTTTGACCAAACCCATGCCATGAGGGAGAGCCCAGAGAGCTCACCCCTGAAACTATTAGTGATACTCTGCTATACTTGCACACAGGAGCCTAGCATAGCTATCATCAGAGAGGCTTCAGCCAGCAACTGATGAAAACTGATGCTGAGATCCACAGCCAAACACTGAATAGAGCTGGGGAAAATCCTGTGGAAGATGGGGACAAAGGATTGAAAGAGCCAGAGGTGTCAAGGATACCACAAGAAAACACACAGAATCAAAACCATGGACAATAGGGGCTCACAGAGACTCAACTACCAACCAGAGAACACTCATGGGATGGTTTTGCAGCTGGGTCTTTACGTGGGAGTCCTAAAATGGGAGCAGGGAATACCTTTAACTATATTACCTGCCTTGGATCCTGACTGGGCTGCCTTGTCTGGCCTCAGTAGAAGAAGATGTGAGTAGTTTTACTGCAACTTGATATACCAAAGCTGGTTGATATCTGTGGGGGGCCTCCACTTTTCTGAGAAGGGGGAAATGGATAAACGGGGGAGGGGGGAAGAGGGAGGACTGGGAAGAAAGTATCTAGGGGCAACTGTGATCAGGATATAAAGCAAATAATAAAAAATTCAATAAAGTAAATTTAAAAATTAAAGCAAAATCAACAGTTCAAAAATTTTGCCTCATTATTTGTTTGCTACATATTACATAAAGGACGGCATAAATATTTTAAAGCTGGTACTTTGAATTTTTCTAAGTTTTTTTTTATGCTCCAGCTATTTGTGATTTCCAAGTACTCTAGCTGCCCGTCATCCTATGGCTATTTGCTCAGGAGTGCTTCCTGACTCTTGCCCCTTCTGAATGGGTGAGCACAGTCTCCAAACACCAGGAACGCCTGCTTTGTGTACCAGGGGACCACATGGCTGAGGTCTCCACCCAGGTTATCTTCAGCCTATGAAAGGAGTACCTGCCTCCTCCCAAAGTTGTTCCTAGTGAACAGCAGACATCCCTAACACCTTTGCACAGGTGTTAGCTGGCAAACAATGCTTCACAAGCTCAGGACTGTAGAAGACACTTCTAGAGAGTATATCAATGTGAAGGTGAGGATGATCATTATTTATGTGTTGCCAAAGAAACATAACATTCCGGTGGGCACCTTTGAAGCAGGTAATTGTCTGTGGAATGCATTTCAGCTCTGCTTGGCTAAGCTGGTAATCATTGCACTGAATTCCATGAGTAGACACTAATGAATTTCCTAGAAATGCTCCTGGTCATATAGCACAAATGTCATTTGCAACCGGCTGCCATACAGAGCCACTTTTCTAAATGACCTATAGGTGGCAACGACTGTTTTCAGTTTTCTAGACCTCATCTACCTGGTGCAGCTGTCCTGAGAATATAACTCATTTCTGATAGTCTAACCTATCCATTCATGAAATACAATACCAATAAAGCAGAATACTTGCAGCTATCCCACACCACAGCCCTCTGCATACCCCAGATTGGCCACTAATGTTTGTACTTGGGTTCTTTGCATTGGTCTGTAATAGCCAATTGATTTCGAATTTCCAGGTCTACAGAAAAGATTTCAGTACAGCCTTGAATCTGAGTTGGACCAGACCAGATCAAGCTTTTCCTCATGAGGATGCTGCTGGCAGTTTGGACCATTATATGATACTGACCTGATGAGTAGATTCATAAAACTGGAGAAATACTCACACTTCCAGCCAGCTAAAGTGCTCAGGACTCCCAAGGCAGTGGCTTGATTTCTGTGTTCCTCACTTCAAGGGTTGGGTTTTCATGATGATTTGCTTTTAATCACTTGAACAGGAACCCTAACTTGAGGAATTGTCCACATCAAGTTGGCCAGTGGCTGTCTGTGGGGAATTATCTTGATTGCTTTAATTGGTTGAGGAGACCCACCCTGAGTGTGTGCAAGGGGGAGTCCCACCCTGACTGTGTGCAAGGGGGAGTCCCACCCTGACTGTGTGCAAGGGAGGAGACCCACCCTGGTACAACACTTTCTGATAGCAGCCTCCTTTCACTTGTGGGCTTCTCTGTCTCTGTCTCTGTCTCTCAATGCCAACTTCATTTACCCTGTTACTACGGATTTGCCTATACTATAACCAGCTTCTCTGGGCTTCCAGTAAAGACTAAGGACCCATGGTTCTCCAGGAACTCTCCAGACTTTCATTTTCAGGTTAGGACTTAAGAGAAGGCCAGCCCCATGGACTGACTGATGACTGGTTGACCTCTCTTGAATGTGGTAGCCATTCTTAGATGGTTTCTGCAGTATTGCTTAAGCCAATTTAAGATATCATTTCATGTATTTCTTCTACAGCTCATATGCATGTTTGCATTGATGTGTGTGTATGTGTGTATGTATGTGTTATGTATACATGTATTATGTATGTATGTATGTATGTATGTATGTATGTATGTTTGTATGTATATGTGTGCATGTATTTAGGGATGTCTATCTGCATTCATTCATTCTGTTGGTTCTGTTTCTCTAGAGAACATGAATAACGTGCTGACCTGGAACTTTAGGGAAGATAGAGTGAATCTGGGAAAGAGTACAATAGTTTGGGAAGGGCATTAGAGATAAAATAAACATGAAATAATGCAGAAATGGTGACTCCTTTTCACTTCCCCCTCCACTTTCAACTCCTCTCCTCTTGCTGCCAGTCTGTACCCTAAATCATTAAGACGCTCAGATCCTGCTTCATTCTCCCCCTTGGAGGACAGAATGTTCCAAAATTGGTGCTCCCCAGTGACATCACCATGGCTATGACGGATCTAAATAGTTATGAAAAACTTTCCCCTTTCAAATTGCAGATGTTTTAGTGAACATCACACAATGCCTTTAAAACCAATTTTCACTGGCATGGTTAAGAAACTTTGCCATGGTACTGCACTTTAAAATAGGTTAATAATAATCATTATAGTACTTGGTATGTTCCTGTTCTGCTTAAAAACAACCGGTGTTGAAGTGTCTATTTGAAGTTGTTAAAATTTGGAGACACTATTTAGAAGCTGTGACTTAGCAACCAAAGCTGTGTCTTTGAAGTAAATTTATACTTTAAAGGGAATTTATGATAAGTTCAGTCAGTTTTTAGATCATACACACAAATTACAAGTTTGAAGAAATCAAAAGTTCTGAGTTACAGTGCTCTATTTGTGTGTGTGTGTGTGTGTGTGTATACCTATGATATTGTTGCAGCAGCAAGCTTCCTTTGAAAATAACTTATTCTTATATTATTAATTTTTAAAACAGGAGGCTATTTTGTAATAGTTTGGATCTTAAATGTCCCCAAAGGCTTACAAGTTAAAAGTTTGTTTACAAAATGGTGGTGGTGTGGGAAGGTGGTAGAACCTTTGGGAGAGGAGGCCTTGTGAAATATAGATGGGTTATTGCAAGCATGCCCTTGGAAGGGCTTGGGACCCAGCTTCTTCAGGTACCTCCCAATGCTTTCTGATGCGTACTGTGAAGTAAGCTGGCCTGTCCACCACACATTCCTGCCATACACACACACACACACACACACACACACACACACACACACACACACACACACACACATGCTGGGAAAACATTATTATGTGAAAATTTCTTACTAGTCTTTGGATTTTACCTGTGAGATTTTGTAGCCAAGGTTCTATTTGAACTAAGAGAGAAAACCCTAACAACAGTTAACAATGCAGGCTTTTCTTAAAGAGAAATTTAATGAAAGAACCCAGTTATTATAGCACATGCTGCTATTTAAGTCTTTCTCTAAAATGTGATGACTAAAGCCTAGGGAGAGAGAAATTTATATTTTTCAGGAGTTCTAAGAACTCCACAGGGGTGAGAATGTGGTGAACAAACAAAATTCTAGAGGTCCTTTATAATGATCAAACACTCCTTTTTTCTTAAAAATCATGAAACATTAGTTATTTGTACACATTTTTGAAAGTGTTTTGTTTAAGGCGAGTGTGATTATATAGACTCTGTGTGTGTGTTCTTGTTATGTTTGTTTGTTTGTTTTGTTGTTGTTTTTTAAGACAGGGTTTCTTGGTAACACTGGCTGTCCTGGAGCTCACTCTGTAGACCAGGATGACCTTGAACTTACAGAGAACTACCTCTGTTTCCTGAGTTCTGGAATTAAAGGCTTGTGCCACCACTGCCAGGCTGTGTTTGTGTGTTTTCTACAGTAAACTTTAATTATTTTGTTTTGAAATTTTTTAAATCTGGAGCAGGGAAGATTTCAAATGTTCAGTAGATGTTTTTTAGGGACCTAACCTTAGGCCTCAGCCTGCAGTAAGTCTCATTTGATTGATGAGATGATGCCTTAGAGACACAGACCAGCAAAAGACTTTGGGTATAAAGAGTGTGTCTTAAACATGATTTAACCAAGCACCAGCTTAGAAGCAGAAGATAGCAGTGAGAAAAAAAAAGGCAGGCAATAGGATGTTTTTTACCAGAAGACTCAGCCAGCATGGAGGCTCACTGTACATCTCTAATCGCTCTGTCTGTTTGCCTCATACTAAAGCAAGCACTCTTCTTTAGTGTCGGTTCTATGCCTGCAGAACCCTAAGCATTCTTGGTGACATCAAGGGTCAGAATGAATGCTTCTGTCTCAATCATAGGACATGATCCCACAGCTCATCTTCCCTTTATTCATCCAGGCCTCCTGCACATCACTAATTTAAAATCTATAGCTGGGATATAAAACTGACCACAAAATAATCAGCAGTCCTTTGCCAGGGTGCTGAATCCGATTCTATCCCAATCTGTGCATAGTACAAGTGAATAAGACACAGAAATGGGTTTGGAAGTTATGCTAGTATCTAAGATAGTCTATATATATATATATATATATATATATATATATATATATATATACCAGTGTGCATTCACATGTGCACACACATGTGTGTATATATATAACCAAACCTCTAGAGGAACAGAACAGGTAGAATATGTATTAAAAGGGAATTTATTAGAGTACTTCTTTACAAAGTGTGATCTCCCTAGTTCAACTGTGGCTGTCACTAGATGGAAAGGCCACCAATCTGGTAGTTGTTTGGTCCAACATGCTGGATGTCTCACCTGATCTTCCTACCTCTGATGATCCAATCAAGAAAAAAAAAATCCATCACAAGTATGCCCAGCTATTTGGGTTTTAGATCATTTGAGTCAAGCTGACAACCAGGTTTAGCCATCACGGCTACCAACCTCACTTATTTTTTTAGTTTATTTATTCAGTTGGCAAGCATTTATTAAGGACCTACCTTACTTCAGATACAGCATTACATGATATTTGGAGCTGACATCTCAGTGCCTGCATGCACACTGCACACACAAACAAACAGATAATAAAATAAGTGTATAGAGGTTCGACGAGATGGCTAGAAGAGAAGGAAAAGTGACCTGGTTCTCCCACTTCTGTCACTCTTTTGTGACAGTGATTGGCTAACATACAGAATGGAACAAGTAAGATCAGGCATATCTGTGATTGGTGTCTATTACCTTCTTTCTGCTTTTGAATCAGGCTCTGATTCAAATGGAAAGCTCAGCCCTTAGCTTCAAGATCTCCCTCAGATCTCTTAAGCAATGCTAATCCATGAATCTGCACATGATTTTCTGGGTCTGGAGAAAGCATGGGCATACACAATGCACATAATCCTGCCCCTGTGTCACCTTACGGACATCAGACTTGGGAAGTAAAATACTAGTTCAAATATCAATCTCATAGGAATTTTACGACAGTGTCTACAGAACCTTCAGCCTGGTCTGGTTCCTTCTGCATTTGTACAAGTCTTCTTTTGTGAAACTAACTAAGCATTCCCATGAAAATATGTAAGAAGCAGATACTGAGGTCTGGAGAAGTGGGTTATATCACCCTCAAGACCACACAAATTAAAAACTATGAAGAAAAATAAAACAGGATATGGCTGAGCAATCAAGCATAGTGGGAACAGGAAAGAGTTGTGTGGGGATATAACTGATTGAGCTGTCACTTAGCACATGCCTGGACCTAGGTTAAACACTAGGTTTGAAAGAAAGAAAGAAAGAAAGAAAGAAAGAAAGAAAGAAAGAAAGAAAGAAAGACAGAAAGCAAGAAAAAGGAAGGATGGAGGGAGAGAAGGAGAAAGGAGAGGGGAAGAAAGGGAGAGTGAAGTGAATTAGACTCTATGGAGGTCATTGGTTTCCTTCATAAAGGCAGACTCTGGGAAGAACAGCCACAGACATTTTCTAGTAAGCATATTCACATGCATATTCTCACTGATAAAATTTCCTCACATGAACAGTAAGAAAAGAGACAGCAAGGGTGACACTTTTAAAAGAACCATTGCTAAGAAAAATAGAGATCATTGGGACTGAATCTGCAGAGGCTGTGCTATCAAAGACAGACAGTGATGAGTGTGGCATTAGTTCATTTCTGTGGTGTGCGGAATTCTGGCTCGGAAGCTTCTGCTCATTTTAGATCCTTTCCAAGTTTTGGATATACGTCTGTCTTCCAGTGTCCTGCCTACTTTCCTTCTCCTTAACAGCAAGGTCAGAGTTATTGACACTGGTGTGTGTGTGTGTCTGTGTGTGTGTGTGTGTGTGTGTGTGTGGTGTGGTGTGGTATGTGTGTGTATGTGTGTGTTATGTGTGTGTGTTTGTTGTGTTTGTTTGTGTGTGTATGGTGGGGGTGGAGCAATTCCAACCACACCATATTTCTGACCCATCTGCACAGAGCCCAGTTCTAACTAATCATGATTCACTTTGATCTTGGCTCGTCAAAATTTACTCTAAGCTTTCAAAGGCATAAAATCCTTTCCCATTTTCTTTACTGTCTTTCTCAGACCAGGGCTCCTGAGTATTGATGGGTGATTACAGTAGTAGTTTTTTTCATGGCTTTCAGTCTACCATCCAGTGAGAACAAAACAAAAAGCCAGGAATCCCAGGCCTCCCTAAACCTGTTATTTCAGGGTAATTGAACATTTATATTTCTTCAATTAGTGGCTAATGGACTTATCCCATGGACAAAAGAAGAATATAAGATGAATGCAGATTTCTTAAAGTTCCTTCTAGGGCTCCTTTTAAAAGACAGGTTCATGTTCGATGCTTATATTCGGATCTCAGAAGGTTCCAGTAATCAGTTTTCACAACAAAATTCAAAATGTCAAAAATAGTCTTTTGTAAATGCCAAGATTAAGATGACAATACCCTAAGAACATGAAAGTTTAAAACTGATCAGAAACAAAAAACAGCTGTGGTAGGCGTATGATTCTTAATCTTTTTTTTTTCCTAACAGGAATCAGTAATGGTAGTAATTTTAGTTCAGGTTGTTCAGATGTTGGTCCCAAGTTGAAGACTTGAGTCAGAACAGCTTGTTTTGGGAATTAACATGATACCATCATGGGCAGAAATAGGACAAGGAAGAAGTGTAGTTAACAAAGACTATATTGTCAAGGCACCGATTGTGTGGGCAGCCAGAGCCAATGCACTGATACCTGAGAGGCATGGTCAATGTCTCTGTCTGAAGTGAAAGGGAGTTAGGCTATTTATCCAACAACTTTTTCCAATGACTTGGCTAAGGACTGTCTGCCTGATACATCATCAACTCCGTGGCACTTAATAAATGAAATTTATTAAGCAGACTCTGGGCACACACACACACACACAAAAAAAAATACAAATACTGGAAGTTAGAAGCCAAACACAAGACAATGATAAACATTAAAAGATGACCAAAAAAAAAAAAAAGTGTGGGGAGAAGGGTGGCCAGGGGTACAAGGCACAGTAGTGGTTAGATTCAAGTTTCTCCAGAACCTGGAACATGTATAAGATGCTAACCCAAACGGAAATTTCTCAGTTGCCATGCAGGAGATATCCATCTAGTGCAATGCACTGGTTAGATTACCCAGATACAGAGACATGGTGACATTAGGTGACCAATTCAAGGATATACAGATCAATAGGGAAATTAGACCTCTTATGTGTTTTAAAAACATTACTAAAATGGGTTAGATGTTTTGACAGAAATAAAGTAGCTGACCGAACCAGGCTGACATCACCAAGATCTCAACAGCTTTTCTCTTACCATAGGAAATTATTGTGCAGCCTGAGTGTGTGTGTGTATACATGAAGTCCGTGTGGCTTCCATGTTTACTTTCTTGGATTAGCATAGACTGAGCAATAGGAGTGATAAAAGTCCCTTGAACTAGATCCAGTATAAGCAGAAACCTCTCTCAGCAGACGAGTCCCCTTTGATGAACAGGTTCAACTCACTGCATGCAGTAAAATTGTGGCCTCCCAGAAACTCCAGAGTGCCGCTGAGGGCTTTCCTTGATGTGAGTTTCCAGTGTGGCAAAGCTGAGTAATGTTGAATGAAGCTCTGAGAGTTGATCTCCACAACTCTCCAGGGACAGTAGTCATTGCTGCTTGCTTTGTCTCTTTACTTCACACCAAGGGTAAACTCAGAGGTGCACCTCAGAGACATTGGGAAAACTAATGGATGAATGGGTAAGAAACAAAAGCTCCTGTTTCTGAAGATAGATAGATAGATAGATAGATAGATAGATAGATAGATAGATAGATGATAGATAGATAGATAGATTACATTCACTCATGAATTTTAGCAAAATTCTATATATTAATAACTATTAATTATGAGTAGTGATCTATAGTGTATTTCTAAATAAAAGTATGAAAACATAGTTGGTCTGGATCTCAGGCACAGCGGCAACACATTTTCTCCATACCAATTATAATAGGTGAAAACTCTTCTCCTTTTAAGTGAGATTAAGCAGCCCAAGGGTTATTATTACTTGTATGTGTCAATTCAGCTGTGTGAGAAAGTGATCTGATATTTGATTGAACAGCATTCAGAATTTGTCTGTGAGGGCGTTTAAGTTTGAGGTCAGTATTTGACTCTGTAGACTAAGTATAAAAATTTGACACACACCCCCTTTACTTCCACAGTGGGTGCAAGCATCATCTGGTCCAGTCTTTTGGTGGTATTAACTTAACAAACATTTGGAGCACCAGGAACTCTGACCTTTCAGCCATCTTTGTGATGGTACACTGGCCTCTTGCTTTCAGATCTAGACTTGACCTGGAACTCAGACCATTTTTTCTCCTGCTTTTTCGGATCCTCCATTTAAGTTCTAAAATGTAACTCTATGGGTAGATTAATGGCAAATCTTCAGAACTTTGGCTTCATAATTGTGTCAGTCATATTTTTCAATAACCTCTTGCATATACTATTTACATATATGTGCATATTCTAGTGGATTTACATCTTTGAAGGACTTTCCCATTGCCTTGCCATAGAACAGAAACATACTATATCAAGAAAAGTCAACTTCCAAGAAAAGGATGGGGGACACTGAAGTACCTCTATTGTACCTACTTCATCATTGAAGGCTTAATAAATAAAATATCTTAAAACTCTGAAAAAAAAAAAAAAAAACCTCCTGTTTCATAAAGAGCATCTGGTCTTCAAATACCTGCATCTTACTTAAGTCCTGATTTCCATAGGCACTAAGGTACAATAAAAACATGGCAGTTAAAATGAATGGCAAATTAGTTGACACACATTCTCATGTGTTTAAATTAAGTGCAATGAGCACTTTCAAGATTGTAATTTCCTCTTTCATTTGTAAATGACCCCTCAGTTGGACAAAGTAATTGGAAGTAATGTTAAAACAACTGGTGAGCACTTTGGCCTAATGTTCAGGTAGCCTCCCCTGCAGAAGCACTGAGCCTGGTTTCATATTCTAATAAAGAAATGCTCTGAAGAGTTCTAGAACTGGGCCCTACTAACAACACTGCAAACAGAAGAGCCTGACCTTCTTATTGATGTGACTCCTCTGATCTGTAATGAATGAACTGCAGACCAGTGAGCATGACACCCAGGAGGAGCAAATCATGCTGGCTCGCTGACATGCCCACTTCTATGTGCAAGTTAAGAATCCCTCTTCTCAAAAAAGTAATAATAATAAAAATAAAAATTAAATTAAATTAAAAATAGAATTCCTCTTTTTATTTTAGCAAAAGTTTTGAAGGCAATGCTTCCCAGGGATATATATCAAGGCAAAATTTCTAGAAATTTATTTAAATATATTATTTCCAGTTTATTTAAGTGTATACGTATGTATTTTGTCTTACATATAAGACACATATATAAGCCTTCATATATAGTTGCTATAAAATGCAAGCTCATTTAAGATGTATATGGGAGCATACACATTTTCATCTAAAGAAAAGTATGATTTGGCACCTATCAACCCCTCCTTGTTACAAATCACTTTTCTAAAATTTCTCCCTCCAATGATATAGTCTAATGCATTAATTTGCTTACCCATTTTTTTCTATATTAAAATAAACTATAGGAATTTTTCTGCCATTTTTATTTTCATGTTTATTTTAGCCTACAAATTAATGATTGCCATATAGTAATCTATACATCACCTACATTTCTATGAGTTTTTCTGAGGTTGTGTTTGACAGAGGAAGCAGCTTACACATAAAATAAGAGCAAACCATGCACCACATACAAGAGGAAAACTAGAGAATTTATCATAATTCCCTGATCCTGAGTTGTGGGAAAGAAGAGAACTGTAGCAGAGGAACTGGAGGTTAAGGAATGAGTGTTTTATGATAAATAATATTAATAAAATAATAGTAATCAAATTACTCATTATTTATAGACATGAAATATACTTCTTCTTAAGAGTTAAATACAATCAATCACATTGAAACATCAATTCAGTTTACATTTTCTTTACTGACTTTTTAATTTAAGCAATATTAGCTGGCAAGGGTAAAAGGAATAGCAGCCTTTGGCGTCCCCTTGTGTTATATATCTTACTTTTGGATCATGAGCCTTGTACCTCAGCAGTCTGTGGCAGCTGACATTTTTAGCACTAAAAGTAAGTGCATGGAAGCTAACCTATGTGATTCCTTTTGGCTAATAATTAGATTGTCAATGGCTTTTTAGGATTTTTCCCTTGGTCTTTCTTGTTTGATTTTGTTTTTAGTGTTGAGATGCCATGGCTCTTATGGCTTCTAGTATTTGGTGTTGGAGCCATTTGTCCCTATGTATGTACCAGAGTCTCACGATAAACCTGCCTGTGTATGTGGGCTCCAGAACTTCCACTCTTGTCAACATGTCTTTAAAATCTTCCCAGAAGCTAATAAACTTGACCTCTTAGGTCCACAAGGACCTCATCCATTGCTCTCTTCCAAAATCAAAATCTCATAATCCTAACCTTTCTTAGCCTTTATAATTTATTTTTGGTTGTGCTCATTTCTGTCTTTACTGATTAATAGCTCAGTTAGGGCCAAGGACCTGACAAGCTTGTATACACATCACAATACTAACCCGGTGTTTATTATATACTCTATTTTCCATTGATATGTTTGTTGAATGAGCTAGCTTTCCTTGGCTGCTCATGAGACAGCCACTTGTGTGTAATTTGTCTCAGCAGAGGAGTTGGAGTGGTATTTCAGTGTGTGAAGACTGTATATCATCGGAGCTGAATGGCTCTAGGCCTGGTGAAGCGCAATGACTGAACAAAGAAAATTGTTGATCCATAAAAATCAAATAAAAGATAACTTTTACTGGAGAAGAGTGGGACACCAAAAATCAGTGTATATTGCTGCAAAACATAAAATAGTAAGAAGAAATTATAATAGAGAACCCACCAAAGTTGTTCATACAAGAGCTGGATATACTAAAGTTATTCATACAAGAGCTGGATATACTAAAAGTTTTATGAAAAGATTCAAACCAATACTGTTTAAAGAACTGTACAAAGTATAAAAATTAGATTAAATTATTTCATGGAAAAGTCTCACTGCCCATCCAGTCTCTGGTAATTTCTTTGGCTTTCCTATGTACTGCATATTTTCTCTTGCTTACCACTCAAGGTGATTAGAACAGAAATCCATCACAACCTGGATCCCTGCAAATAAGTCACAGTTTATCAGTACTTCCATTATAACTTGTATGAATGATTCAGTTTCTGCTTTAAGCCTACCATGCATCACAACTTAATAGATCAATAAGAATGAGATTCATACACAGACCTGAGGAACTTTCTTATAGCAGTTGATTTTGATAGAAGTACATATCAGCTCAGCAGAAATTACTTAATAAATCTAAGTCTCGATTCCCAAGCATAATGACACTGACAGAATATTAATCTCATTTGTTTACAGAGCACTTCTTTTCTGTAAAGCATGCTCGTTGGCATTTACTTTTGTGGAAGATTGATTACAATATGGCCCCCATTTTTTTATCACTACCACTTCCCGGTATCTTTGCCCTAAGACACGGAGCTTAATATCTGCCCTCCACTGAACTCAGCAATATGACTCATACTATAAATGAGATGTGAGGAGAGGTGACACCCACAATGATATAAAAGTGCTTGTGTAGTTGGACTTACAATTAGATGACACACAAACAGTATGTCCAGGCTAAACTGCCAGGAAGGAAAAGTGTGAGGCACAACTAAGTACATTTCCCACAGCCAAAACCTCTCTCAATGAGGCAATGGCAATATGTCCCCATGTGAGCAGGCTCAGTCTATACTAGCAGAACCATGAAGCCAAGTCACAAAAGTGACTTATCGTTATCAAAGATAGCATGAGTTGAGACCATTTGTTGCATGGTACTAATGAACCAATACCTGAATGATAGACCTTGGCTTCTAAACATTTATGTTAAACTGTTTTTTGTGCCTCACAAGTGCAGAAGCCCAAGGGTCACAAGTGGCAAGTCTTTGAATATGCTTATGATGTATTCTTAGGATATAATTTCAAATTATTTTTTAAATTAATGGATTTATTTTGCTACAAAATGCTGAGGATCTTTTAGCCATTATCTCTGTCTGTCTGTCTATCTATCTATCTATCTATCTATCTATCTATCTATCTATCTGCCTTTTCCATATCATGAGACAAGCAGCCTAGTTTAATCTATCTATCTGCCTTTTCCATATCATGAGACAAGCAGCCCTAGTTTGGGACTTCATTTTGGCCCATTCAAACTCTAGAACTCTTCTTTGAAAGAAGCTGAGACTTGTCTCCAGCTGAAACTGAATCCTTAGCTCTTCCCCTTTTCAAACATTCATCCTGTATTCCTTATGTTTCCCCTGAGAGCCTGACTCGAGAATTGAATGTTTTAAGAATCTTCATTTAGGCTTGGCTTCTAGCAAGCTGACCTAATATTCCCAGCCCAGGAGAATAGATATGGAATCTCTCCAGAATGTATTTCCAATACAAAATAAAACTGCTCTCAGAACTTTGTCATCTGCATGTTTGAACAAAGCATAGCTCCTTGATTCCTCTGCTTACTGGAATATCTTCATGTGACTATCTCCATTCCTTTTGCAAGCCTTGAAAGTGCTTTCAAGAAAATCTTTCAATTTTGCATTATAAACTTTGGATCAGCCTTTATCTAGCTAAGTAGGGGAAGGAGAAATGAAATTCCAGTGTATTAGCATGGCATTTAAGGAACGGAGACTTAGGAGCAGTAGGCAGCCATGTAGAGCATCCATTTATGGCTGAATTATACCATTGTAGCTACTTAACATGCTGAACCACTCTTCTCTGTCTGGAAAAATCATAAAAAGGGGCCCGTCAGCACTCTGAGTCACCGCTAAGAAGCTTATGCATCCTCACACCTGCATTTAAATGAGTATTTCCGGGGCAAAAACAAGGACCTTAGAGAAATTAAATGAAGCACTTTAGCAGTGGAAAACAATATTGGTTCGCATCTGCATTTGTAAATTAACTGCAGAAAGAACACGTCCAGTTAGTTTAATTATTAATAGCAGTGATTTTGAACAACTTCTTATTCTTAAACGAGGAGGGAAGGATCATAATCTCTCTCGGCAAAGTATAAAATGCCAGAGAATTGAACTGATCAAGCACATTGCTTCTCACAGAGGTAGCATCCTGTGGGGACACTGGGTGGCTAACTCACTACAAGCATGGGATTCAAACTTGGATGCATCAGTAAATGAATACCTTTGGTTTTTTTTTCTGATTACTTACTTCCTGTTACAGCATAACTAACAGAGAACAGTGTACATGCCCCATGTGTGTATCTTCATTACCTTACCCATGTATGGAACATGTTGCCATTCATATTGCAACAGAATTTCTAGTCCCCTGGCAGGTTACCTTGATTACTTGATCATTGTATCCATCACTAAGTTCCATCACAGACAGTAATGAACATTGCTTGTTGCTTTGGAAGAACTAGTTCCCTAAAGAACAGCGAGAGAAATTTAGTCATGGTCTCCTATCCTTTTTTTTCTGGCCACTTTAAGGCACCATGATCCCAAGAAATCTGTCTTTTTCTGCTTAGGTGACCTTCCCTGCACTGTTACTACCAGGTGCTCACTGTACTGAGGCAGGATTCTCAGCATGTGCTTTGGGACTATGCTGGCTTTCTGGAAACAAATGCTCCCAAGGTTTGGCACTGCTGTTTTGGCACATGTCTACATGCATATTTTAAGGTGCAAACTCAGTCTTTTGAGATATCTCTTAGCTGGCAGAGACAAGATTCTCTCCGTGCACATTCTAGAGCCTGGACTACCCTGCTGACCACCACAAGGCCTTTCTCATAACTACTCACAGTTCTTAAAATCCTACGGTGAGGCTTAGCCTCCTAGATCTGTCTCTGCTCAGTTGTTTGAGATGATATATGTGTCTTGCATGAGGCTATAGTCCATTTACTCCAAAACTGTGTAACAAATTCTTCATAGGCAAATGTTTCCTATGTCTCCTCATGTTATTATTTTGTGGCAGGAGAAATAAGTCAATCAGGAAAGTACTTGTTTCCAAAGTATAAGAAGCTGAGTATGGATCCCTAACACCCGTACTACAAACAAACAAACAGAGGTTATGTGCTTGAAATCTTAATACTGGAAAAGAGGAGAGAAGGGTTTTTCAGAGCTCCTGGGCTAGCTATTTTTACCAAACTAGTGAGCTCTGGAATCAGTAAGAAACCCTGCCTCAAAAAGGAAGGAGTAAGGCCATAAGGAAAGCTCCCATATTAACCCATTCACCTCTTGATTCCACACATACCAGCATACACATGCAAGAAACACAAACACACACACACACACACACACACCTCAGAATCAAAAGAACTATCAATATTTTGTTTCTCTTATTCTGTTTGCACCACTACACCCAGCTTTGACTGTTTCTCCTTTTCTTTCAAATATCAGTCAAGTTGTCATATTGCAGAATCCTATATTCACCTAGCTGCCATGTTTCTCCTATTTCATCCTATCTTGGTTTAGTTGTTTTGTTCTGGATACAAGGGTTGTTCCAAGGGCTTTGCACATGCTTCGGTTTTTTCTGGTGAATTACAACTTTAGCCTGTGTGCTTCTTCAGTACTTCTCCTCGTGTTTCCTAGATTTGAGGCATCTTTACTCTTTGCCAACTTGTAGCCCAACTACTAAACCTTTTCTAAATTTACCTGTAGACGCTCCTTCCATGAAATCTGCCTGTCTTCTCTCTAAGAGAGCTCACCACTTCCTCTCCACACAAGGTTGATAGTTCCTTCTTAATCCTCCAAGTGCTATTCATGTTTCCGGTTTGCTGCTGAGTCATGAAAACACTTTGAGGAAAATATTGTCTCATTCCAAATTAATACTCTAGAGTCATTAAGTGCACACTGGATGACCACATGCAGTCCTCAGGGGAGGTGGGAGGCTCCTCACTGAACCACATCAGTTAAAGGCTGGGCAGCTTGAGAAACTGTCATATTTTTGAATGGCAATGGATGTATGTATCTCATTTCAAATATCCAATTAGCATTTGAGTTTTATGCTTTAGGTATGTGGCAGACTTATCCTTCTAGGAAGGAGATCATTAGCACTTTGAGCTCGTTCTCTCCTTCTGAAATCTCTTTCTTTGCCTAACTCAACGTCATTGTTGTGGGTCTGTTTACCAGCATCAGAGTATGGCTTCTTTCCAGGAACAATCTTCACAAGGAAACAATATTGTTTAGGGATGTTAGCAGAGTTGACATCAACACAGGAAGTGGAAAAATACATTTGCATTTAAAAGTGGATGCAGGAGGTATGATGTAGATTTATCCATTGGGGTTGGGCTCCCACACCACCAGTTGGTTTCTGCATCGTATCCAGTTGTGGTTTTATGTAATGGGCTCCATTTGCTAAAAAGAAAGATTTCTTTGATGAGAGGTGGATGCTACATTTATCTGTGGTTATAAGGATGAGATTTAGAACATAATGTAGAATTATAATGCCCTAGCAAAGCAATAGTAGTAGAATATTGGCTCACTATTCAGTTCCAAGCAGGATCTCCCTCCTATTGAGTGGGCCTCAAGTCCAACTAGACAGCTGTTGGTTAGTACCAACACATGTTGCTTGTTTAGAGCACTTTTAGGGATGCCTTACCATACTGGCATTGTCATGGTCCATAGGTGTTGCAACTGGGTATGGCTATTGTTTGTCTCCCTTGGCAACTTCCTAAATATTTTCTGGTTCCATGAAAACTAGACCACAGGATAGAGGCTTTCCAGGTCAGATCCAGCTCAAATAATCCAAGTCCTGAGTTGATGAATTTAGTGACTTCAGCAATAAGGACTGGCCCTCAGCACCTGTTTGCCAGCTGAGGGCCATATCAGTAGTCTACATTGTTTTGGGAGTCAGGTGGTCTACCCTGATCAACAAGCATTCTAAAAGATGAAGCTGGTGCTTTGTACTAGGGTTTTTGTTAATGTACGATTTTTATAAGAACATTGTCAGCCCAAGTGGTACACCTTTTACTTTACAGATCTATAAAATAAAATTATTTTTAAGGCTTTATAAAATGAGCTTGGTATTAGTTATCCCTAATCCCACCTATCCTCTGAACAGAAAGATTTTAAAAACCAGAATACCAGAAATTCTGCTGTGAAACAGTCTCTCCTAGAAATGGCTGCATAAACAAGACCGGAAGAGTAGCAGGATCAGTGAAGGTGCTAATGTGGACAAGGAAACATTTTTGCAGGGTCTCACCCCTAGACAAAGAACTGCAAACAACTTATAATTGCTGGGAGATGGAGAATTAGCATTTCCCAGGTATGAGTTCGCTGATTGGTTAGCCGTGTAGAGTGTTCAGTCCTGAAACTATATACATACAGAGAACCAAAATGAACTCCACAAGTTGTATCTATATATTTGTGCAGACATCTACATATATACATATGTAGCAATGATAATCAAAGAAAAAGAGGCTATCAACATGAGAGGAGCAGGAGACATGGGAGGGATTTGAGGGAGGAAATGGAGGGAGAAAGAGATATAATTCTATTTCAGTTAAAAAATATGTTTTTAAAATCTAAACAAAAAACCCAAAATAGATGAATATATACAAATTAAAAGAAGATACAGGGTTGAGGGTTTAGCTGAGTGTTCAGACACTTGCGTAGCACAGTCAAGACCCTGAATTTGATTCTTACCAAAAGAAGTTAATTAGCTCCTCCTCCTCCTCTTCTTCTTCTTCTTCTTCTTCTTCTTCTTCTTCTTCTTCTTCTTCTTCTTCTTCTTCTTCTTCTTCTTCTTCTTCTCCTCCTCCTCCTCCTCCTCCTCCTCCTCCTCCTCCTCCTCCTCCTCCTCCTCCTCCTCTTCTTCTTCTTCTTCTTCTTCTTCTTCTTCTTCTTCTTCTTCTTCTTCTCCTCCTCTTCTTCTTCTTCTTCTTCTTCTTCTTCTTCTTCTTCTTCTTCTTCTTCTTCTTCTTCTTCTTCTTCTTCTTCTTCTTCTTCAGTATTATTTACTAATGCTACTGCTTGTTCTGCTGCTGCTGCTACTACTACTACTACTATTGAGACAAGGTTCGTCTGTAGCCCAGGTTATTCTTGAACTCAATATGTAGCTGAGGTTGGCCTTAAAATCCTGACCATGCTTCCTCTACCTCCAAAATGTTGATATTATAGGCATGCTCCACCCTATCTGGCATTAATAAATATATTTTTTAAGCTGATCCTGGGCTGGTGGTCGTACCAGGCTTTCTAATCACCCTACTTCCTCAATATTGGTCATTCATTATAGAGGACAGATATTCATACTGACAAATCAAAATGCCCTGGGCTTTAGTGGTCACTCACAAATGCAGCAAACAAAACCAATCAAGAATATTAAATTTTAATTTCAAATTATATAACTCATTAGTAGAGTATTTGCTGAGCAAATACTCACAGGGTCCTCAATTTGATTCCTGGTAGCACATTAAGTGTGCGTGTATACACACACACACACACACACACACACATATACACACACCATCTCCTTTCTTATATTCTACAAAAACTTATGTCCATATACAACAGATTAAGGAAATTTAGATTCCTGTAAGTGGACAGGTAGGTGATGCTGAGCCTTGTAATCCACATTTGATCCCATCTCCCACATGGAAGAAGTAGGAAAGAACAACTGCTGCAAATTGTTCTCCAATTTTTACACATGTATCATGGTGTGTGTGTGTCCTAACCTTCACATCATATACACATTAAATATAAATTAACATTAAATAAATAAATAAATAACTTTAAAGGAGTCTGTAAATGTATGCCCATTGACTTGTGTTTAGACTCCCAAATTTCAGCTCCAAAATCCAGAATTAATGTATTAACTCAGTACTTAAGCTACAAAATCTGGGATCCGGTGCTGGTTCGTTTGTGACAATTTGACAGAAGCTAAAGTCGCTTGGAAAGAGGGAATCTTGATTAGGGAATTGCCTCCATTCTTTGGATCGTTTTCCTTCATTAATGATTGATGTGAGAGGGCACAGTCCACTGAACACAGTGCCATCCCAGGCAGGTGGCCATGGGTACAATAAGAAAGCAAACTAAGCAAGCCAGAGGGAGAAAGCACATAAGCAGAGCTCCGGCATGGTCTTTGCTTCAGCTCCTGCCTTGGATTTCCTCAATGGGATGTGACCTGGAGAAATTCATTGAGATACCAATTCCTAGCCTCAGATATACTTTTATTTTTATGTATAGGGTATAGGACTTGGATCCAAGTTATCAAACAGTATTCTTATAAAATTTTCAGGCCTTGAAATACTTTTCAGTAGATCTAAGTTTTTTACCTAACAGAATTATTATTAAATCAGTAAAATTGTGCCAAAAATTTTAAGATCAGAAAATTCTCTCTCTCTCTCTCTCTCTCTCTCTCTCTCTCTCTCTCTCTCTCTCTCTCTCTCTCTGTCTCTCTCTCCTACTCTCTCTCCTATTCTTAAGATTGATGCCAGAGCCATCAAATGTAACAGCTGAGTAAGAATTCACAAAGGAAGGATGTTGAATCTTCTTAGCTTTGAACAGTGCCAACAGGGAATTCTCTCAGGATTTATACTAAATGAGTTGGGTTATTATTAATTAGTAGGAATTAAAACAATTATCAGATCATGTACAACACTGTCCTTAATGTAGAGTGCCTAGGGACCATCTCAGGAAGAGAGTGTGGTAGTTTGACTCTTTGCTTTCTTACATAATAATATCATAACTGTACAGACAAGGGGGATTCCACTAGGAGGTGTACCACCCTATCCAAAGGGAGAGGGCTGTAGGGAAGCAGAGAGAGGAATACCAGGACAAGACACCACAGGTCTTGTTTCTCTTTCTCTTTCCTTCTCTTCCTCCCTCTTTCCTTCCTTCCCTCTTCCGTCCCCTGTCCCTTTCTCCCCTGCTTGTCTTCCCTCTTTTCTCTTGTTTCTTTCCTCCTGTTTCCTTCATTGTTCTAGACTCTATATTTTCCATCTCCAGAGTGCTCATATTCACTCCAGCATAGGAATAAATAGCCCCATTGGTCACTATGTTTTGATCTCAAGCCATCATGCCCTAAGCATCTATTTTCAAAGCAAAAGTTCAGTGTTCCTTGTCTGAAATTCTTCGAGACTGTTTTCAGAGGTGCTGTGGTTTGTTTCCTTCTTTGTTTTTAATATTTGAACAGACTTTACTAGTTGAGTATGTCTAATTCAAAAACAGAAGACCCAAAATTCTGTTTTCTTATTGGGAACATTTCAAAGTTTTTGGATCAGGCATGCTCAAACTGAAGCACAGAGTAACAGTTCAGAAATGTCGCAGGGGGATTATGTGCATGCATAAAAATCCTGACACATGTAGAAATCAAGTCAGGACTCTGAAGTTCTAGTTTTCCCAAGATAGCTGCCCAGAGACAAGTTATTGAACATTTCCACCTCTGTTTCCAGTTAACAGTGTAAGGCAGAGTGAGGGGTGAGGTGATTTCTTCTGCCTCTTCAAATTTTCAAATTAATACTTTCTCCCACCACAATTGCTTTTAAAACATAACCAACCAAGTCTGTTCTAGATTGTCATTTATTTGAAATGTCTGTCTGTTGCTGGGATGACGAGTCACAACATTTGGTTACTGAAAAAAAAAAAAATAGTTACAGAAGCTGTAACTCAGGATGCACTCGTTGGTTGTGCACAGCAAGAAAAATCTCTGCCAGGAATTATGGGGGCATTTAAAATTATTTGCATATATTTAAAATAATTTAGGTGAGATGTAAAAGAAACTAATCAAAATTATTTTGAGGAAGTTTAGAATATCCTGCGGTCTCTCTGCTGCAGGGGTTTGCCATGTGCCGGATGGGTGGTTATGTTTCCTTGGCTTTTAGGATTTCTAAATGAGATGCTATATCACTAGCTCTTAGCAGAGAGTCTTGGCCCTACTCAGTGGAAAAAATAGCAAATACTATCATATTATGTGTGTGACAAGAAAGTTGTATATAATGAACTGTTTTTTTCAGTCAGTAGACCCAAAACATATTGTGTGCTGACTACATAGTATGGAAATCTGCCTGTGAAGGGTATATCTGCTAAGTTAAAGGTGAGCAAGCAAATGCTTTTAAAAAAAATATATGTTCTTCCAGTGACCATTCTCAAGTAGTACTTATGACACACATATTAAGTGTACAAGCAATCAGAAGATAATGTCTCTTTAATGCCTGTTAGGTGATCACAGCCATATAGCATGGCTCTCTACTTAGGGCAGAGCTGAATGTTAACTGTACCTTTAAAAGTCAATTGTCTCTACCTTAACTTCTAAATTACTCTAATAACAAGATGGTGAGCATGCCAATTAAAGCTCTTCGGGTCTCAGTTTTCTCTTATTATAGGAGATCAGCTTATTTTTGCTAATTTATTGGTGTGCTTTACTTTGTGTTAGGCTAAACTCATATGGTACCGTGTAGATAACAGCTCCTGGTGGTTTCTGTGTCTTGACTTCTGAAGCCTGGCGATGTGTTAGGTTGTATGGTGAATAGCTATGATGGTTGCAGATGAAATTAAGGACAGTGATGACTTTAAAATTAGGTTAATATACTGGAGGACATAGTATGGATCCAGATTGTCCTTCTAAAAATGCCCATATGTTGAAGGTTTAGTTTCTAGACTTCTGCTATTGGGAAGGGGTAGAAAATTGAAGAGGTGGAACTTAATAAAATATCGTTAGGTCACTAGTATATCTTGCCTTGTCTCCTGTCCCTGTCACTGTCTCTGTCCCTCTCCCTGTCCTTGTCCCTCTCTTTGTCCCTCCCCCGGACTGAGAACATGGACTGAGAACATGAAAACACAATCCAAATCTTAACAAACTGGATTTTACAAGTAGGCCAAATGTAATGACATGTTTTCTTAAAGCAGAAGATGGATCAGTAGACAGAGTGATGTAAGAAAGAGAAGGACTAAGCTCAGTGTTCCTGCCTTTCAAGGTGGTAGGAAGGAGCTCATGATCCCACCAGTGCTGGCCATCTTTAGAAAATGGAGAAGGAAACAGGACACCCCCCCCCCAAACCAGGCCTCTTGAAAGCATCCAAGTCAGACCTCAGACCCATGAAACTGGAAGATATTAAGTATGTGCTGTTTTAAGCCACAAAGCGCAGCTTTTTTTTAAGACAGTGATAGAAATAGTAAACTGAAATAAAATATAAAAGGCCTAAATCAATTTTATCTTCTACTGAGCTAAATTTACTTGTTGTATAATTAAATACAAAAAGAGCCCAAAATAACTCAACTAATATTGCTTGCATATTTTATATTTAAATGATGAACTATAAACAAAGCAGAATTAGTTCCAGAGACGTGACTTGGGATTTCATAGCAGCCAGGGTACTTCTTGGTACTTTATGAGGACAAAAATGGGATTCTTTCAAACTGCCTTGGCTCAGCTCCTACTGGGTCTTCCTCTGGTGTCCTGTTCAGGCTTCCTTTCTCTACTTTCTCTACTTTTCTTACATACATTCATTCATTTATGTGATAATATGTGTGATAATATGATGAACAAAATACTTATGTCCCCTCAAATTTTATTTGTTATAACCCTAACCCCCGTTTGGGAAATGATTCTCATGAAAGCACTCATGAATGGGATTGATTAGCTTATGAAAGACAACACAGAGCCCTCCTTCACACTTTGTGTCATACAAAGACTGACACACAATCTACCTAGATCTTAAATTTTCAGCCTCCAGAGCATAGAATAATCTGTTGCTTATAAGCAACTAGTTCCTGAATGATCTAAGAAAGTGTTCATTTCCTATAAAATGTTGAGCTCCTCTGTCATGTTAAAAGGCAAATTGAGGCACATGAAGTGTGAGAACAAAGACTTCATTTTAGTCAAAACTGAGCTAAAACACAAATTCTAGTCACTCAAAATAAGCACTCAGTGTCTAAGGCATCCTAGAGGGGACTGAAGAGATACTTCAGTGGACAAAGAGTTTCCTGTCTAAACATGAGGACCCGGGTTCAAGACCTGGAACCCAAGTAAAGATAAAAAGGAGAAGGTGGTAGAAGAAGAGAGAAGGAAAAGGAAAAAGAAAGAAGAAAGAAAAAAGAAAAGAAATCCTTCTTTGTTTATTTAAAAATTTTTTATAAAAAGTCTTAAAATAAAATAGTCAACTAAAATGCCATGAAGCCTTCCTTTGGATATCAGTTTGGCTGATTGGTTAAGTTCTTTAAATATACTCTGTCTGCTACTTCTGCAATTAGATTATAGACCCTAGGGCATAACCCTGTAAGGAGAAGGGCAAAGCGTGTTTGCTGGAAGGGCTCCACCTGACTGACCAGTTTGGGAAGATCTGATCAGTGCTTTCTCAAGCTTTTGCTTTAATTTATTAGAAATTTCAGTTATAGAGAGTCCTGTGGGAAGGGTTACCGTCTGTAGATCCTTATAGAAGGCTGAATCTGGCTATTCTTGTTGTTTTTGCTGTCCTAAAATATTCTCCCTATTTGAAAGAAGGAAGTGAATTTTAAAGAATTCCCCATGGTGCCAAGCCATGCAAGGTGCATATGTAATCATAGCTATTTGGGAGACTGAGGCTGGAGATTCTCCTGCACCCTACTTCAAGATAATCCCAGGTAACAGAGCAGACCCATAGAGGAGGGAAGGAGGGAAAAGGGAGGGGACTATGAGTGAATACGCATCGCGGATAGGATAAACTATCAAGAAATGAGAGCCTATAAGACAGTTTCCAAATCTGTGGGTCCAGACCCCTTTGCAGGGTAGAATGACCTTTTCACAGGGGTTTCCCAAACCCATCAGAAAACAGATATTTACGTTATGATTCATAACAATAGCAAAGTTACAGCTAGGAAATAGCAACAAAAAAATTCTTTTTTACAGTTGAGGAGTCACAACAGCATGAAGTCACATTGTTAGGAAGGTTGAGAACCACTGCTCTCAGACATTTGGGTGGGAAAATGTTGTGTCAGTACTTGTGAACAGTCAGGGGATATCAGAAATCCCTCATTAGTTAGTTTCTGTGTTGCAAAGAAGTGAATAATCCTTTACTTGTGGTACTAGGGGTTGAACACACATTTTGAGACATACTGGGCAAGCTCTATAGCCCTGGTCCCAGCTCCAAGCCTGAAAAGGGTAATTGAAAGTTATGGAGTTCAGCCAATGTGGACCAGAGCCAAGGACTGAGTTGTATTAACAGACCTTTCAATTTCTTCTTAGGTGTTGGTAAGGAACAAAAGGCCTCCTGGGAAGCCTCAGGCCAGCCCTATGGAAATTAAATGTGTTGCCTTGGGGGAAGCTCTAGCATTCTATAAAGGTTGCCTGAGTTTCATGACTCTCATAGGGAAACTGAAGTCAACTCACAGCACTGACAGGACTGAATCCTAACTGCCACAGAGCAGAGTGGGGTCTCATCTTGGAGTGCAAATCCAAAAGAAAATAATAAAAATACAGTAGACAGAGACAGATTTAATATTCATAGCAAACAAGGGGACCTTCTCAGTTATTTCTAAATCGATGCCATTCTGAAACCAAGGAACCATGGGGATTTTTTATACATGGAGGGGTGAGGCCATTCATGAGCATGCTGTTGATGCTTCTAATTTATGCAGACAATATAGTAAGCACATTTGTGCTTAATTTGCATCATGAAACAAATGTTTAAAAGATTCAAATGATGGACAAAAGTGGGCATGCTCAGCTTCTACCATCTTTAACCTGAAAACAAAGGCAAGGACAGTTTCAGTGTGTGCGAACACAAGAAATTACCCTGAAAGTGTCTGCCTGGAGCTGAAGTAATGGTAGAAAAAGGTAGGCAGAAAAAGCAGTTCTGGAAGACTTAGTTCTCAAATCACCTCTGTTGATTTTTTTTTCTTAATTTACTGTTTGCAAGGAGGCAACTTTTTTTTCTAAGCTGTATTGAGAAGGTTTAAAGTATCTTTTTTAAAAAGATCTTTGCATTCTGTTTTTATTTAAATTGGATTTTTCCAACCCAGAGTAGAAATATACCATTTTTTTAAAAAAAATCATTTTAGTCACTGGCATTTAATAATGTCTTTAAATGAAGCCATGTTCCTAGGCACAGGGCAGGTTAGACGCCATAAGTGTGAACCATGGAGCCAGCTGGAGGGTGAGGAAGGCTTTGTGTCCAAGAAGGGAAGTGAAAGACTGTGAGAAGCAATTTGCCCCAATTTAGATTCCTCTGCTAAGTGACCAGGTCTGGCCTCATGGGAAGTCAAGCATGCACTTGTGCGGTTACTCCTCTGTGCCTTGCTCCTGGGTCCATTTAGCTCATTTATGTGTCTCAGAACGCTGATTGTCTTACCGGAAGTTGGCTGACCCAGGTGCTCTGATGGGCTCCTGGCTGAGCTGAAAGTTCCCTAAAACAGTCTTCTAGTGGGAGTCCCCATGGGACTGCTGCAGGTTATGGACAGATGCCTGAGCACTTCCAGTAATGGTCTCATTACGGAGAGCATCATTTCCTACCCCAGAGGTCAGAGAAAGAGGGTTGGTCCCATTGAGAGATAAATTAGTGTCACAAAGCAAAAGCAAACAAAAGAGGCCACGCCTCACAATGCACTTAAATTGTTTGTTACTAGTTGAAGCAAGGTCATTGCAGTGAGGGGACTTTGTCCACTCTGGAACCCTTTATGAGGATGCACATCTTAATCTTCTCACAGAAGAAGGCAGAAGAAGCGGTCCATACCTTGTAGATGCTAATCTGCTTCGCACTTGCACAGAGAAGAGTTGCAAACAATTCAGAATAAAAAGTCCAGCTTGGGCCAAAGACATTGGAAACTTGAAGCCCAGAGAGAATTTACTGACAAGCTTAGGCTGAGCTTGTGGGGTCAGAAAACACAGTAGTAACATGTCCTGGTTAAGATCTGTCTGGAGAGGCCTGTGCAGGTAGCAAGAAGGCCCCTAGAGACCTACCATGGTACCCAGGAATGTCAACCTAAAAGGCAAGTTGAGGCACAGTGACCTAGAGAACAGAAAGTTGCTTACAGCTGAAATGAAGATTGGCCACCCAGAGAAGAAACACAAATTTTACCCATCCAGAATCAGTGCTTCCAAGATCACGAAGAGTGAGGCTTTTCTAAGTGAGAAGGAAAAAACAGGAAAAACACCAGGAAGGCCATGGAAATCCATACTTGGCAGTTGTGTTGATCCACTAAAGCAGCTGAGGACCTTGGATGACCATTGGTCTCCTGTGCTGGAACTTCTGAGTATGAACTGAAATAACCAGGAAAAGATTTTATTTGTAATTTTATTTTTTTTGTATTGCCAGGGATCAAACTCACATCTTGTACATTCTAGGCAATGTTCTACCCCTAAGTAATACCAGATTCTCCAGGAAATATTTAGAAATCATTTTGTTTTATTTTGTATCTTTTGGGCATCAGGGAAACTGCATCTGCCATGCTGGGTCAGGGTGACCTAGTGCATATAGACTTACACCTCCTGGATCCTTGAGGCATGAAAAATACATAATTCTCATGACTTAAAAAATTATATATTACATTGTGTACATGTATTGTTCATACGTGCCTCAACATGTGTGTGGAGGTCAGAAGACAACTTTGAAAATCGGTTCTTATCTTCCTTTCTGGGTTCCAGGGATTGAATTCAGAATGTCAGGCTTGCATGGCAAGTAATTTTACTCACTGTGCTGATGACAGTAAGGCTGAAATGTAAAAAACGGGTGGATGTTCCTTCACAAAGTCCTGCCTGCTCCTTGAAGGAAGTCTTGAGTGCTCGTAAAAGGTAAAATTCAGGCCATCATGATTTTTGGCACCATTCATGAGACACTAAGTGTGGATCTTCAGACAGACACTGGAGGAGTTTTTGCCAGAGTTTGGAGGATACATGCATACATACTTTCCAATTTCCTGAGTGACAAGTGGAAGGGTGGGTAACAGTCACCAGGAAGGCCAAGAGGCAGCCAAAAGAATAGTTCCTATCAGATCCACTCAGGCTGGCCCAAGGGTGCCCCCTGGTCAGTGCCTGAAGGAAATGAAATGTCTTTTCTCATGACTGCAGAGGCTGGAAGTACAAAGTCAAGATGTCAACAGCTTTGCTTTCTCCTGAAGCCTCTCTTGCTGCCATGCTTTCAAGGGGCCTTCTCTCTGCACACACCCTTCCTACTCCCTCTTTCACCTTCTGATGATGATTCTACCCTTATTGGACCAAGGCTGTATCTTTATGTCCTCATTTAATACATATTATGTAAAGGGTCTTATTTCTAAATATGGTCCTATTAGGAGATAGAGCTTCAACTAGTGAATCAGAGATGGGAGTCGGACATAATCCTATTCATAATATCAGCAATGCAAATAATACAAGATGAGCTTTGGTTTAATGCACAAAAATTCTTTGACAGGGGTGATTGAGAGATAGCATCTAACTCTGTAGCCAAGGCAGGCCTGGCACTTACTGTGTAGACCAAGCTAGGCTAGACCTCATGAAGCTCCTACCTTAACCTCTGGAGTGTTGGATTACAGGTGTGTGGTGCCACACCCATCTCTTTACTGGGTTTCTAAACTCTGGGACCTTTGGATCACTTTTAAAACTCCTGAAACCTAAATTGAACTCAGTCCAACTAACTAACTAGAATCCCTAGGGTAGGGTCAGGCAGCTAATTTTTAAGAGCTTCCTGAAGATTGCAGTGTGCAGCCAAGGCATTTTTGTCTGATAAGGTAGAAGGATCTTTCAGCCCAGTCTTCACTTTTACTCCATTTCCCAGCCCCATCCTTGTCCAGTTTCTCGTAGGTATTCACTTCTAGTTATCGGTTTGTGCCACTAACTGAAAAGTATACCTTCTTCAGTTTTAATATGACCCAGTGAGCATAGCACATAGTTCCTACTGAAAACATGGTGAGTTAATTGAGGTTTAGTTTGGGGGCTTCTTTAGGGAGGGTGTGGAAGACTAAATTCATGGAATTATTTTGTATTGAGAATTTTTGAGAAGTTTCACATGGCTTCCTGACCATCTTTTTAGGCAGGTTCTTTTATTCTAAAGAAACTGAGACATACTACGCTCAAAGCCAGGCCAGGCATTCAAGCCCAGTCTAGGTCATTTCAGAGAATCTGTGGACTTGTCTCCAGATGGTGCTTGCCAGCACTGACTGAAAATATAGCTTCCCTTCTTAAGAGAATTCTGAGAGGTGGCCGGGAAATCACTCTGGCTTGAACTCAGGGGTCTGGTCTCTGGTTTTCCCAAGCTGTTTCACCCACTACACTCCACACCACGGCCTACATCAGGTCTTTCCAGACACACAAGCCGTCTTGGAATCTCCATGGTTCTGAGTAAACCTAGGGTGAGATACCTAGACTCCTGAGCTCTGGGGATCCGGTGCTACATGTCTGGTTCAGTTCCAGCTTTCTAAGAGCAGAATTCTGAGAGCAGAGTGGACTGTCCAGCTGTTGTAGGGCCCTTTGCAGATGTGAATTGTGGGAATCCTTCAGTATCTCTTTTAGGAAACAAAACAATGGCACACTTTAGACAGCATATCAGTATGAGCTCAGTGCCTTAAATACGCTGTATAAATAGCACAGCAGATAAATCATTGTCTTTAGAAACAAACCATTTTGCTAAGTGCATCTTGCCTCCATCAGACATTGAGCACGTATCTGATTCACTCTTAGATGACAGTTACTCTCCCAAATTAGGTGCTTAAAAGGGCATTCCGTAAAGGAACACATTATTGTATTAACCTTTGAATTGTTTTAAAGGTTGCTCTTACATTTTATAATGCATGTAAGAGCACATAGGAACTTTTTGAAAGAGGTATCTGTGAATTTTTATTCAAGAATAAAGATGTGTCTGTGGATCATCTTTCAAGGCTAATATAAACCTCTCAGATGCAACCTAAAGACAAGAATTTTTTTTAAGGGCAATTAAAATGATGATGCCAAATACAAGGCAAAAAAACGAAAAGACTTGATGAGACCACAGTTAATCAAAAACCATACCAAATGAACAAAAGACAAGGGGGGCAGCTATTCTCTTTGTTTTCATCATTGTGATGTCCACTATGTAAGTGTGCACCAGAGATACAAATTTTAACAGCTATGTAGCTCAGTGAAGAAACAATTGCCTAGCATGCTTTAGGTCCTGGGTTTAGTCTCCAGTAAGAACAATGTCAAAACTAACACTTACTGCCCATGTCCTGTTGTCCCAGAAGTAGTGATTACTGTTTAGATCCGTAAGCCTGAAGTGAGTGTATGCATCTGAACCCTTATGTAAATTTAGGAATAGAAAAGCAGAACATGACCGATTGTGCGTGGCTGCTGTGTAACCAAGCGGGACTGGCCTAGGTAGTTCATCTTTATCTAGAATGCCTCTGAGCAGGCTGTTTGGGTACCCAAGTCAAGATGCTTGCTTGTGGAGAAGATTTTACACTCTGGTGGATATTAAAATTACTCTGAAGCTTCTTCTCCTCCCAACATAGCTTGCTCTGGAAGTGTGGTGAAGAACAGCTTTCTTCTGTAAGTCCTTCTGTCCCATTGCTAGTCCACTGCCCATCCAGACCCTCCATTACCATCAACATCTCATGCTGCAGGCCTGGGTGACTTCTACAGTTCAGGATACCTGAGGTTCATCCAATGTCACTTCACACACTGGACACAGGATACCACCTTGTCTACTTCAGATAAGAAGTAAATTTTTGAGGCAAGTTTGAAAAACTGGTCCTAGGAAATAAGGTGTAATTGTCTACTACCCATAAAAAGTCTATAGATAAAGGAGATAATTTGACTCCAGGTTATTTTTGTCAAAATCAAACAAAAGAAAAGTTGGATCTTGGCATTCCCAGAATAGAGGCTCATGTGATAGTCCTTAGACTGCCTTGATTTAAACCAGGTGTATAGAATGCAAAATGGTATTTAAAGAGGTGTCGAGATATTAATTAAAACGGGCTTGCTGAAATGCCATGGAGATCATCACTTCTGAAAATTGAATTAAGCCCTGAATGTCAGCGTTGAATTATCATGAATAGACTTATCTATCCCTGTCCAAATATATTTCATCCACAAACTGTGTAATACATGATGATTAACCAGAGGTTACAGATTCAAGCTGACACCCAATCAGTTCTTCAGAATGCTAACTGTGGATTGTTCTCAGGTCAAAGAATATTAACAGAAAAATTCCCATCACTTAAAGGGCAAGCAGAGCTGGTAAAGAGTATTGAAATTTCGCTTTTAATTGCTCTCTTCTGTCGGTGGTAAGGCAGAGAACTTGTGTGCTTAACTTCCTGGCTTAACTTCTGGAGCTCTTGACATTTTGGGATATGGTTCAAAGCTGCTGTCTTAGCTGGGAAGGTTCCAGATCTTCCTGTCCCAGCTGAGATGAGGTCCCTGGACCTGGTGTTGAGGAAACTCCTGTTCTTGTTCTCAGTGTATCTTTCTTTCTGCATAGAAAGAATCCCAAATGTATACATTCAGTGTTCAAGTACGATGTTGTTTCTGTAACATCAGCATTTACAGTCTATTAAGGGTTCTCCCAAAAAGGGCAGAAAATGAAAGGCCTGTGGTCTGTGAAACACAAGACTCACACTGGGTTATAGACCAGCCGACTCTAGCAGTGTGTGGCCCATCCTTGCATCTGTCAGCTTAGCAATGCTCTCGATTTTCTCTTCCTTTGTCTTCTTTTTATCTCATTAACTCAATTCACCAAACAGAGATCCGTCCTTCACAAATAGTTCAGGAATTAAACGCCTCCCTTTCCTATGCATCCCTCTAAATCTATGGCTAAGCTCCACGTTTAAGGTTTTCAAAGTGGCTCTGTTCCAAACTCGGGTTAATATTTGCACTTTGCCTGAAGGGAGGCTCTGGGATGAACTTCAAACAGCTTTGTAGGTAATCTCCAGCTGGTGAGGTTTAGCATGGTCAGCTGACTCCTCAGGCCACTGCACTTTCCTTGCAAATGATGGAGCCCAAGACAGTCAGAACTTGTCAACCCAGCTGTGTCTACATTGAAACTTAAGTGATTCTCAGCGTGGTCTCTGGACCAGCAATTGCAACAGCGTCTGGAGCAATAATTCCCTCAGCTTACCGGTGTTAGTCAGTTTTGCAGTCACTAAAATGTAGCAGAATAATCACAGTGTGAACAAAACAACAACCAACACAAAAGACATTGTCATTTCAAAAGGAAAAATGATATTTATTTATTTATGGATCACAGTTTCAGAAGTTTGGGTCAAAAGTCAGGTATATACATAAAAGTGACTATAAAAAGAAGAAGTACATGAGGTAATGCATATGTTATATAGCTTGACTCAGGCATGCATGTTATATACACACATAACATGTTGTACAGCACACATATGTGAAACTGTCATTCCTCAGAAGGATACATCCTACCTGCCATGAGTGACTATGACCTGTGATGTGTCAGACGAAAGCACTCTGCTGCATGCACTATCCCTCAAGAGGAAATTCTGTAAACATATATTTAACGTACACAGAGAAGTGGTGATGTTTAGACTGTATACTTAACTCACAGTTTTATATCCTCATAGTCTGGGACCTAAAATCACATATAAGCTTATTTATTTATTTATTTATTTATTTATTTATTTATTTATTTTAGAAAAAGTTTGGGGATTCTATAAAGATTTTTTGAGCTCCACCTCCTGAGATAAAATTGTTCTCTTTACTTAAGGTAGTAAATCCACTTGGAAATGCCCAGAAAATTTGTTCCCGCTCAAAAATCCCTTTATAATAGGAACTTCCACTGCTCACCTGAATTCAGTGTTATTGTCTGGTGACATTTGTTAACTAGGAGTCAGAAAATATTTCCAAATGGTTAAATAATTTTACTTATATTTGTAGAGTATCTCTCCCAAGATACTAATACCTGGGGCTGGAGAGATGGCTCAGTGGTTAAGAGCACTGACTGCTCTTCCAAAGGTCCTGAGTTCAATTCCCAGCAACCACATGGTGAAATCAATGCCCTCTTCTGGTGTATCTGAAGATAGCTATAGTGTACACGTATAAATAAAATAAAAATAAATAAATAAATAAATAAATAAAGACACGAATGTATTTCATAAATAGTTTCACAAATTCATTTTATAAAAAAGCAACAACAACAACAACAAAACAAATGTGAGTCCAGTGGCCTAGCCACATGCCCAGGGCAGCAACTCAAATATTTTCTGAATAAACAAACTCACAATTAGAGGTAATTATTTGGGTTTCAAACAAAGCCTTATTTTAATTGCTGTTTCTAGTATTTGACTAGCTTCAATATTTATGTTACCATCATGAGAGGACTGCAACAATTAGTCTCCCAAGCTATTACTCCTAAAAAAATTTTTGAAATACATCAATATACATTCATCAATGTTCTAATACTGCTTCTGGAATAAACCTGGTAATGTCTTTTCTTGTGTTTCTTTTTTTAATATAAGGAGAAATTAAATGCCCTTTAAAACATTTCTTACTGAAATAAATTATAGGTTATTGAACCAAAAGTACAGTTTTTCCCCAACCTTTGTCCTTCCTCTGGTCCCCTGCATTCATCCACCTAACAAGTAGATGAGCACAGTAAAGCCTATGCTGTCTACTGGGCAGGGGCTTGCTTTCTGGGATTTGTTATAGCAATCCATGTCCGAAAGGTCACATAGACTAGGCTCAATCATTTTCATTTGTGAGGAAGAACATCGGAATGAGACAAAAAGTGTAGAGATTACTCTGCTATCGAATGAAATCGACACCGTATCTTACAACTATAGAGACTTGAGAATTGAAAGCCATCACGACAGCTCTGTTGGTTACAAATGATGATTGCATCACACCTGGTGGCCTCCAGGCTTACCATCTCTCCCTTCAAATTGCCACTGTTATTAGGCCAAGAAAATCCCATCACTTCAAGATCCTGGGGTTCATGAACATATTCTGAAGCAACTCTGTCAGGGTGCACAGATTTCTGAGGACTGACATCGAAATTTACCTTTGAAACGTGTGTGTTCAGTGGTTTTAGCATATTCAGTATTTTGGTACACATTTATACAATCACTAATTGTAGAATGATGTTATTATTCTAAAATAAAACTCATGCAAGAGTGGCCATCTTCTTTTTTCCCTAGCAACTATTTAACATCCAGTCTCTAGAATTACAATTTTAAGCTAGTAATGATGGTACATGCTGGTAATCCAAGCACTTGGGAGGGAGATGCAGGAGGATCAGGAATTAAAAGCTATTTTGACTACATGATAAGGTTGATATCAGCCTATAAGAGACATCCTTCAAAATAGATGTAGTGGGTAGTATTAGAAAGACAGCCAGCTTACTCCTGGCTTGTCCCCCATGTTCCCACACTAAGTCCATTTGTCTCACCAAGTTCTTTAGTGGGACCGGAGCTTGAGCTGGTTCTGCTGGGCTGCTCTCTCTAACTTGCCCCCTGTAGTGACTGTGCTTCTAGCTCTGGTTCGCTTGTCCCTGGAGCTGCTAGTTCCTTCACAGCCATAACCACCCAATAGTCGGCAGACCCACCTTCCAGTAACCCAGTAAATCAAAACTCTAAAGCTTAAGATTAACCAATGGATTTATATATCAGCAAATACTCAATACACAAGATGCTCACACAATTAGAATTGTTATCCCAATTATCTAACCTTGATATGAATAACTACCTGAGACTGCTAGAGACACTTGAGTATATATCTGCCACCATCTTGTCTCCCCCTCATTCTTTTTTTCCTCCCAACTCCTAGCTCCACCTCCCTCTTTCCTGTCCAATGACAGGGCTCCCGCTGCAAATACATTGAACAGAGAAATTTCTGCCACAAAAAGATTAGACTATTTCTATTGTAGAAATTGCATGTAAATGGGATCATACCACGAATATTCTTTCATGTTTGGTTTCCTTTATAGAGCATCGATGTTTTCAGGCTTTCTCCATGGTAGCATGCTTTGATTGACATTTAATATTCCATTTTACATTTATACTGGTTTTGGGTTACTATTTATCAGTGGATGGACACTTGGATTGTTTCGCCTTTTATTTCTTTATTTACTTTGGAGACAAGATATTTCACTCCAAGCAGGCCTTGTAGTCCAGGTGAGCTTCCAGTTCTGGGTGATCCACTAGGCTGAGAAGGGTAGGGCATCACGTCTGGCTGCTGCAACCTTTGGCTGATTGTCACAAAGAGCCTGTTGTTGCTGCATTTTATGGAAAAGTTGTTGTTAGCATATAACACACATCTATTTCTTATGGGTGTATGCCTAGGATTGAAACTGCTACATCGTATGGATGGCAGCTTTACCATCTCAAAGAATTGCTCACTCTTCGAAGGGCCACACCACTTCCCCTTTACACTTCCACCAGTTAGAGCGGTGCCTTTGCTTGTGTTAGCAGATCCATAGAACCTGCAGGCAGAAGAGACACTGTTGAATGGATGAGAAGAGTTCAGATGGAGCGGGTGCAAGGAGTGTGTTTATGGTATTTGTAGAGCTTCAGAATTCACTTGTGAGCCAGTTCTTATAGTGAAGGGCACTTTAATGACCATTCACATTTTTCTTGAAATTCTGTGACGTAAAACTCAAAAGCAGGCCCAGCAAGATAGCTCATCAACTATAGTCACTTGCTGGCAGAAGTCTAGCAACCTGAGTTTGAGTCTTGGAACCCAGGTATAGGTGAATGAAGAGAGCCTGCTCCATAGAGCTGTCCTCTGACCTCTCCCTGCACATTGTAGAATGCATATGCATGCATGCTGAAACATGTGCGTGCACACACACACACACACATACACACTATGTATATGCACATAAACACACACAAGCTAATAACAAATACAAATATACCACCAAAGTGAGTTTGGAAAAATGTAGTTCTCAATGCCTTGTCTTGGCTCGTCACTGCATGGGCAAGGTTGTAAAAAAATGGCAGCTAGTCCCTTCCTCTTAAAGGATTCTTTTAAGACTTTCAGGTTTCACCTTCTCCTGACCTGGGTGGCTAGGTCCTCAGTCCTCTTGTCTCCTATGGCCCTAGTAGATATGCAGGGCCTCTGAGCAGAAGACCTGGCTACCCCCTTACTTGTATATAACAGAGTCAATAGATGTAACATGTTCTGAAGGTTCTTCTGATGTAATTACTGATTGGCCAACACACATCACCTTTATAGATTCCCTGCCTGCCTTGTATCCTAGAGAGAGCCAAGATTTATCACGTAGAAAACCTCTATTAATTGTGCTTGTACCCTGTATGTAATAGCTTAAAGTTCTTCATAGATATAACTTTTTAAAGCTACATACAATGCCATCAGATGCACTTAACTTATTTTTGTTTCTCATGTGTCTGCCTATTGCATTGAATGTTTAAGAAATTTGCAAAGTGCTGGATTTGAGAATATCTAATTCAGACGTAAGTCAGTGATTTTATAGTTCTTTTGTTATATGTACAGAAGAATCTGATGTATTCTATTTTGAAGGTGCTTTTGTAAGTTCTACATCACTATGTAAAACCACCTACATAAAACACAATAGCCTTAGAAACTAATGTTTGTAATAAAGTACCTTGTTTCTGAAATGTCCCTGTTCGCTGCTGAATACAATGCACAAAACCTTTGACATCTATCTTCTGTGGAGACTTATCCAAAATGTGTCACCTCTCTTTAAATTCATTAGACGCTATTATTGACATGGTCATACTTCATTAGGCTTTCTCAGGCAGTTATATTTTGATAAATATAAAATGCTTTTAGCCAAAGAATCAGGAGGAGGGACATGTGAGGGGAAAATAGAATGGCCTGAAACCCATAAAACAGAAAAAGAAATAACCAATCTATGGAACATTTATGCTCTGCAGGAGTCATTTCCTGTGTTTAGAATCCTGTTCCTCAAACCAAAATGCAAGGTTTTGTAGTCTTTTCCAACTGGACTTACTTCCTGAATGTAGCTCCCAAACTCAATCGACTTAGGGTGTCAGAGTTGGAAATCAGGATCATTGCCTTTAGCTCCCCTAAGCCTGGATTCCTGCTGGCCTCACTGTCACTCCTAACAACACTACCAACATCTTGATTGGGTCATTTAGAAACTCAGTACTTCAGGTACCACCATCTTTTCTACACCAGTACCAAAGCAGACATCAAGTCATGCTGATTTGTCTCTCCTACCTCTGAAATCTTTCCATCTCTAGCACAGTACCCCTGGTCTAAGCTACTCGAGTCCACTATTACAGTGCTGCACATGAGGTAGATATGAGTGTATGTGACTGTACTTCCAAAATTCAGGTGTCAAAGTTTGGGGGTTGAAGGCCAGTCTGGACTACATAAAAAGTTACAGACCAACCTGAGCTACATAGGGATGGCCTGTTTCAGCACACCAAAATAAATAAATAGAAAGGTAAATATTATATACATATTCCTCTTTCAGTCTAAACCAACATCCTAACAAATGGTACCCTCAGTTTCCCCAGCTTTGAACTATTCAGTGGCATTTTGCTTAGAATGCTTTCATGAAAATAGACCTACCTCTGGGACACTGTGGCACCCAATTTATCTCTCTTGCTTTACTTATTCAACCTTTTCCGCTAGATTTTAATTTTTTTCAAACTTGATATCCTTCCTCTAATTACAAGAAGGAATGATTAGCATATGATTCCCACCCCCAGTCTGCAATGCCTCTGACTACAAGTACTTTATCTGTTAACAAAATTCAATTAATCAAAATTTCTTTAGGGAGTCCAGGTTTGGTGGCTCACCTCTTTCATTCAGAAACTCAGGAGGCAAAGGCAGGTGGATCTCTGTGAGTTCTGGGCTAACCTAGTCTACATAGTGAGTTTCAGGCAAGTCAGGGCTACATATGCAACCCTGTCTCAAAAGAAAAAAAAAAAAAGAAACAGAAAAAGAAAAACAGTCGCTAGACAGATTCTCCTCTATTTCATTAACATTGTTAGACACCTGAAGTATATTATTTTATATTTAGCTATTAGATTCTTTGATATTTTTTTTGTCTTTTTAGTTGTTTTCTGGTTTTTGAGTACTGAGTCTCCATACATACCTCAAGCTGGTCTCAAACTAGCCATCTTCCTGCCTTTGCCTCTAAGTGCTTAGATCTAAAGGGTTTGTTTGATTTTGCTGATTTGTTTTTAAATATCAGTTTCCTCACTAGATTGTAAGTATCACCAAGGTGAAGCTATCTGGTTTTATTCATTAATAGAACATCATCCATTAACACAATACCTGGTAAATAGAGTCTTTATAAACATTTGTTCAGTGAATGAGTGCTACACTGGGGTGTGGAAGGTCCCTAGAGAAACACATTCCTTCATGGGAAGGAAGTGGCAGTTCTACTTTGGATTGAGACAATCTAATTATGTTCCCTTTACATTAGATTAGTTCTAACTCTACTGGGATGGAGTCCAGAGAGCTGGATCTACCCAATGGAACCATTCTGGGGAGTGCTCAGGGGGGTCCTATTACAAAGTTCAGAGAATACAACAGCATTCTTGTGACAAGCCAATCTCGGGCAGTCTTCATCAGGCAAACAGAAAAAATGGGCACCTAGAGATTCAAGGTAGTGTGTTCAAATACAGGTCAGTCCATGTTCTTAATAACATAGAGTTTCACTTCTTTATCTTTTGCAACTGCTTCTGAATACAAGAAGTCAAATGATGGAGCCAGCTTATACTCATTCACAATAAGCAATTGTTACATGTTTGCAACAGCCTCTGCTTGTTAACCTCAGATGTTATTATAAATTAAATAATATAAACTTGCAACCAGATGAATTATATTTAAAATAATACCTCTAATAAATATTCAAAATATGTCACTTTTTAAATTATTTTATTAAATATTATTATGATTACCTGTCATCTTGGGTTTTGGTGTGTCCCTCTTAATAGCATACAAAAGTGGGCTGATGACTAATGACTAAGAGACTAATGTCTTTAGTTCTGCCATGTCATTGAATAGCTTCTTTATTTTATGAGCAGCACTAAGTGTTACCCTAGAGCTTTGTGGGGTTTTAACTTCGTGGTTTGTTTGAGTTTTGTGTTTTGAATGTTCGGTGTTTTGCTTGATTTTGTTTTTTGCCAGTCTATTGTTAAGCAGTTGCTAGCAAACCACAGGAAGGCTTTCATTCCCTGCCCAGCACAATCCAATTTTGTACTTAATTGTTGAAATTACCCAGCAATACTACAGAAACACCAGAGTGGAGTCAAACTGTGAACTTCTCTCGGTCTTGTAAACTATATTTGTCCTAAACTGCATCCCATATAAGGGTATTGAACTGGAGTGACTGAAACAAAAGAGGAACAAATGCAATCTAAGGTATGCCCATTTCTGGATGACCCAAGGTAGTACTTGTCATGGTTTAACTTTATAGTATATACTTAGCAAACCAATAAATAAATAAAACAATAAAAAATTTTCAGGCAGACATTGACAAATAGGGAGATTAGAATTCTCTGGATATGAAAGCAGACAACATTATGTCTCATTTCAAAATAAACCAGGTCAGGCCTTGAATGTCATCTTCTTGAGAAGACACAAGAACACTTAACTTCCTGCTTTGCCATAGATTAACAAAATACCCTGGCAAAATTTTTGGTGAGGGAGAGAAAAGGTGCCTGAGAAGATAGGAAGAAGTAAAAAAGATAGAAGAACCTATATAAGCCCAGTAGATATATGAAAACAACTGCACAGACAGCTCATCAGTTACAGCGGCAAAGAAAATATACAGACCTGACCTTACAAATAAAGTCCTGGGGTCTGTACTGTATTGGATTTCATTTTGGTAAAATTAAGAGTGTTTCATGCTCCTTAAACTCTTTTTCTGTTCCCTGTGCAGAACTGTGCTGAGAAAGCCAGTGATGGCTTTACAGCATGGAGACACCATTAGCCCTTAGGTCTCACTGAATAGATGCAACCACAAAACTCTCGAGATGCTTTATTTTCCTTGTTGAAATTGGGGGTCTTAGAGATTACAACTCTGGTCTTCATGCATAATGTGCTTTGATGAATAGCTATAAGGAATGTTGAAGAAAGCTTTTTATGGCCATGAAAAACACACACATAAAACGGCATAGTTAAGCCAGCACTTATTTAGGTGCTGGTAGTTATTCCTTGTGAAAGTAGATATCAAAATCCCATCAAGACTTTGAACTGTAAAGAGTTTTATATCCCTAAGATTCTAAAGGAATAACATCATATGGCTCTATATGTTTTATCAGAGATGCTTAACTTATGTATATCTGGGATAATAGAAAAAAAGATGTGAGTAAAGCTAAAGAAAAAAAATAAAAGTCAAAATATATTTAATTTTAAATCCATGGTTAGAACTTTCAGCCAATATGTGCATCTTCTCAGACAGTCACGGTCAAATTCCCATTTAATACATACTCCTTCAATTATTTGTAGTGGATTGATAAGAAAACCTCTCTCTTAGCTCCTAAAAACATTTAGTTTTAATGACAAAATGGATAAATAGTAGCTAACATTTATTTCACTATTTTTCATGATAGTAATCATGTCACTTGCACACATGCACACTCATGTATGCATGCACATGAACACACAGACACACAGACACACACACACACACACGCACACACACACACACTTTAATTTTTCAAAGACATGGGATCCATTAGACTTTACAGCTTCAGTCCACTCTCTGTGCTAATGCTGTACATAACAAGTACTGTTCTAGGTATCTACATGGCGTGGGAACTAAGCTGAAGCTCAGAAACCAGGTTGCTTTTTTAAAAACCAGTTGAATGAAAAAGCTGATAATTGAAGAGTCCTAGAAATGGTTTGTCTTTTAGCTCTCTGCAAAATGCTTCCCATGAGAGGGTGAATTAAGAAAAATAATGAGTTTGAATGCATGATTTTAAAATACAATTATCCCCTTATACATGAACCACATAAGCCTGAATACAAGTGCTAATGAAATCTTTGATAAGTCAGACAGCAAAATGTTCTGGTTGTTATAAAGTTAAGTTATTCTGTGGGGGCTTCATTCTGGTTTTTGTTTTCAAGCTATGACTTTCTTCTCCTCAGCTGCTTTCTTGTTGGCTCATTTGTTTACTCTAACAACATTTTAAATGAAACATTGCTATCATCCCCAATTCACAGATGAGAAAACTGAGGCATAGGGTGGTTAACAAAGTTTCACAAAGCTTTAAATAATAGAGCCAAGAGCCCAACAGAGTGAGTACAGAACTATCCTCCACTGAGTGACAGACAGAAACCATCAAAAGATTCACATAAGGTCCCAAAGGACCATACCTAATTGTCAATTTCACAGGAAATCCACACAAGGACATAAAGAGGGTTTCTGGGTTTCCATGCTGCCTTAGAGTCAAAAACATATCTGTGAACACATCCAAAAACAGATGCAAACAAAGTCACCCTCCTGAAGACCTACCTGACCCTATGAGTCAAAGCTGATGTTGAACTGCCTACAATTGAGATCAGACACTGACCAGCAGGTCCAGACACTGCACAGGCTAACAGACTTCAATCACCAACTCCTCTGACTCAGCCTTGATAACCTGCCAGCCATTTCAATACTGGGAATTCAAACCTAAAGCTTTCTGAATGCTAGACAGTAGATGTGCCATGAACATACACACTCAGTCATTAACAATGATGATGATGATGATGATGATGATGATGATGATGATGATGATGATAATAATAATAATAATAATAATAAACAACCAGGGTCTCTTTAACTTTCTCATAAATGTTTGAACTTGTGACCCTCCTACCTTATTTTCTATAGTAGGTAGGATTACAGCATGAGCCACTAGGCTGATTATGGCATTGGCCAGTCAAGAAGGAACATTCTGTTGCAGTCTAAATCTCTCATTTCCATGAAGGAACTGGTTGGAACTGTAGGTGATTTTTTTTTTTCAAAATAAGCTGCCCTTTGGCTGTTGGGCATCCACTGCCTGACTTACTGTAGCTCCCATCTAGCTGAGACAGATGTCTTCATAGAAAACCCCCCCAAGTACTCCTCTGGGTCTAGACCCAGTCTGATATTGTAAGTTCAATAAACCAAGTTCAGTAACAATGGGTCAGTACAGTCTTAGTGTGTGTGTATGTGGGCAGGTTGATTTCAAAACAAAGAGAGCACTTGTCATTAAAGAACTGTCAGTCCACCTTTCAAGTGTGTTCTCCAGTTCTAGAAGCTTCCTTGGTAACATCCAACTGTCACAGAATGAAAGAAGACAGGTGTTTCTATAAAATGGATAGATAAAATGGAGATGAAAGACAAAACATGACCAATAAAACAAAACCAAACAAACAATAAAAAGTCAAACAAAAACCTTACCAGTCAGCGAGATAAGCAAACTCACAGAAATACTGATGTATGCTTTAAGCAAACCATACTGGAAATTACCAAGTAGACTGGCTTCCCTGCAGGTTGAAGGAGAAGGTGATGGATGCATTTCACCTTCTCTATAGGGGCCTCAAGCATGAAAGAACCCAGAATTCCTTACTTCCTGTTGTGTGCACACCCCTGCCCCTCCAGCTTATTTTTATGATATTCTATAACAGTTTTGCTGGCAAGGATGGATAGATGCCTCCGAGGTTAAGGGCACTGTCTGCTCTTGGAAAGAATAGGTTTAATTCCCAACACCTACATGGCAAGTCACAATTATCTATAACTCTATTTTCAGGAAATCTGACACACTCTTGTGCATGTATATATGAACACTTCATGCATGCTTGAAGTGTTCATATATACATGCACACGAGGCAATCATGTACATAAACATCACTTTTGGAAGGTGACTATGCGCTGTTTTACTTTTCTACCATTTGAACCATCCGTGATTTTTATACCAATCTCCTTTAACCATATCAAGGAATATATCATTCTATTTACACTTATTACATTGAGTATTGATCAAAAGACTTTCATATTTCTAACTTTTCTTATGAATGATGGATAACTGTAATTGAAATTGAGAACATTGTATTAAGTTCTGAGAATAGAACTGTCTTTAATAAAGAAGTGTTGAATAAACCTAAAATCTGATAAAGACACATTTCAGGATGATAAAGAACAAGTGAGTACAGTAGGTTTCTCTGCATCAGACAAATAGTTTCTGTATCTGAAAGCCCAGCATACAAATAAAATATCTTTTTCTTAAAAGTCGGATTTACTAGTAAAGCTCTAAACCGGCATTTATTATTTTTAACGATTTTTTTATTTTTATTTTAAATGTGTTGGTGTCTTGCTTGCATGTATGTCTGTGTGAGGGTGTCAGATGCCCTGGAACTGGAGTTACAGACCGTTGTAAGCTGCCATGGAGACACTAGAAATTGAACCTAGGTCCTCTGGAAAAGCAGCCACTGCTCTTAACCCTGAGCCATCTCTCCGGTGCCAGCATTTAGTGTTCATAAAAACAAAACAAACAAAACCAACTTATGTTTAACTTTTCATTTGTCTCTGACATTCTGAATTATATAATTACTTATTGTGTCATACTTGAGCTCACCTTTCTTAGGTGTAGAGCAATTTTTACTTTGATCAGGAGCCAAAAAAAGGGTACTACCATTCCTTGGTAACTGGCTCCTGATCTTACCCAGAGGAAAACTCTCCACTCTATAGAAAGAGCATGGAGTAATATAACCATGAGTCCTGAAGATTGAGAGAAAGTGGAGTCACTTAGACAGACCACTTCTGCTTCCTAACTCTTACAGGAAGAGAGATAACCTAGTGGTTGAATGAAAACTGCCAGGGTTCTTAGTCACTCTGATTAGCTCCAACTGTAGAGACACAGAAAGAATATTCTCTGTGGAAAGTTAGCTTTGAAGCTGATTGATGCAAGATTCTGAGCTCACCTCAGCTTTTAGTTTTCCCTCTGTTATATTGTGTAAGACTCTGAAAAGCTAGAGTCTTTGCAGGGTTTAGGAATAGTTTGTTCCTAAAAGCAGCTGTAATCTACATATTGACATGTGGAAGTGCTCCAGAACCTGGGTCCCCTCTGAGAACCTATCAAGTATTTTAAGACTCATGAAAAGTTGCTTGAGAGAAAAGCCTTAGGGCACAAAGTAATTTGCAGACCAGCTATTTACAGGGCTTTGTCCTTGTTACAATTTTGATTCTGCATGTTTGTTTTTAGAATACGACCACTCATTTTCCAAAAGTTGAAACATTGATGTTCACTGAATTCTTTGCATCTTTGAGGTTCTCATCTGTGAAGCTGGTGAAGGTGGTGTTCCTGGGTTATTCCTTTGCACAGTCTGATGGTCTAAAGCTGCTGGAGACAGCCTGTGGTACTTGAAGAGATGCGTATCTTTATCAGCATACACCCAACAAGTGGCTATGCTGAGAAATGTGCCCCACTTAAGAAGTTATAGTATTAGTACAGATGAGATTAAAAGGAGCAATGGTGTAAGAGAAAGCAGTTTAAAATATCACACTCTAAAATAAAGAAAAATAGATGTTAGAAAGCAACTTTCTTATTAGATATCTTAATTCATTTTGTATCCTGAACTACATGATTTTAAACCATTAGCATTTCTATTGATAAAATATATTTCCAATCCAGTTGCTCTTCTAGTTCATGTTCAAAAATCATTTAAAAATCTATGGTAGAAAGATGAACAGTTCACATAGACTCACCAATACTCGGGTTCCATCACCAATTCCCTTTCAACAGCCTGCCTTATCAACCTAAGCCCAGACACCAACTCTAATTGCATAAGGACCAAGGGACTTTTAATGTACGTATGTCACCAGCCAGTAGTTAAAAGCATACCAAGATGCCGTGTTCTGTATGCATTCTTGCTAGCTGTATCTTGCAGTAATATTGTTCATAGCAGATAGAATTCTGGAAATTCTTTGAGCATCATTTAGGCACCCCTTCGGAGAGCCTCTACATGCCTCTAGTTCCCCTGTTTCAATGATATATCACATGCCTGCCAATTCCCTTTTAATCTTCCACTAAGTCTACAGTGCTGAAATCTCCCACTTGTTTTGAGTCTGACTCTCCTTTTGTGGGTTATAGAAGTGGTGCTCTGAGAGAAGCTACTCATCTTTCCAGGAGACTTCGCTTGGCTACATAAGCTCTTGCCTTATCAGTGGAATCGAATCTTCAGCTCTCCGGGGCAAGGTTTATTTCTCCATAGCTTGCCTGAAAGTGCATCTCTCCCTGCAGCCACTCAGGAGACAGTTTTATTAAGTGAAAGGAAAATTAATGATACCGAGCGAGTGACTTAGCTGAAAAGGTCTTGCTTATTTTTATTCTGTTTTTTATTTTTAATTCATTTTTTTGCAACAGTTTCTAAAAATCCCCAGAAGGAGGCAAGAGTAACCAGGCTCAGTAATCAGGACCTATTGGCCTGGTGTTTCGCTAAATAAATAGAAATACAACCCTGGTCCTTGCTCAGAAGCTGGCAACAAGTTTGCTAAGTGATTGATTTGATGCTAATTTTCTGCATGGACTGAGAAGTCCTACAGGGCCCGTCCTGTGGGAGGAAAGTAAATGCAGCCAAGTTGACTAAGCCCTATTTTCAATTTTATTTTGAGTTCTGTGAGTTTAGAAACTCCCCTTTCCCAGAAAAAAAAGAAAGAAAGAAAAAAAAAACTATATCTCCAAGGGATTGTTGCTTATAGTATTCCCAAAGAATGTAGCTTGTTCAGAAAAATGTGGCCGGCATCCCCGATATCCAAATCCCAGAAGACACAGGCTGAGTAAGGGACTTGAACTATCATATGCAAAGCTCATGCTAACAGCTTGTCTTTTTATCTGTACTCAGTGTGGAGGAAAAGTCACAGCAAGAGGCTTGGCTATGTTTCTGCCCCAGGTACTTTTCTGTAATAGTAACAAAACCTTGAAGCCAATCAGCTTACAATGACAATGGGTTTATCTCAGCTCATGTTTAAGGCTCCAGTCTATATGATTGCCCTTGGCCATCTAGTGGGTGAACAGCACGTCTCACAAAAGCAGACACATAGCAACCCCGTGGGGCCTGGAAAAGCTAAAGGAGAGGACACAGAGAGGCATAAGTCTCAATATCACCTTCTCAGGGATGCCCCTCAGTGAACAGAAGACTCCAGCTAAGACCCCATTCTACTCCCTAACATTGCACCAACTACCAATAGTAATTACAATGCATATGCTTCTAGGGGTTGTTTAATTGTTTAGACTATAGCAGGCATGAACATTTTTATTCCATAAGAATGTCTTTTGTTTGTTTGTTTGTTTGTTTGTTTGTTTTAACATGCCCATGAAGGTGGGGGCAAAAGATAAGATGTCTCATTTCAATGTATAGCTTATTAGACGATTGCAGGGAATAGAAGAATTCTGACACATAAAAATGTGGTCCAGGATGGCCTTATGATAGAAAGAACACTTCACTGAAAATCACAGGTCTTGACCTGGAAAGTTTCCCCCCATAGCTCTGACCTCTCCAGTCACTGTAGAGGGGAAGACTTCCATTCATACAAGTTTCCTCTGGAAAAGGCAGTTCTACTTCTAGTTTATTTAAAGCTTTGCTACCATGTTAGACTCTTTCCTTATATTCCACTCTTTTTTTAACAATTCTTATTCAGGACCCCAAGTTACGTGAACTTCTGGATGTTGGGAACATCGGACACTTGGAACAGCGCATGATAACAGTGGTGTATGGACCAGACCTGGTGAACATTTCCCACTTGAATCTTGTGGCTTTTCAAGAGGAAGTGGCCAAGGTATGGTAGGTGGGGTCCTTGAAGCTGTTATCTTCATCTGATTTTTGGTGCTATTGTGTAATGCATGTGGAAGATTTACATTTTTTAAATATCTAGTTTAGGTTAAACTGCCATCTGAAAATAATTTAACCGTCAAGTATCCGTGTATTTAAAACAGCTTTCAATAATAGCTTCTACGTTTAATAGCAGAGATTATTTTCTTTAGGCATAGGGCATTAGATAAAATTCCTTTGCAAAGCAAAATGTAGATAAAACCACACTTCATCTCACATGCTGAGCATCCTTCCTTCTCACTTTGGTGTTGGCACTATTTCTAACTCCATTTTCATTTCTAACCCTTTCTTGGAGGTGTTCAACATCAACACAGTCTCAGCCTATTTCCCCTGCACACCACATAGATTAGCAGCAGTCATGTAGCAGATACTTAGTTAATACTCGAAAATAAAAATAATAATAATAAATTTAAATTTTAAATAGTAAATAATTATTCAGCTATAGACTAGAAAGGTGATTTTAAAATGAGGTTTCTCATAGTAATTAAATACTATTCTACTTAAAAAGTTGGCCTTCCAGATGTACACAGAATGAGCCAGAGTACAGAGACAATATAGTAGACAAGAAGCTGTAAATTCTTGAGTATGTTATTTCCTTTAGAAGAGTGGTTCTCAACCTCCCTAATGCTGTGACCCTTTAATACAGTTCCTCAAGCTGTGGTTCAAACACACACACACACACACACACACACACACACAAACACATTAAAATTCTTAGATTTTAATTTCTAAGATTATCATGGTCCCAGTCATTACAGTATCTACAAAAGTTGTTCTTTCAGTTACTTGAAACTTCTGGATTAATTGATGAAGTTATATAGTATATTTTACATTATCTGGATATAAATGTCTATAGAACTACTGACCCTCAATGAAACTGTGCAGCCCGAGATTTAAATTTTCAGATGCATTTTTCTTCAAAAGCATATGTTCCATATTTTTGGCTGTTAACATTTTCTCAGTTTATCACACTGTATATAGAATCTCAGGTGTCTTGTGCAGCACCATCCCTGAAGGAAAGGATGTGTCATTGAATGAAAAAAAAAATGAAAGAAGGAAAAAGGAAAGGACTTGACTGCCCCTAGGTATGGTAGAACAGAAAGTTTACTGTAGATAAAAGAGAGAACATAGCCCAGAGGCAGAGACATCTGGGTGAATCCAGAGTGGACATGACCCTGAGCCATGTGAGGAGAGGGGAAAGAGAGGAACTAAGTGTAGGAGCCAAGAGACAGAGCAAAAGGTAAAAAGGAGCAGGTAACCAAAATGTTTAGCTTATGTATGGAAGAGCCTCTGGGTGAAGGGCGTGCCATCTATTCCCTGCAACAGGCAGGGATTAGGGGATGATAGGAGAACCCGGTGGATATGTGATATGTTAAATAGGCACCTCAGCTATTTGTTCCAGGGATTGAGATTTAATGGTCATGATGTAGGAGGCATAGTAAAACTCAATGTCCCCTGAATGTTGAATTCTAGCAGAAGACTTTTTTTTACAAGTAGATAGCAGATCGTGCCTTTATTCATTATGTATCTGCAGGGTGGGAGTCTTTCCTGTGCCAAACACAATCCCAGTATTAGAACTTCAGTGATGAACACATCTATTTCTTCTGATATTCTAGAAAAAAAATTACCAGTTTACTCACAGCAAGACATGTCTTATGTCAGATAAAGTCGTGTGCAGAAGAACAAAGCAGGAGGCCTGAGGAGGTACAAGCAGAAGGAGGAACTTGTCTCTTAAAGAATCAGTCAGGGAAGGCAGATCTCTGAAGAAAGCTGTGCCCTTGAAACACTAACATAGAAAAATTCCAAACTTGTGGAACTTAGTTGTTTTCTTATTTGTTTACTTGTCTTTGAGACAGGGTTACATTCTATGTGCCAACCTGACCTCAAACCTTGAATTGTGTGTATAGCCCAGGCTGGCCTCAGACTTGTAGTCACCCTGCTTCAGCCTTAGATGTGCTGGAGCTAAAGATGTGTGCCACCATGTGTGCCTGAAACTGAATTTTTAATTTAGTCCTTAAAGGACAGCCATACAAAGGAAACTGCCTTCCAACTTCCCTCTGAGGTTGGACTAAGAACAGTGTCTATTACAGTTAAACAGCAGTCATATCCTCAAGACACAGCCTGACTTGCCAGCCTTCCTGTGCCCGAACAATCAGCTTCCCCCTGGGGGTTTAATGTGTCTGAGAAATAGGAATGTAAGTCACACCATTCTCTACACATCCCTGCTCTCCAGAAGGTCAGTGGCCATGCTGTATTTGCTATCACTTGGCACTCCAGGACCTTATCTCACCTCCCTGAGATACCAGGCCACTCTGTAGAGCTTCAGGAGAAATGGGGAATATCTTGGTTCTTTAGGCTTTTAACTTTGACGCCATCGACTCCTTTGTACAATGTACTGCAAGTTGGGGTACCTACTAAGTCAATGAAAACAAAGGTCGAAGAGAGTAAATAAACCTCATAATGAATGTAAGTGCTTCATCAACTGGGGAAAAGAAAAAGGAATATAAAAACCTGGACAAGATATCTTTAAGGGAGCACACTATATTTTTTTTAAACATTGCACCATGACTACATCTTCCCTGAAAAACCCCACAATGCCAGTCACTGGCCTCATTCAGATGTCCACTAAGCATCATTACTGTCTTCTTGGCTTTAACCTCTTCTATTCTCCTGTGGACCTTGGACTTGAAGGCTTCTCAAGCACGGCTGTCATACCTCATTGTTCTTCAGCGTCATCTCTGCACATGCTTTTGCCCTATGGCTTTTTCTAGTAGTCTGGAGGAGCCTTTCATTCTCTAAGTTCTGGTCCAGCCTCCCTTGGGATTCCCTACCATTAAGAGGTACTGTGATGCTCAGAATCACTGTTCGTATCTCAGTTAACCCCCATAACAACTTCAGCCACAGAGACAATTACTCCTTCTCAGAGACTGCATAGGCTACATATGGGTTGGCTTAAAACTGTACAGAACCTTATCAGGTGTATTAATAACTACACTGCACAGAAATAAGACAGAGAAGATTAGAGAGGATGTTAGTCCCTCCACCCATCTTCATGGGACATACTAATCAGTGTAGCTGGCTGCTCCTCCACTTCTCCCAGTCATTGTGAACAAGTAGGTAACACAACTTGATTATGGCAAGAGTTACTAGAGAGGCTTGTTAAAAGACTGGCTGAGCAGCCCCACCCAGCGAGTCTGGGATAGACTCTGAGTATTTGCATATCTAACAATGTCCCAGGAGATTTGCATCCTGCAGATCTGGGCCTTGCACTCTAGTGTTGTCTGACCTCTGGGTCAAAAGGAGCTAGAGAATCCATCCAGATAGGATGTTAAATATAGACGGCAGTTGTTTTCATACATCATGTTAGACAAACAATTGCAACTATGAGCTGGATGTGATTTGGGCACTTCTATTGGCAGCGTTTCAGTCTAGATTCATATTAAGGAAGACAAACATTGCACTGAATAGAAACTCAGGGCTTGACCTCTGAGCACAATGGGGACAGAAGATCAACTTATTTAAGAGAGCCAAATCTGCATTCTTAAGCACATATGTATACTCTCCAACTTACAAACATTTCCCAGAGTCTTTGGGATACCTAAGAAATATGGGCTTTCTTCATGACACTAATAATGACTTTGCACCTCCATTCAGATTGCATTCTTAATCAGGTGTCTCCATGTGCTGTGAAAAGGTGAGGGTAAGGAGGGGAGAAAACAGAATAACATGAAGGAAAATCTTTTGGATGCCTCTTGTCTCCACTTCTGAGCATATAAGGAAAATTAAAGATGGGTTGAGGACAGAATATGATGTAAGTAGGTCAAATCTGCACATTGCTCAGTATTCTGCAAGGTCACCTCTCAAAATTCAACCCATTAATTAAATAAATGCGAAACAAGCAGTTAAACTGTTGCTGAGGACACAAGTGTGGAGCGTTGTGTTGCTGGAGAAAACAAGACCATTGTAAACGAAATATTTCTCCAGCACAGAGGCCATTTTTTGCTTACTGTAGGAAAGAAATAAGCAGGGGAGGAAATCCGTATTAATAAGTCCCAAAATTAGGGACACAGGAAGGAACACAGGAAAGGGAAGAAAACACTTAAGGACTCTACAGATCTGAAGTCTCAGCCATACTCTCCTGACACATGGATATGAGCCTGGAAGCCCCCTTGACCATTTATGTAAGGTTTAGATCCATAAAGTGAAGAGGTTAGGATCATTCACCCATTGACATATTCAGCAATTTTATTGAACTCTGCACAGTGTCACAAGCTCTGTTCCGGTTGCTAAGGATAAAACAGTAAACAAAACAATGACTTTGCCATATGGAGAAATTCTACTGAAGGAGAGACAATCAAGAAAATCAACCAGGAAGGAAGGGAAGAATGTGGTCAGCAAAGATCAGGTTGAAGTTGGGAGTGTTGGAAAGTGGACAATACGTACATAGGCTGGTCACACCGGACATTACCTAGGAAACAGTGGTTTCTTTTTGGGGGGTTATCAAGCTCCTTAATAAGAAATAATTTTAAAAACAGACTCAAAAAGGAGGTATGAAGAGAGAAACCTACCATTGTAGACAAGCTGTAATCCCTGAAGGAGAAAAATGGAAAAGAAGAAAGATAGTCATGCCATTTGCAATGGAGTCAGAAAGCATCCCCATAGAGGCCTTGGTAGGATTGTAACTTCAGAGAAAGTGAAAGCCCAGAGTGCTTAAGAAAGCATGCTTTGGGTCTTTGCGTGTTCTTGGTTTTATTGTTTTGTTTTTTGGTCAATATCCAAAAGAAATAGAAACAAGGAAAAAGATAGGACTGGAAAGATGGCTTGGAAATATGGCTCAGTAGATAAGAGCACTGACAGCTCTTACAGAGGACCTGTGTTCAATTCCCAACACCCATGTTGTGGTTCACAACCTTCTGTAACTCTAGTTCCAGGAGATCCAACACCCTGTTTGGACTCCTCAGACACCAGGCACATAAGTGATACACAGACGTGTGTGTGTGTGTGTGTGTGTGTGTGTGTGTGTGTGTGTGTAGACACTCATATACATAGAACAGAAGATTCTTTTTAAGAGAGAATAAAATGTTATATATTTTCTGGATTGGGTCTCAGAAAAGCAGAAAAGACCATGATGGAATCACTGTCTGGTCTGTACCAGTGGGGAGGCTTGTGGCAAAGAAGTGTTCTTTACCTCATTAGAGTGATAATTTTCTCTTTTTCTTAGAGTATGAACTCCTGGCCAGGTGAGTGGCAGACCCAGATGGGTTAATTCTTAAGAGGAGGAAAGCATAGTATGCAATGTTTTAGGTAGCTTTAGAATATCAGATCTCCACTTAAGGTGAAAGATAGAACTTGGATTCTATTTTAACTGGGAAGGAATTAACAAAGATCTTAATTGCCTCTAGAAAGCTGAGACACCTCCTGCCGCCTTCTCATAGAGTATTTTAAATCCTTAGAAACGGCTTCTCTTTCTAGTCTTATCAGATATTAGATAATTAATAGCTTTTAAAACCATCCTGAAACTTAATGAAGTTCAAGGAAAGAGCAGCTGGGAAGTAACCAAATGTGGGTTGAGGTCCAAAGTTAACCATGGAAGAGAGGTTTGCCCTTAGTTGCTTCCAAGGCAATAATTACAGTCAATCCCTGTTATGCCTCAGCAAAGATTTGAAGCATCTGAAGAAATAATCCAGGAATATGTCTTGACATAGAATATTCCATAAAGACAAACCAAAAGTATAAAAGTTCTCCAGCAAGATAGAGTTTGGCATGTCTAGAGACAGCACAGGGGTACACTTGTCATGGACAGAGACAGCAAGGCTGAGAGTAAGCTGTAGCAAGGAAGGACTCTGCTTTTATTATGAGTGAACTTGAAGACATTAGCGAGTTCTAAACTAAGAGCAAATGCGATCTGACATAGTGTTTCTTCAGTAATGGGTGGGGATCGGAGGAGGGAGATGACAGCAATAGCAAAAAGGAAGTCAAGTAGAAACTTCTGCAATACTCTAAGTAAACTGCTACTTACTGGAGCAAAGAAGAAATTTCAGAGGAAATAAAAGAGGATCTGAATCTCCATAATTTAAATAAGAGCCAAAAGCAGATACTTATGAACTATGTTATATAAAGGAAAAGAAAATAATGATGTTGTTAGAATTTTGTCTTGAATGACAAAGAAAGCTAGAAGTATCCCTCAGTGACATAAAAAAGTTTAATCTAAACTGTAAATTTTGAGCTTGGGGTATATGCCAGAGGTTAAGTTTTGATCAGTTCAGTTTGAGATCATAAAAAAAATCCATGTGGAGATGCTGAGTGGGGGGTTCATTGTGTAGGCCTATGGTTGAATAACAAATGTGACATACAAACTTCTTGAATTAGATATTTATTAGCTATATTAATATTAATTAGATCATTAGTAGCATTTAAAATCATCGTGAGACTTAATAAAGCTGGATGCAATATCAGCTGAGAAGTGACCCTAGATAGAGAAGATCGCTGATCTTAGAGTCGTGAACACTCCAACATTACATAAGAGTCAGAAATAAAAAAAGCTGAAGGAGCAACCAGCAAGGCACCAACCATAAATGTGTGTCATCGGAAGTCAGGTGAACAATGATTTCAAGGGGGAATGAAATACACTACATCAGTGTTGTTCACAGTTACAAGGAAGACAAAAACCAGACATTGACAACTGGCTCTAATGACACCAAGGTCACTGCCACCTTGTTTGGACAACCTCAATGAAGTCTCAGGTTCAAGTCCGTGACCAGAGTGACATTGGGAACTTGGGATGCATCAAAAAATCAAAATCAGTTTCCTTTTTGGGAAATTATGATGTAATGCACAATACATGGGAAAGTTCCTGAGGTAGAAAGCAAGGTCGAGGGCCTTTTAAAGCGTGAACAGTAATACAGTCTTATATACTGGGGAGACTGTTCTTGTACATGAAACTCAAGTGCTCATGTAGATAAGTAGACTTATTGGGAGGTATTTTTGACTAGACAAGAGAAAGAATAGTACAGGATTTGAGAAGTTAAGCCTGGGGCCAAACTGAGCCAACACTCTCTTTTTGTAAGTGAGATTTTTATTGGACCATAACAACTCCGGTTTGCTTCCATATTGTCTAGGGCTGCTTGAACAGGACAAAGGTGAGTTGTTATGATATACATCATAAAGAGTCAAAAGTCAAAAATACTGCCATCTGATCTGTAACCCGAAAATGCCCACCCATAGGTCAGTGAGATGGCTCATTGACCCTAACAATCTGTTTTTGATTCCCAGAACTCACATGGTAGAAGAAGAGAACCAACTCCCACAAGTTGTCCTCTGACCTCCACATATTTGTTACAGTTTGCACATGTATATAAACATACATGCACACATAAATATATACTATATACACATGCAGTACATACATATACAGTTACATACATATATATGTACATACACACATACATACATATATACATATGCACATATATACATACATATATACATTCATAAATACATACACACACAGAGGTACACATACAGTATGGGGGAGGGACTGTTCCTAGTCTACTGTTCAGAGAAGCTGAGCTTAGGTGGGACCAATGAAATGGCACTTTGCTTAGGTGGGGACAGAAGAATACACTGATGGTCTTAGTAGCTGAACAGCATAGAAGAAATTCTTTCTGATTACCTCCATTTTCTTATCACTCAAGCTGAATTTTGGTCAGAAGTCACTCAGTGAGAACAATGAGAATTTTATTTCTCAAGCACTTTTCTTCACTAGTTAGTGAATTACTTTAAAGACATAACTGGTAAGGTTACTTCGGACTGTAAAAGGCAGGTCATTTACATCCATCCACAAAATTTGTGTCATTTTCAGTAAGCTAAATGACTCATCAGAACAAATTTTCGATTGGACAGTGTGTCTTAAGAGAAAATGGTTTTCTTCTGCCTGCCTACTACAATTCTTTGTCCTGTATCCTGTTTTTCTCTCCGGGTGTGGTAGAGAAACTGACTTTTGGGTGTGTCTACTAGTATGTTCTAATCACATGCAGTGTGAGCAGAATCCAGTGGGCTACAAACTATGAAGTGCTGTGAGCCAGAGGCAGCCTATCCCAGGTCCCAGGATTGCCATATGCTAGCATCCAACTTTGGGTCTCAGGGACCCAGATTATAGCAGCTAAGAGAACACTCATTTCCCAGAGAAACTCAACCAGTAATGAAATCTGTCCTGGAATTTAGCCCAGAGGAACCCCAATGTATAAAGAAAGCAAAGGCACTACTACTTCCTCTTCAGCATGTAGAAAGCTGTGTGTTTACCTTTGGGTCTCCTTCTCTAGTCATCAGCAGTAGAATCACTAGCAATGGTGTTCTAGGCAACCTGGTGCTTGTGGTCTAAAGAGAAATGGGTCTAATATGTGATGCCTGAATATTATTATTATTAATAATATATTATTATTAATATATTATTATTATATTATTAATAATAATATGTGGCATGTGATGGATAGGTGGCCGGAAATGTCTTTAGGGGTGAGAAAAAAATGAGAGAAAAAAAGGAAGGGTTAGAGAGAGGGAAAGAGGGATAAAAGAGGCATTTGAACATTGAGAACAACTGTTAGATCATGTAAAATGTCCAAGCCCTTGAGACTTTGAGCATTATAATATTAATATTATAATAATAATATTAATATGCTGGGTAATAGGAGACTCATCTGCTTGTCCTCCCTCTGATTCCTGTTCCATGAAATTAGTGAGGGCATCTGTCACCTGACAGGCAGGATACCAAGCTCTGATATGAAATACCAAATTGTAGGTCACACTGGTAGGACTCCCATGTATGTATATTGTAAATCACCACCTATTTTGTCAGAATTCAGCCTTAACGTTGCACTATTCTTTTGGAAAGCAGCATACCCAACTGCTTTCAGGCCCAGTGGGTTGAGACAGAGATGTCCAGTAATTGCTGTGAGGAGAAATTGTATGTAGCTTAACTACACAGGCATTGGCAGATGCAACTGCTTTCATCTTTTTTAGCAGTGAATTCTTTTAAGCATTTATAAACAGGTAAAACAAAACAAATTCATTCACATATAGCCATATGAATATTCACTAAGCACCTAGCAATGTGTTCATATCCTAACTATAGTCTGGTGGACTTTCGAAAAGGAGGCACACCCATATTACTAGGATCCAGATCTAAAGCTATCCCATAAAATCTATCATCAGCAGGATTCCAGGCATCTACCCTTCTAGAAGCCCTTGGGCTTCTAACATTGATCTCTTCTACCTGTTTTCAAAGTATCTCTAAATGACTTTATAGAATGTAGCCATTATTGTCTGTCTTCTATCATTCCAGATTTATGAGTTTAGTGTTCTCTGTTTTATGGGGGAGAACTCACTAATCCTCTTTGTTACATAGTATTCTATTCTGTTCATCCCAACAGTTCCCAATTTAGAGCTATCACAATCTAAAAGCAACACAGCTGCCTTTCCTGGGGGCATACACTGCAAAGTGTAATTACTGGTCATAGTTGTTTTCTATGCTCTGCCTTAATAGGTACAGCCAATTTCCAGCTACATTTCTAAATGTTGTTTTACACATATACACAAAAAGGGTGGGGGTAGAAGAAGTGAGACAGAGACAGAAACAGAATGGAAGAGAGGGAGAGAGAGAGAGAGAGAGTTCTCCAAAACGCATTGTGTGCACAGAGCATCAGTCTCAATCATCTGCACTTTCTAAAGCAGATCCTCTGTAGCTCTGTCTTAGAGAACTTAATTCACTTACTTGAAGGTTACAATGTGAGATTTCCTGGAACCTTCTTTAACTATATCCACATGAGCTGTTTTCCCACCATCTATGCGATATCCAAGCTCTCTGTCCCTGCTAATGAGCTCCCATATCTCTTCCCTCACTTTCATCCTCTGGGATGTTTTATTCAAACTCTTAATGGATCTTCTTGATAGTCACATTCATGCTCTTCTAGAAAGTTCTCTTTACTTTCCAACTCGCCCTGCCTTTCTGCATAAGGTCTGCACATATCGGGAGATTCACTGTCTCCTTTTCGAGCTAAAAATCTCCATGAATCTTTCACTGTTCTTTCCATTCAGCAAAAACACCATCATGTTTTCTACCTTTATTACTCTGGACTTGCCTGCTGGTGTGTTTAAAGCATTGCCTCAGGCATGTGAGCTGATGAAAGCAAAACAGCAGAACTCGTATCCTCTTGGGATACGGGAATCAAGTTCCATTTTGGCATGTGATGGATAGGTGGCCAGAAATGTCTTTAGGGTTGAGAAAAAGAATGAGAGAAAGAAGAAAGGGTTAGAGAGAGGGAGAGAGAAATAAAAGAGACATTTGAACATTGAGATCAACTGTTATATCATGTAAAATGTCCAAGCCCTTGAGACTTTGAGCATCATGAACTCTGATCTTCTCATCTTTTAGAGCACAAGAAATTGAGGTTGCTCTGTTGATAGTTTTTTCAGGCTTTCTCCCATGGAAGAAGGTTCCCGTGATTTTCTGTCTATAATCTGCCAAAATCTTAAGTAGGAGGACATGAGCAGTATCACTTACAGTGAACTCCCTTCTTCTGATTGTTCCCAAACCCAACCTGTTCCCACTGATAACACTGGTTTCTGCTGTATCTATACCCATCTGTCACTGTGAGCTCTTTAAATACCAAAGTCAACTTCTGTATTCTAGCAGTTGACACATTCAAGCTAAAGAAATGAGAGAAGTTAAAAATAGAAAAGACAATTTTTTGTTTGGGGGGGGGGGAATCAGCTAGGTACAAAGGTATACACCTATAATCCTAGCACTTGGGAAGCTGGGATTTAGTATAATAGATATAAGTTGAAGACCTGAATTACAGTGCCAAACAAATAAACACAAGAAGAGAGAGCAAGACAAGAAACTGTATACTCTATGAAATGAAGATGAAAAGTAAAAAGGAATTGTTGAAGAGACCCGCAAAACCAGTTCTGGGCTGTTCTTATTTTAAGAACTTGATGCATAAAAAGTTTTGCAAGTTTTTCTTTAATGTTCTTCAAAAGTAGTAGTAGTATATGTTTTAAACTAATCCCCAAAGATAAAAATTGCACTTGTTTTTATGATGGTTACATTTACAATATACAGTTTATTTTCATTTCAGGATCACTGTCCTTCCTCCTGGTCCTTCCTCCCACAGTCCCTTCCCTCTTACACCTCCCTTTCTCCTCTGAGAGAATGGAGGACCCCTGCATATCCCCTGACCCTGGCACATCAAGTCTCTGCAGGGCTGGTGATTCTTCTCTCATTAAGGCCAGACAAGACAGCCGAGTTAGAGAAATGGATTTTACAGACAAAGAAGCCTTGGAGGTAGCCCCCAATTGTTGGGGGCCCCACATGAAGATGGAGCTGCACATCTACTCCATGTGTACGGGGAGGTCTAGGTTGAGATGAGATCTGCTCCTTGGTTGATGGTTCAGGCTCTGAGAGTCCCATTCTTTATTTCTTCCAAGCACATTTAACCAACACATGCCTATGTCATCTCTCAGTCTCCCCCACCAATCCTCACACAGGATAAGCTCAGTCCACTGCACTCTCGATCTGGTAACTATGTCTATCTGTCCCTGGAAAATACAATTTTCCCCACTTTATGTGCCTGAATTTTGTGAGAATATTAGTCAGATAAATCTTAATTTTTACACTGTGGAAATGTCACCCACTTGGAAACTTTTATAAAAGATTAGAAGTTCAGGAGTCAAAAGTGAGGAAAGGGCACCTTGGACTCCATCTCTTCCTTACACCATAGATAAGCCATAGCAGCTATCATTCTGGGACTGTGAAGAAAAGCACCTCTGGCGTTCTGTCTTTCAAGTCTCCTTTCTGCATGTGTTAAACATGAGCTGCTTAGGAGACAGAATTCCACATGGAGCTCCCTTGAGCAAAAGTGAAGGGAAAGTATAAACTTCTCAAAGACATGCTTGAGATGTCTGATTGCGAGCTACCTTGTATCCAAATAGCCCAAGAAATGCAATACAGAAAGCCAGCTTAGCAGTGGCATCTTCTCTCCTTATCCACTCACTTCATGGTACAAAGAAAAGATGCTTCCTCCTTGATCCTTTTATCACTGGTTTCAGAGGCCTGGTAGCTGAATATATCTTGAATGTTTTATCTTGGAGCCAGGGCTTGAAGTAGACAGGGTGACACAGAAAATGAAACAATTAAAAGAAATGGAAATATAAAATAATAATAATAATAATAATAATAATAATAATAATAATAATAATAATAATAGAAAGGGAAAGAGGGAAGGAACAGGAAGAAAGGAAAGATAAGTCACTGTTGGCTTCTTGCAGGAAAGAATAGCTTGAAGACAATCTGACTGTGTCTTATATTCCCCTCCATATGTAAAGTCTTGGAGAAAAACAATTTCTTGGAGATAAAACCTTTGAGAAAGACTGGTGGCTCTGCCTTGATGTCAGTCACACTGTCTTGAGGAACCTAGCTAAGTGTTCCCAATGAGTAATCTGTACATCACTGAAGATGAATAGAAGTTTTTGAGACTAACTTATTAGTGATTTTTCTCAGTAGCAGTATAATAATATTCAGCAATTCAAACAAAGATTTAATTATCCACTGTTTGTCCTGCACAGATGAGTGCTAAGGTTAGAGAAATAACTGAACAAAAAAAAAAAAGGAAGCAGACTGAGAGCAAAACATATCAGGATAGGTCAAATGTAGAGGAATGGGGAGTGCTGAAGAGAGGAGAACACTTCGTCTTTAAACACACTGTTTAGACGAGGACATATGAAAGGGTGCCCATAGATTAAAAACCTGAAGAAAATAGGCAAACAGGATCCTAAGAATACCCAAAATGATGCCAGAAGTCATGGGGCCAGTGTAGTTGAAGACAAACAATGTACCGTTGCAGAAAAATGACAGGATGTTGGGTGGTGCCAGTCCAGTGACAGCTGGGCACTCTAAGAATCACTTTTATTGTTGTCAGTGACCAGGGGATGGATATGGTGTGCCACACTCTAACTATATTGCTCTGGTTCAAGATATGCAAACACAGAAGTAAGAAGGATACGCGAGTGCTTGGGCTAAAGTCTAAACAGAGACTAGACTCAGAATCTATTTCGAAGGCCAAAGATTAGCTGATGGTTTTGCTGTATAATAAAAGACAAAAGAGGATGCTAAGGATGACATTTTAGCAAGGAGAAAATCATAAAACAGCCTTAGAACAATGGCATATGAGCACTGGGACCTCTTACCCTGCTTAAGATATTCTGAAAGAAGGGTGTTTGTGCCAATCACTAAGAGAATAATAAGGGTTAGTAAGAAATGCTCAGACCTGTTGAGACACATCTTGCACTGTTTGAGCTTTGATACCACTGGTCATCAAGCATGGAGTGAGATGGGAAGTGGGGTGAGAAAGAGGGCAAAGGGATATGAAAGTGGACCTCAGAGCAGCATGCATGAGGGTCTTGGTTCAGTGAGGAAGGAGCATGCGTGTGGATGTGTGTGGATGTGTGTGCGTGTGCGTGCACACATACACACAGAGAGAAAAAGCGATCAATGACTAACTGAAGGAAAACTGACAAATTGCTATACTCTCATTTCTTTCTCCTGCTTGTGCAGAATAATTTGTAACCAGTAACTTTCAGTGGCAAAAATCTTAGAGGTTATCTTTTAAGAAATTGAGCAAACTCTTTAGAAAGAACTGTGGTGTGATGTCCAGCATAGGAGTCAGGGAGCCAAGATAACAATAGCATGGAAAGGTAACAGTTTCTATAAATATATTACTGGTTCTTGTGTTTTCAACTGTATATCAGAAAACATGAAAGTAAATGGTCTTGGCCATTAATAGACCCAGGCTAACAAGACCAATGACCCTGGCTATCTCCTCAGACCAAAATGTTTGCTGATTCCTAGCTGTCAATGTGCTTTCTGGAGAACCCACGGCCAGAAGTCACATTTTCCCCAGAGCCCCCTAAGAACTTCTACTTACCTGTGACTTCTGTACATGTGCACACATTGGAGCTAAGCAAATAGGGTTGAATGTACTGCAGGTACAGGGGAGAGTGTGTTTCAGTTAGGCCAGCGAGTGGAAGGGTAGCACTTAGCAGTGGACCCTCCAGCTCAGAGGTGTCAGATAGCAACTCTGAAGTCCAGGGCAGACAACTTTAAAGGCATCTAAAAGAGAGCACAACAATATGAAAGTAAATGAAATGCCAAAACCAAAGACAGAGTAGCTCTTGTGGCAGAGAAGGGACTAACAGGATCAAAATCCCTACCAAGGGCCGAGCCTCTCCTCACTTCAAGGAAAAGAATCAAGTCTACTAGCGGGTTTAAAATAAAGTCAGGAGGTATAATTAAAGTATTTTAAACAGATTGATTTCCAAATGAGAAAATTACATTTTACCTGAATTCCTTCATTATGTTATATGTTAATGAGGAACTACCTGTGAGTACTTAAAACCCAATTTTCCAGGAACACAGTTTTAATTTTGTCAAACGTTTCAGTTTAGCAAATAAGCAATCCCATTTACCTCCCAAGCAAATGGTGATTGCTCCCTATTTCTTTCTTCAAGTCTCTCCCACTGTGGAATTAGCTGTGATCTTTCTTGTTTCTTTCTTTCTTTCTTTCTTTCTTTCTTTCTTTCTTTCTTTCTTTCTTTCTTTCTTTCTTTCTTTTTTCTTTCTTTCTTCCTTCCTTCCTTCCTTCCTTCCTTTTTTCCTTCTTTCTTTCTTTCCTTTGTTTAATCTTTCTGCTTTAATATCTTCAAACAGAATTTCTTTTAGAGTAAGCAGGGTTAGACAATTACTATAGTAACAGACCTGCTTGCATACACTTATTGTCTGTAGAGTGCAGTACTAAGTCAGCCACAGGCAAAGTAATTAATGCCGAGACCATTAGCATTACAATACTACCAAATGTTTTCATAAAAGTGATATTAGGCTATTGGGGACTACTGTCTTAAGCATATGGCCGGTTGACGTGAAGCTATGGGTATGAATCATTGGGGGTTGCCTACACAAGGAATGAGTCAGTCAGGAAAGTAGCTGAAGAGAGAAGTATTGCACCCCTACCTAACCTGCTGATGGAAAAAGTACCCTCAAAGCTCACAATGACAGTGCAGTGCTCTCCTCATCTAATTTTAAAAAGCACACGGAGCTGCCTTTTCTTCCATCTCTTCATTGGCCGGGGCTGGATGTCTTAGTCCATTTTTGGCTTCATAACACTATAACTGAGACTTGGAATTTGTAAAAGATAGAGTTTTGTTTGTCTAAATGTGTTCTGTAGTTTGAAGTTCAACTCTGAGGAGTCACATCTGGCTAGAATCTAGGACTCTGACATAAAAGGCAATCAGGTTTCTATGGAAAAGACACAAGAGGTGTCACATTTTTTTTTTAATATCTCACTCTGTATCACTAGCTCAACCCAAGAAAATGAGGACTCCCGCACATGCCAGGATTTACCATCATCCCAAGAACACCATTAATATTCCTAATGAACAAGTTACATCTTGATGGCCCTGTCACTTAACACCACAATAACAATTAAAATTTAGCATGAGTTTCAGAGGGGACAAACCTTATTCAAACTGCAGAAAGGGGGTTGTTTTTTTATTATCAAATCATAATTTTTACTTTTAAACAAGGGGTTATAAACAGAAAAATGCAGATGTGGGGAAGGGGATGACACGCGAGCATAGATGTTCAGGGGGAGTACAGATATCTTTCAGAACAGGGTATCAGCTGGGTGAAGGTTCAGGGGACAGGTCACTATGACTCTGCCTATGATTCACTTGTCCTTATCTGAGTTGGTACTATCCGCCAAGGCTGCCTATTTACAAGGTCTATGGCTACTCAGGCTGGTAAATTTCCACAAAAGCTGCCTGTTTACAATCGCTTATAGCCATCTGTTTCAGTGTTTTTCCACAGAGACCCAAGACTTTGTGTTAGCAGGCATGTATGTCAGGCCTATTGCTGATTTTAGGCCTTCAGTGTATAAGTAGGGATGCCCCTGACATCTCCCTTTTCCAAGTATATAAGGGCTGTGGCAATTCTAATCTTGCCAAGGCGGGGATAGAGGCCTGACCTCCAGTAATTAAAGGGGACCTTGTAATGGCTCTGGTACTCCTGTTGTTGTCCAGTGAGGCATAAGGGCCATACCTATCCCAATGTCTTTTTCCTGGATATGGAATACTTTTGACACCAACCCCTATGCAGTCAGGCTTGTCCCTCAGGGGACCCAAAAACATATTTTTAACTTTTATTTATATTCCCTTGCAGTGCTTAGCCTCGCAGCCTAAGCAAGAATTCAGATCACCAGTCAAACAGGGTTCTGGATGACCCCTCTCTGCTTTGTCTAGGGGCGGAAGTCATCTCTTTTAGGTTGGGTGGAGATGGGATTTGGGAACACCTTGAATAGAGTAACAACCTCATCTTGAGTCTCATGGTCCTCCATAGCTAACTTATGATAATGTATCTGAATAGATTTTGCTATCAGATTATCTATCTGTTGTTTCACAAAGTTAGTCAGCCTATTTAAGGCCCAAGGACCAAAAGAAATAAACAAAAATAAGCCAATTAATGGTCCCAAGATGGAAAGAAGTAGGGTTGACAATCACAGAGAGGTTGAAAACCAATTCTTGCAACAGCTCTCATCTTTCTCTGTCTTTTCTCAAGACCTTCTCTGGCCTTTTTCATGCTCTCTTTAATCACCCCTATTTTGTCTATGTAAAAATAACATTTTTATTTAAGGGCTGTACACAGTCTAGAGCTGTACACAGTCTTTTCTTTTGTAAAAGAGAAAATCAAGTCCAATAAAGTCCTTTGCAATTTTTGGAGATTGCTTCAGACAGCGAAACGAGGGATTTCTTCAGATTAGTGATGTCAATCTCTAGCTGTTTGATGTCCTTGTCAAAGGCTCATCAAAGGTCTGAGTAGTATAAATCCGGAGGCCAGCATCAGGATTAGAACTCCTAAAAGCAGACATCATGGGTGATTCATTTTTACCTAGAAAGGAAAAAAAAGGGGAATTCTCAGGGAGATTTCTCTTCCCTGGATGTCAATTGTTATACATCTTACTTATATTTAGGCCTGGTTTTGTGAGGGTATCTATTTATTTCATTGATCTTTTTGGCAGCCATTTAGCTGTGCCTTCTGTGGTATCAAACAGGCATATCAATCCTCGGCCCCATATGAGAACTGGATCCTGACCATTCCATTTAAGGGTAAGAGGGTCCTTCCACATAGCTGTGGCATAGTGTTTATTGGTCTCAGCGATGCCAGAAGCAGTCAGCGGCAGATTTGCCATGAGCTTTCAGTTTTATAAAGTTAAAATTGAATAGCCAGGATTGGCTATGAGACTGTAAGATTTGAGTGGATGGTTTTCAGCTGACATTCATTCTAAAGCCAAGAAAAAAGCCAGGTTCAGAACTAAGTGTTTTAGTTAGAAGAGATGACAGAGGTTCTGGTTAGTCAACAAGATGATGGACTGGGTATTAGGACTATCTTGTACCTCACTGGTACAAATTGGTGTAATTATGCTCTAATTGTATTTTGAGAGAAAAGTTTTATTTTAACAGGAAAGGTGATATGTAGGAGGAGCTAAGGTGAGAGGAAGAGAAGGCGTAAGGAGAGGAGGAGAAGAAGGAGAGGAGAAGCTAGGTGATGAGAGAGAGAGGAAGAGAGAGAAAGAGAGGTGGGGACATGGAGGCAGATGTTCATGTGTCTCCACCAGTCAAAGATAGTTGATATATGTAGGTTGGGTATTGGGTTACACCTCTGATTGAGCATTACCAAACTTATAAAGCCTTTGATTAATATTTTTAAAAAATTGTTTAAAAGCTAAGAGGAAAAGGGGGCATGGGATAGGGGTTTTCTAAGAAGGGAAATTGGGGAAAGGGGATGGCATCTGAAATATAAATAAAATATCCAATAAAAATGTTAAAAGTGAACAAGGCATGGTGGAGAGTATTTTTTGGAGACTCATTCTGGGGGTACAGTTTCCCCTCTTTGGTTTTTAAAGCCAATTTTTCAGAGTTCTTGTAAAATCAGGGCAGAAGAGCCAACAGCCGCTCCTTCCACCCTCAGAGAGTCATGAAGACATTATTTAGAGAAATATAAATCTTTATTAATAATCTCTTTTATCAAAGGACTATTATAAAACAGCCAACAATTAATCAGTTTATATAATATATTGATTAATGATAGCTTCTTCAACTTTTTGTAAAATTACTCCTCTTTTGTCAATTAATTGTTGAGGAAAATTAGGATTTGCATCTCTTTTGAGAATATTAAACAGAGACTTAAATTCTTTTGTGAGGAGCTTAAAATAAGATCTTAGCCAATAAGCATTTCCTGGAAACTTTTGAAAATCATTTGAAATAAGTAAACTATTTTTTTTTTGCCAGACCCATTATCTGTTTTTTTTTTAAATTGGATATTTTACGTATTTACCTTTCACTGTTATCTCCTCTTCCATTCTCCCCCAAAACCCTGTATCCCATACCCCCTCTTCCAATGTTTATAAGGGTGTGCTCCCACCATCCTCCCAATCCTGCCTCCCTCCTCTCGCACTCCCCAACACTAGGGATCCAAACTGTCACTGTCGGGGTCCATGGCCCTCCACTTCCAGTGATGCCTAACAAAGACACCCTCAATTACCTATACAGGTGGAGCCATGAGTCCTTCCCTTTGTGTTCTCAGGCTGGAGGTTTAGACCCTGGGAGCTCTGGTTGAGTATTTTGATACTCCTTCTAAAAAGGACCAAAGCACCCACACTTTGGTCTTTCCTCCTCCTCTTGAGTTTCATGTGGTCTATGCATTGTGTCTTAGGTATTGTGAGCTTTTGGGCTAATATCCACTTATCAGTGAGTGCACACCATGTATGTTCTTCTGTGATTGGGTTACCTCGCTAAGGATGCTATCCTCAAGCTCCATCCATTTGCCTATGAATTTGATGAACTTGTTGTTTTTAATAGTTGAGTAGTACTCCATTGTGTAAATGGACCACATTTTCTGTATTCATTCCTCTGTTGAAGGACATCTGGGTTCTTTCCAACTTCTGAATAATATAAATAAGGCTGCTATGAACATAGTGGAGCATGTGTCCCTGATGTATATTGAAACATCTTTTGGGTATATGCCCAGGAGTGGTATAGCTGGGTCCTCAGGTAACACTATGTTCAATTTTCTGAGGTACCACCAGACTGTTTTCCATAGTGGTTATACCAGCTTACAATCCCATCAACAATGGAGGAGTGTTCCTCTTTCTCTACATCCTCGCCAGCATCTGCTGTCACCTGTGTTTTCGATCTTAGCCATTCTGACTGGTGTGAGGTGGAATCCCAGTGTTGTTTTCATTTGCATTTCCCTGATGACTAGGGATGTTGAACACTTCTTTAGGTGCTTCTCAACCATTCGAGTTTCCTCAGTTGAGAATTCTTGTTCAGCTCTGTACCCATTTTTAATAGGGTTATTTGATAGTCTAGAATCTATTTTTTCACACTGTTCTCTTCAAGATAATCTTAGTGTGACTACACTACATTAAAATTTTTCTGTATGTCAGACAAATAACTTCTCTAAGGAGTCTAGCATTGTAGTATACCTAGCACATGCCAAACACAGAAAAAAATATGGACCTCTGCATGTGCAATGTGCTTCCAGGCTTTTCTAGAATACCAGAATGCCATTTAGCCCAGTGCTGTTTCTCTTGACTGCAGGAATGTGGTTGGGTATCACTTCTTTAGAATGTAGCACAAAGCATAAAGCAAGGCGAGAAGCAGGCCAGAGCTGCCAGGACACCTGTTCTAAACCCCAGCATTTCTAAACCCATACTTTGTTTACTGGAGAACTCCCTCGGCCATATTAAACCTAATATCCAAAAATCCCATTTCAACACAGTTTACATTACAATAGGAAACATAGAAAGCCAACATCATCAACTCTGTAACTAAAAGTGATGTTTAAAACTTAAAGCTATAGGGGAGACATAGGGAATAATATCCAAAGACAAAAATTCGCAGGCATAGAAGGCTTGTTTGTTTGTTTGTTTGTTTGTTGTGTGGTCAGCCTAACTCCATGACTAAGAATGTATTGCCCAGTTTGTAGACACAATCAGACAGAAATGATATTCCGTGTAAGTGAAGCAATGACACACATGTTGTCCCCATGCTCTTACACAAAACTTACAGTGTTTTCTACACCACTCCTTTTGCATACTGATTCACTTAGTTCAGAATTTGGCTTCTCATGAAATCCAAGGTTCTGACATGAGTTGATTATCCTAATGGTAGATCAGACCATTAGATCTAATGATTAAACCAGTACAAGGAATGTTCTACAAAAGGTAAAAAAAAAATACTAGCCAGATTCTCTGTGGTGACAGGTTTCATCATCTAGGACAGCCATAGGAAAGGACCAAAGTTGGAGCCATAGGAAAGAGCTTACCAGGTGGAAAGGAATCATGTCATCTGGAAAAAATGTTTGATTGCAAACTCTTGGCCTAACCAGTAAACAATGTCTGTGAGCTTTCATCTATTGGCTTCTTGATGGACTTGGATTATTCATGCATTTTATATTCTACAGTCTGTCCAGATTTTCTGTCAATTACAATAAATAAATCAATGTCCTTGATCAATTCTCCTATTTCCCAAGTTAGCTTGAGTTGTTCATTAGTCAATGTTAATCTAAAGGCATTTAAAAATAATGGTGCATCTTTCCTTGATATTACCTCTGCTGACAAATACAATGTTTGTGTCTCAATATTGCTGTTACCAGACACTAATACACTTCTCGTTTTGGGTTTCTTGTGTCTGACATAGTGGTGATGGTAGTCTTGCCATTCTGTGATTGACAAATCACTTCTCTTTGAGTGTGAGATGAAAATAGGAACATTCTGATGATAAGATCTGAGACCTGCTCTGTTACCAAATACCAGACCATGAGTTCCAGAAATGTTTCTAACATTATGAGTATTCTGTTTCAGAGCTCACATGCAGTGACATCTCTTAGAGCCTTGTCTGGTTCAAACACAAGCTCTGTGACACAAAGAACTTCTATTATCTTGAAAGGTTCTTCATAGCACAATCAAGACAAATGCCCTGCATCATGAATTCTGCTTTATGCAGTGTAGTGTGTATTGAGGCATACTCAGGCAGGTGAGGCCATTCTGAAGGAGCCATAACATGTTTCTCCTTATTCATATCACGGGCTGATCCCACATGTGAGCTGTAGTTGAAAATCATTGTTATAAATACAGCAGTTAGCAACTATCAGTAAGTAGAATATGAAGTACTTAAAATGTGTGACAAGTGTTAAAATATCCAGCTTTAAATTATGACAAATCCCAGGGCCCTTTTGAAACTCATTATGTAAAAGGAGAGAGAAATTGATAAGGGGCAGAGGATACCTAGGCCAGGAGAGCTGCCCTGATAGTAAGTGCTGATGTGTGTCATTTTGGGTTTTTCTAAGCTCATAGAACATATAACATCAAAAAACAAACTCTGATATAAAGATAAATTCTGGGTGATAAGAATGAGTTAATGTAGGTTGATTGAGACTAATACGTCTACCATTCTGGTGGTGGACATTTAATAATGAAACAGGCTATTCATCTGGGAGTGCAGGGAAGACATGGAAACCCTTTGTACCTGCCACTCGGTTTTGCACTGAAATTAAAATGGTATTAAAATGTTTATTAAAAATGTAATTACAAAGGCTGAGGAGATAGCTCTGTGAATGAAATGCTAGCTCTTTGGCTCTTCTGCATACACATAAAGCCTTTTGTGATAGTAAGCATCTGAAATTACAGTGCTGGAGAAGGGGGTAGAGACAGGCAGTGGCCTGAGGCAGCCAGTGTAGTCAGACAGCAACCTCCAGGATCAATGAGAGACACTGTCTCAAGACATAATGGAAGAATGATAGAGTGAATACTCAAAGTCAGTCTCTAGCCCTCTACCCCACATATACACACATGCATACACACATAGATGAACATAGCTCACACACATGTTCATACACCACACACAAAAGAACTTTTTCATACATACTTACAATAAATAAAAGTGCCAAAACATGATTCTTGCTAGTCCTTTATAGCAGTATGCATTGACTTGTAATTCAATATGTATACAGTTATATTATGTATTATTATATACATATGTATGTAAACAGGGAGATACTCAGAGACATTTTAGAATGTTTTCACCTCCTCAAAGAATATTTTGAATGAATATACGTGATGGTTTGTAAGGGCTTAGCCCAGGGAGTGGCACTATTAAAGGCTGGGGCCCCATTGGAGTAGTTGTGGCCTTGTTGGAGTAGGCATGGTACTATGGGTGTGGGATTTAAGACTCTCATCCTAGCTACCTGGAAGTCAGTATTCTTCTAGAAGCCTTCAGAAGAAGATGTAGAACTCTCAATTCCGCCTGTACCATGCCTGCCTAGATGCTGCCATGTTCCTGCCTTCATGATAATGGACTGACCTCTTAACCTGTAAATCAGTCCCAATTAAATGTTGTCCTTATAAGAGGTACCTTGGTCATAGTGTCTGTTCACAGCAGTAAAACCCTAAGCTAAGACAATATATATTTCTGAAAGAGGGTACATTTAGCTTTTTCCTGTGATTCCAGCAGGTTAGTATTAAGTTGAAGCCATTCCCTCAGAAACTGACAGGCCATGATGCCATGAGATCCATTTATAACATGCAGCCACTTCTTGCTTCTGCAAACAGCAGTAGCAATGAAACTGGTGTGTGTTTGAGCCTAGCCCTCAAGCAAGCAAATCTCCACCCCTTTTTTAAAAACAGTGAGAACAATGAAGATAAAAAGTGGGTTGAGATTGTAAGTATGGGGCTGGAGAGAGTTAAGAGCGCTTGCTTTTTTGCAGAGGACCAAACAAATAAATCAGAATATTAGTATGCAATTTGAAAAAAAAAAAAAGGAAAAAGCAGCAAAATTGCTCCCAAACACATAAAGCAATGCCCAACTACATTGGTAAGTCCTGATGTCAGTTATAACCATGATGATTCCTTGGCGGTTGGCTGTGTCAGGATGAAGCTGAGTACCTTTTTCCCTGCCACTGGCTGTCAGAAACTCACTGAAGTAGATGGTGAACAGAAGCAGTGTCCATTCTATGAGAAGTGCATGGCCACAAAAGTAGCTACTGATGCTCTGGGAGAAGAGAATTCTTTAGGCTCTTCACAACCACAACAGAGAATCACTTGGCTATGTCCTAAGACAACATAGAGTATGAAACAAACATTTCTAAAGAAATAGACATGAATATTCATCCATAGAAGCAGAGATTCTCAAATTATACATTTCTGTAGTAGGAGAATGTGGGAGTTAAAATGAACTGGGCCTATATACAATACCATTGTTTTAAAGAAAGAATATTGATTACAAACAACCTCTAGCTGAGAAACAGATGCACTAATTTCAAACATAGAGGAGGCCCTAGTAAGCAGTAGGAAACACTGTCCTGTCAAGGACAAGTCCCATACTGTTTGCATTTTGGGGGTCAGTTCCATTAAAAATAGTCACCTCTGCCATTACAACATGAAAACAGAAACAAACATACAGAAATGAAAAGTGTATCTATGTTCCAATAAAACTTTATTTATAAATCAAACAACAAGCTTGATTAATCCCCTAGACCTTAGTCTACTGACCCCTGTCTATACCATTCTCTTCAGAATACCATATAAAAATAGATGTGGTGTTGATATTTACCTTTCAAAGTAGAGCTCTCTTCTGGAAGAAAAAGAAGGGAAAACACAGGAAGAATCCATTTTAATTGTATTGCAAGAGGTTGCAATGTTTTAAGTATATATTTAAAAAATAATTAAGAAACTGTGACAAAATGTTAGTGTTTGACAAATTTGTATTAACGGATAGATGTACTAGTTACACCAGTCTATGTATTTTGTATGTAGAGCAAAATAAATGAAATACTGAAAAATAAAAGGTAATAAAAATGCATTAGAACATTTCAAATACCATGAATCAGAGTAGTAGAAAACAGAAACATTAACAAAAATGACATTTCTTTTCAAAGACACTGTGTGTTGATTCATCTTAGCCAGAAGCTGAATTAGCCCTGGAGAATTCTTTTCTGTTCTCAGAACCGGGAGCATTTAACTGATCTACCGCATGGCTGGGATTTGGATGAAAGGCAAGGATGAGTCATGTTAGGGCTGAACTTTTCTCCTTATTTTCTGTACATGAACTAAAGGAAAATCTGAGTTGAGCTGGTGCCCATCTCCCTCAAGGCTGCAAAACATCAGCTCTGTGTTTTGTGGCAGGGTCCATATTCTCTCCATTATATTATGTCTTGTTTCTCTCCAACTTCATTTACTTAATCCTTGTAAGGTCGTAGTAGTTTGCAAGAGGCAAGGTGAGGTTCAAATTCCAGTATCTCTAGCTATCTGTGTTCACCTATGCTAGTTATTGAATGGCTCCGCATCTACTTTCTCATCTGTAAAATAGGCTGTTGATAACAGACAGTCTTTCAGATGATACTGTGAGGGTCAAAAGTTGATTATTTACAAATGCTTACAAGTAGTCTGGCCATAGGAAGTTATAACTTTGTGTTGCCTATAGAATGTGGTTCAGTGGATTTATTTATCTGTTTCCTTGTGTTGCTTAGCTTAAATTTTTTAAAATAACACAGTATAGAGCACAGCATCTGAAAATTCAGGTTTGAAGTGCAAGGAAACAGTGATCTGTTCCTAAGAAGTTTTAGCCCTAAGACATAAAGTGTAAGTGCTTTGAATCCTGAGTCTTTTCTGTAGAATGAGGACAACAGCTTCTCATCTCCTAGTAGAAGACTGAGAGTCGGTGACTGGATGCAAAGATCTCACTTCAGAATCCAGTAAACATTCAAACTGCTGTTAGCAGTGTAACAGATATTTGTGACTAATAAGTGTTCATAGTACTAAGCAAACACGTATACGACATGCATGTTTGGAAATCATACGCCACCAATTTTACAGCATAGCTTTAGAAATAAAAGGGGACTAGCTTTATGACATGGGAGGAAAAGTACCTATGGACCTGTCTAAATTGGCACCCGAGAGGAGAAGGAATAGAAACAGGAACACTGAAACTTTAGTAGATTCAACTGCAGATGGTCTTTAGAGCCACGTTCTCAGGTTAAGATCTTTGTCCTAAGAGTGAGATTAAGCCCAGGGCAGGAAATGTCTTTTAATAAGTTTCAAGATTTAAATAGCTCGACCCAAGCCAAGTGGAGTGACTGTGAGTGCTTGGTTTTCTTGGAAAGGCAAAGGGCAGTGCCTCTAAAGCAAAGGAGCTGCCCTTCTCAGGCCATAGTAACCAAGAGTCAGCATTAGATTTATGAAGACAGGGGCCCAGTAAGATCCCTTGGCTCTTCAGTGAAGCATATCCCATAGCCATAATGAGTTCCGGTTTAAAGTCCAAGAAACCAGGAACGTGATCCCAAAGAGTGACTCTGATTTTCTTATACTTCATTGTACTCTGGCCCCTTCTCTTTGGCTATGCTGTGCCTAACACAGCTGCAAGGTCTTTGGGGGCCACACAACAGCCCAAAAGATCATTTATTTATTTTATTGAAAAGGGAATAAACAAAGACTGTGCAGAAGCTTCCCAAGCCAGAGCCTGGAGTGCCCTGTTTTTTCAGAGTGCTACGTTTGGCCTAGCAGTATATTTAAACGTTGACACATATAAATCACGTAAAGTTTTACTGGGTAAGTATAAATTCTGATGCAATATGAAGCCTGAAATCAACATTTCTAACAGGTTTTCAGGTGCTGCTACATGTTTATTCTAGAACAAGGCCATTCGTGTCCTGCTGCAGCAAAGACCTTGCCCAGAAGCACCTGAGAAAAACAGATAAACTGAGATAAACTAAAGGTGCAAATGCTTTTCACCAAATCCCTGACATAGATACACATGAACATCTGAGACATGTTGTTCCATTCACTGACTTTTTTCCCCAAAGCTTGGTTGTACACTCTTTCCTCTTACCTAAAGAATACGTCTTTCCTTCAAGAATTCCGAAACACTTGTTTTTATACTGGGAGAGACTCTAGTATAACCCTGACCATGTTCTTTCTGATTCTACATTCATTGTCCAGCAAGTGATATTCGTTGGCTATTCTCCCTGGAGAACACACTTAGATAGCAAGGAGACCAGGGTGCCTTGGGCTTTTTCAGCCTCTGCTTGTGACCCTTCATCAAAACTAATGAGCACAGTCACTACCACATACATGTTCACCCTCACTAACCAGCAAACTCAGCTCTGTGGTATCTTCTGCACGGAGTGGTATTAGACCATTGTTAATCTCCCTGGAATTTGATTTGATTTTAACCTGTCTCCCTCCTCTCTGACTAGCCCTTCTTACTACTCTAATTTTTGTCCTGGAACACTGTCATAAGCCCAATCCTTATAAAACATCATCTCAGGAACTACTTCTGGGCAACCCATGCCATTTTCTTCCATGAAAGGGCTACAGAAAGAACAGTGGATGTAGAAGACCTGGACTGACCAATTGGCAGCCACAGCCACAATAGTACTGTATGCTGGAGCTTGTGTGCATCCAGGAAGCTTGTGAAACACAAGTCCATGCCTTATTTCGGCTCAATGTGCCAAAAGACTATGAAGTATCTCATTCATAATGTATTACTTATGTGTGGAATGCATGTTGAGCATCCATTACTTAAAATTCACAGGTCCAGAAACGCCTCTAGTTCTAGAATTTCTTTCCATTCTAATAAAAAATTTTGAAGATAAAATTCAAGTCTAAACATGAAATTAATTCATGTTTTATAATTACCTTCTATATATACTATGGAGGAAATTTTTATACAATTTTCATTTTTATATCCACATTTACACTCACCCATCACATGAAGTTGAGTAAATTTTCTTATTGTGGTGTCACAGAGATACTCAAACAGGTAAAATGCTGAAGTAGATTAAATACCTTAGTAAAACTAATTTCATGTACATTTTTTTCTATTGTAAAATTTGGTTACTAGAAAAATTAAAAATTCCATTTGGCTTACATTATATTCTTATAGGTCTAGATATAGTGGAAGACTTAGATTTTCAGCCTAAAATGTCAGACTAAAATTAAATCTCCAGAAATATTTTTAATTCTTTTACTATTTGACTTGAAATTAGCTCTCAACCGGTGGCTCTCCACCTTCCTAGTGTTGTGGCCTTTCAATACCATTTCTTATAGTGTGATGATGATCCCAGCTATAAAATTAGTTTGTTGCTACTTTATAACTGTAATTTTCTACTATTATGAATCCCAGTATAAGTATCTGATATACAGGATAGCTGATATGCAATCTCCAAAGGGGTCATGACCCACAAGTTGAGAACCACTCTTCTAAAAGAAAACCTACAAGACTATATAATGACCTCAATTATAAATATTTTCACTACAACATAAAGTTGCCATGGAGTTAGAAATATTTGAAGTTTGACTTTATTCCAGAAAATACTAGAAAAAGAGAGAAAAGAAACAAAATCTTAAAACCAGAGGCAATGTTTGTTGTTTATTTTCAAACTATCTCAATTTATTAACATTGCTTTTCACACTGTTAAAAAACAGTATTTTGATGGTTTTCTGTGTGCACTTTAATTTTGATAGTGTTTGATTTTATCTTCCTTTTTAATTGTCATGTGCTATTGTTTTAAATCCTGGGCCTATAATCTGTAAAGGTCAGAGTGTCAGTGTCCCCCACCCACAGGACGCCACCTCCTGAAGCCTTCATCTTTGCACTCTCAGCCTCACATTGAGCACTTCGTTGTTGTCGGATGATCCCCTTAGTGCTGAGCTTTGCCCTGGCTCTCACTGCCCATCCTGGAAGTAGGCTTCTGGTGCTAGTACATCTTTGCTTGCTTTCTTATCCCCTCATCCCTATTAGATCACTTCCTTGTAGCTCCTAACATATTTGCTCACCACTGCTTCTTCCAGTTAGGTATCTGTCTTGAGCAGTCTGTCTTCCTTTTCCAATTACTCTTGAACCACTGTTCTTAAAGTCCTGTACAAAGCATCTTGTTATTGCATGAAAGCACATTATTGGGTTTTTAAGCCAGGATACAAGCAATCACAATTTTTAAAGATACTGTGTAAAGATTAGCAAAATCAGTAGTAGAAATAACAAGTATAAGGTACAAAAATGCTGAACTAAATACATGATTTTATAATAAATACAAAGATCACAAGATTCTGGATTGTCCACCAGAACTATTTGAGCTCCTTCTCTGCTGGTATCTTCCATAGTACCAGATGGTGTTCTTCAGGATGTAGGGGCAGGGGTGGTAAAAGCATCATTGGTCTTGCCCAGATGTCAAATCTGTAAACTACAATACCAAACCTCAAGATTTGGTAACCACGGCACAACTTGAATAGGTGCGACCACATGCCTCCCTGATTGGACATGAAGCCTGTTCCATATGCAGGAATCTATGCCTAGTACTATAAATCTGGTCAAAAGGACATGACTAAGGCTGTCGTAGGCCTGAGATGGACACAACTGCTACATAACTAAATTGACACCACATCAAACCACCTTCTAAGTATCTCTTTATACTCACAGACAAAGGCTACTCTCAGCCTCACTCAGAGAAACCTATCTTTGTGTTGAACAGATATAAATGCAGAGAGCCATGGTTATGCAAAATGCTGAGAATAAAGCATGGTTGAGGACTCAGCCAAAAGAGAAAAGATGTTTATGCCAGTTCTTGAAGGCTCATAAAACACTGACTGTGACATTGAACAAAGAACATAAGAGCAAGATGATAGGGAGAAGGTCTACAAAAAGCCATCTTCTAAACATGGCAAAGACACGACAATCATAAACTTGTGGCATCTGTGCCTACCAGCACTGGACCATGCCTTTGGGACCATCAACAGTCATCTCTGAATAGAGAAGGGGCTCACAGGCTCCTTCCATTTACAGATAAACTTTTGGCAACTACCAGATTCTGGGAGAGGGGAAGGCAAATTGCCTAGTTTTTCACTTGCTCCTGAGCCTGAGAGACTATTAATAGATAATACCCAAACCATGGTCACACAGACAGCCTAGTTAAACTCTGTGGAACACACAACCCAAAAGTCATGAGTATAGGAAAGATATGTGTAGGGAAGAAGGGGACCGGCAGGGAGGCAAGTAAACAAGGGCCACCAGAATGTGTTGTATAAATCTGGGAAAGTGTTTTAGACTAATTAATTAATTAATTTTAAACAGAAAAATCACAAAATTTGAGTATAGAATCGAGTATAGACTGTATGAAACTGACAAAAATGCCAGTAGTAAATTCTCACACCACCCCCAATAATTAAATGTAACTGGGGTGACTTCTATAATAGGTGGAGACTGATTAGCTAGAATTTTTTAAAAGAAGATCCAACAATATACTGCTGTAAGAGACTCACTTTAGTACACATATAAACTGACAGTTTATTAAGGGCTGAATGACAACTAATGCTAATCAGGATGACCACTTATGGTCACTGTATATAAGATAAAGTAGACATCTTTTAAAGACAATGTCATACATTATGACCAATGATCAGTTTACTAAGAGGGTATGACCATCTTCAGTACAAAAAAGTGAACATCTAAATATGGAAAGCTAATCTCAATAGACTTATAAGGGAAGATAGAGTGTAATGGGAAGTAGGAACATGATGGTGGTTCGTGATGAGATGGTTCATAATGGAAAAACCCAAAGCCAGACCCAATGATGCCAGAAGAAACTATCCTATCATTATTATTTAGCAAAACAAATGATCACTATATGCTCAGAATCATCACCGTGAATGGAGATGCAACCTTCTTTATATAACACATCATGTCCCATTTTCTTGGAAGCCAAGTGGGATCACTGGTGGTTGTGTGAGGTACGGAGAGTAGCAAGGGGTTTCCAGACTGTGAAGAAGCACATCTACATTTGCTTATAATTCACTAATAAAAATAATAAAAGTGGACAGTAATTTGTCTGGAAATGGAAAGAGGCAATTCTTGCCTAGTGGCTGTCTCCCCACAACTGGAATAACTCCAAAGATGCTCAATTTCTTCTTAGAATCCAAGACAGGAAGCTGTCAGGAGCAGACAGTTCTCTAATCAAAATGAACATTAATGCAGAAATGTTTGTAACGTCAATTCTGTGGACTTCTGACGTTTTGAAAGCCAATTATTCATGAAGGTAATCTGGAGTGTTGTCTGTTAAATCCTCTCAGCTCTTTCTAAATAAAATATAGAAAACACCCTGCAGAATAGTTGACTGATTATATCTGCCTAGACAGAGTAATCAGCCCTTAATAATTCTGCAGCACTAAGGTCTGTCAGATGATCCTGGGCCAGAAGGCTGAAGATCAGATGCTCCAATGTTTTGTAGTATAGGGAGTGTCCAGGTGTTCAGAGGTCTCTATAAATTGGCTAAGTTTTAGAAGCTATGCTTTGTGCTTCCCATAATTTTAGTTAACTCAGTCATTCTGGATTTCTGACGGGGTTGAAAACTTATAGTCTCAAAGCCAATCCTGGCTATTTACTTTGAGAGGAAAGATTTGAGTGGATGGTTTTCAGCTCACATTCATTCTAAAGCCAAGAAAAAAGCCAGGTTCAGAACTAAGAGTTTTAGTTAGAAGAGATGACAGAGGTTCTGGTTAGTCAACAAAACAAAGGACTGGGTATTAGGACTATCTTGTACCTCACTGGTACAAATAGGCATAATTATGCTCTAATTGTATTTTGAGAGAAAAGTTTTATTTTAACAGGAAGGGTGATATGTAGGAGGAGCTAAGGTGAGAGGAAGAGGAGTAAGGAGAGGAGGAGAAGAAGGAGAGGAGAAGCTAGGTGATGAGAGAGAGAAAGAGGGGGGAGACAGGGAGGCAGATATTCACGTGTCTCCACCAGTCAAAGATAGTTGATATATGTAGGTTGGGTATTGGGTTACACCTCTGATTGAGCATTACCAAACTTATAAAGCCTTTGGTTAACATTTTTAAAAAATTGTATAAAAGCAAAAAGGAAAAGGCAGCATGGAATAGGGGTTTTCTAGGGAGGGGAAATGGGCAAAGGGGATGGCATCTAAAATATAAATAAAATATCTAATAAAAAAGAAAAAAATGTGAGAAAAACTTAAAAAATAATAACAAAAGTGTACAGTTTTTTGAAACACAGCAGTTTTATTAATGGAAAATTTGAAAGATAGAAAAATGTATCTTTATGTATACAATTCCTTATTTTAAAAAATCACTTAGATTTAAATTTCATTATAAGATTTTTATCAGGAAAAGAAGGAGTAAGTAGGAATCTGTTCACATCCAACTTGAATTGATTTGTCTGTCTTCCTGGCAGATGAGTTTAAAAGCATATTTTATACCTGAGTAGTATTTAAACTAATGAAACTATGATTTATATTTTTCAGGAATGGACAAATGAGGTTTTCAGCTTGGCAACAAACCTGCTGGCTCAGAACATGTCCAGGGACGCATTTCTGGAGAAAGCGTAAGTCACTCTGATTATATTACTAAGGGTGTTGCTCCTTCTGAGTCAGTTTCCTTTCTCTTTTGTAAGGCTTTTGTTTATGCTGCTTTGGCTTCTCAAGTTCATAAACATATATTTCCCTTGGGATAGGTAGTTGGAGGGCAGATTTCTCTACTGTTCATACTTGGAAGACTTCCAGGAAAGATGGTGCCTTCCCCCAATTGCATATCAGGCTGAGGTAGCCTGAACCCTAGCAACTGAATCCAGAACAAAGAATTGCTTTTTTCAGAGCATCTTCTGATACTTCTTCCTGTGTCCTCTCTTCTATTAACATTTGAAGAGGATGAACAACATATGATTTGTTTCTCTAGATTTGGAGAATTTGGATGGGTACCACAAGAACTTCCTATGTCCTCCATTCAACGGGAGCATAATGAAATTTCAGACCTTAGAGATGTTTGCATGATGCAATAGAGGAGAGAGAGGGAGAGTAGAGGAGGAACAAACAGAAGGAAATAAGAAGAGATGGAAAGGAAATAAGATGTGGAATCACCCTGGAATTGCAACATCCATTTTAAAAATTACTTGATCAAGGAAAATAATGATGTATGCCAGATATGCAGCAGGGAAATGGGAGACAAGTATGTTCCTTCTGGTGACTCTTGAGGTTCAAGAGCTCGGAAACCTTTAAATCAAAACCTTAAGCAGAAACATTAATGGACATGCCTCTGTTTCACTGTTTCACTTCCCATTCCAGAAGCCATAAACTTTGGTTTACACTTCATCTCAGCCACATTCTGTTTTGCTCTTCTGTGAATTTTAGTCACAAGTCTTCACTCCAATGTTTCATCATGGAGCTAGCCTGTCTCCATCTTAAGAATCCTCCCAACACAACTCTTTGCTTCCTTTCTCCTTTCTTTTTAGCCTGTCTATCTGACCTACTGGCCTCCATCCATCAAGCATCGGTAGAACATGAAAATTTCTAGTTAGGGCTAATGAATGAGATACAGAGAAATATAAGATGTTCAAGTTGAAACACCGCGTGGTGAAACTGCTTGACCGATCATAGTCTAGTGCAAATGTCTGTTCCAGATTGCTAACCCTTGTGAGGGCAACTGTGGGGATTGTGGCACATGAATGTTGATGAATGTGTTGTGTACAAATCTGGATGTTGGGTCTCTGGGTAATGGTATATGCAGTGTCCCAAAGCAGCATTTCCTATTGACATTCTCACTAGCAGTGGCTGAGAGTTCTGTGGCTCTGACTCTTTACATATGTGTCTGAAGGTAGATGAAGAGGTAAATGAATACAGTTCTTATATTCTCTTTGAATTTTTATGAACAAACTATAACTATAAACAGGATGCAGATGAATCACTGAAACAATACTGAGAAAAAAGACAGACCCAAAACACAATCCCATTTTATGTAAGGGACAAAAACAAGCGAAGGAAAATTCTGCTGATTAATATAAACATGACAAATGATTTGTTGGGGTTGACTCCAGAAGGCAAGAGCAGAACTTCTGGGAGGCATCTAAACAGGCAGTATTCCATTTCACCATCCAGGTGCCAATTTGGAGATTTGAATAATTTGACAAATTCAACACACTTTACATGGATCTAAGTTCTTCTCGGATTCTATTTTTTCAGTACTTTTTAAAACTAATGACTTATTTTGCTGTTGTTTTTGTTTTCCCAACAGATATACTAAGCTCAAGCTTCAGGTCACCCCAGAAGGCCGCATTCCTCTCAAAAAGTAAGCTGCAAAGGTGTTTCTCATTATTCATCTGGTTTGTCCCGAAAACTTGAATCTCGGCCATGGGTCTTGTTTACTTCTCCACCAGTCTGAGTTGTAGCATAGAAGTAGTGTGGTGACCTTGTCCTTCTTCATGCTAGACTCACCCAAGACAGCTAGCTTCCTTATGATACTTCCCTGGCTGCCACTTCCTGTGGCATCATTTTGGAGGACATGTGGGAAGTGAGGAGAGGGGAGAGGGGAGAGATCCCATTGCATCGATTCCAGAATTCAACTGAGATTCAGATCTATTCTAGCAGTGCACATTGTACACCTTGATGGCCCTAGTGGTCACCCTAAGGCAGGGCTCTCAATGTCCAGTGGACATGGGTGTCAGGCAGGGAGCTTAAGTCACAAAACAAGAAATGAAGAGAGCCCCTAAGAAAAGCCAGTGTGAGAAAGATGACAGGTCACCTTTACCCTGCAGAAGTGCTGAGCACTGGACTAGGTTTTGTAATGTTTCAATAGACCTTACAAATTCAGATCACCATATTTGATTCCTAGCACTTACTTCTTTAAAAACAAAGATGTGGCCAAAAATAAGTACACTATTAGAACACATTACCCAGAAGTTCTTTAGCTTTGACATGGAAGCCAGCAATGAGCTTTGGACAATGTACCCTTAAAGGCAATGTGTATAACAAGGGACAAGATTGGAGAGATTGGGAGGTCATTTATTTTAGGAATTAATATGAAAAATTAGCCAATGCAATAGTATTCATTAGGTCATCTCCACTATCTTAGAAAATTGATTTTATATCAGACACTGAAAATTTTAAAGATACACACAGTTCTTGAAAACAGATACGTATGTGTGGGAAACAGTTGGATTTTCACAGTTTGAAACTACCCAACTTTGATTCTGTGCAATATCTTGAGTTGGAGTCATCTGTGTGTTCAGTGAACCACTTCACCTTTTAACCAGCTCTCATGTATATTTTCATTCTGTAGCATCTATCGATTGTTTTCGGCAGATCGGAAGCGAGTTGAAACTGCACTAGAGGCTTGTAGTCTTCCATCTTCCAGGGTGAGTATGCTGTCTTTCCACTATCCCACCATGTAATGGTTCTTAAAAATCCACACTAAACTTGTACTGCCTAGTATTTCCTAGACATGGCTTGGTGCAATTAAGAAACCCATAAGTGAGGTGGGTACGGTATTTTATGCCTATAACCCCAGCAATCAAGAGGCAGAGGCAGAAGGAGTGCTTGCAAGTTTGAGGCTAGCATGGACTACACAGAAAGTTCTAAGCCATCTGGGGCTATGTATTCCAAACATGTCCCCAAAACAAACAAACAAACAAACAAATAAGCCCACCAATTGCAACAAAAGGACAATTAAAAAAAAACATAACTTATTTGTTAATATGTACAATATGTTGAAGAAGTTGTTAAAAGTGTGTTTAATTTTCATATCCCCAACAGTTCAGTCTAAAATGACCCTTTGTTGTCATTGAAAAAAAAAAAACCTATCTGGGCATGTTGGCAAATGCCCAATATTGCATGAGTTCAGATATAGAAGATATGAGAGTAGAATTTTAAGACCAGCTTCAGCCACATAGTGAGTTCAAAGCTACCCTGGACTCCATGAAACTCTTGCCTTTGGGCAGGAATGGCACAGTGAGAAACAGAGACAGAGAGTGGGAGAGGCAGAGTTTGAGGGGGAAGACAGTAAGGAAGGAAGAAAATCTAACAATGTGTCTGTGTGTGTTCATGTGCGTGTGTGGGGGGGTGGTTATTACACTGTCAATTTTTAATGTGATTTGAACACATCATTTATAATAAACCAACTTGTGATGCCTCTTGGGATATTATCTATTGAGAATGTTGAACTATTATGCATTAGAACAGTAGTTTTTTGAACCTGTGACTCAACCCTTTGGGGGTCGAAAGACCCTTTCACAAAGATCACATATCAGCTATTTACATTATAATCAATAACAGTATCAAAATTATAGTTATGAAGTAGCAATGAAATAATTTTATGGTTGGTGGTCACCACCACTTGAGGAACTGTATTAAAGGGTCACCGTATACAGAAGATTGAAAACCGCTGCTTTAGAAGCTTGTGAATAACAAGCCTCAACTGACTTTTGAACCTCTAGTTTTAAAATGTATTCATTAGACACTGTTGGCACAAGGTGCACATATGGATAAACAAATTTAGCACAAATACTTTTCAAGGCTGTGCCCACAGGTTCTACTGAAAGGGATGCAGGTCAAAAGAATTTGGAGGTCACTCACCGCTGACAGGGAGAAGGCCACTACACAAGATGTTCTTTCATTTTTGTGCCTGACACACAATGCATTTCATATACATTCACCTTTCCTTTTCAACTCATTTCCGTATTCATTCTAACAGGATGCGTTACCAGTGTTTCTGGGAGAAGAGTATGTTGCATGAACTCTACACCACATGCTTATGTAGAATTTTCCTTTCCCTTCCAAATTAGATTCACCTAGTATCTAAGCAACAAGTAAGCCCTTATCTAGATCATTAGGGACTGGCGGGGCCTCTGGGCCTCTGGAGATAACTAACCATGTTCCAATTGCACTGAGATTGGAAAGCTACTTTTCAACATATGATGAAGTTATAATATAGGACTGAGCGTATTTGTCACCCAATTCTTATTCCAAACTTTAGAAAACTAAGCAAATTAGAAAGAACGCTAGCTGGGTGTGGTATTGTATACCTGCAATTCCAGCAGTCGGGAGCATAGACTGAGATCACTCTAAGTCCCAGGTCATCCGTGAGCTACATAATGAGATACTATCTCCAAAACAAAACAAACAAACAAACAAACAAACAGGTAAAAGGTTTTTTTTTTTTTTTTTAAAAAATGAGAGAACGGAAAGACTGCAAGGTTACAAGCATACCTGTTTCAATACCAATTTTGCTCTCATAAGTGCAGGTGGCCGTTATGCGGGAAAGGCTGCCGTGCACAGTTCTGGCCCCTGCGATCTATTTCCTATTTTTTTCTTCTCTGTTTGGGAAGGGGTAGCACTGGAGATCAAAACCAGGGCTTCTGTTAGACCTCGAGAGTGCTGTACTCTGGCACTGCATCTTCACACCGTTTCCTTCATTGAGCTGAATGAATTAAAGTGCTCAGACACACTCACTGTTGCTTTTCTGGTAGAAGCTTTGGCATGGGAAAGACAGAACAATGTTATTCCTGTCTTTGACTTGACCACTATTTCGCAGGTCCTGCCACACACCCACAGGAACAAAGCAAATGTTGTGGCCCTGGGTTCCAAGAACTGTAAAGTATTTGGAGAGAACTAGTCAATAAATATGCCAAGAGATGCATTCGGAAATGGAAAGACGTGCATTTAGAGCAGAATGGGAGCTGCCCTGAAAAGAAAAATCTATTCTACTAAAGACAGTGCACAGAGGCCTGGGTTTGGGGAGGAGTTTGACCAGGAGGATAGTGACCATTACATACACTCAGCCTAAAGGGGAGGCATAAAGATGGAAGTACAAGACATGAGAAGGTATTTTCCCCCTTTGTGACTACTTCTAAGTTTATCTTTCCTCGATACAATCTTGGGAAATACAATGATCAGTTTAGTGTTCTGAATACAATGAAATGAAAGAAGAAACACAGAATGAAGCTGGATAGAAAAAAATAAAGTCCATCAATCAATTCTCTGTAAATTGCAATTTTCTGAACAATTGGATTCTGAAAATTCAGTCAATAAACATAAATTGAGTCTTTATAATTCACTATGTCTATTATAGTCTTACATTTTCAGTCCAATATCAACTAGAGACAATTTGAAGGAAAATGAGTTTCAAGCAGTAGGAGTTATGTTTAAATTGGAAAAAAAATACTTATCTTTAGCAAATTAAATGTAATGACAATTTTCTGAAAACAGACTGAAGATATTTTAAGATACAATCAACCTCCATTATAGTTTTGAAAGATCATTATTCATTGTAAACTATAATTTATCCGTAGAAGTTGTAGAATTCAAATGCTTTTCGTTAAGATGCACAAACCCAAGACCACTTCAAAGACAGGAAATAAATGTTTCCCTGCGCTGTCTACAGCTCATTAAAAACAATTTTCAACAATCCTATGATAATTTCATATGTACTGAATGATGGGTGTAGGAAATAGTCACTGCTTAGCTAAAAAGATTCAAAGTATATGCCTGGAGGTATTGTACACATTCCAGAGAAGGAAGGGGGTCATATAAATGGTAGGTGTTTCTGCATAAGTAGGAGTCTGCTTCCTAGCTAGCCGTCATTCAAACTAAACTTAATTGTGTTCTGTAAATAGACACATTACCAGAAATGCTGTGGATATCCTGTTGAGATTTTTTTTAACATTATCTTTGTAAATGTTGTTAGGAATAACTAATGCACTTAAACTTGTACCCTGGGTGACATGATTTGCTGGAATAACACATTGTTTTAGAGAGCTCTCCTTCGGAGAGTACAGTCACTAGCCTCAAGTTATCCTAATTGGTGAAAAGTAATATGATACCTAAAATGAGACAAAGCAATTACTGTCCTTCTATTAATAATCCAAACATATTTTCCAGTGAGACCTGTGAAAACCTTTTCATATTCAGAAAATTACTATTCTACCCACAAGCTCTCTGAGAATTGAAAATAATTTATCAGTACCAAATTCCCTTGATTTAAGGCTTATTAACTTGAAAGGGCTTGGTGACATTTGGAATTACACCGTAGTCTTGCCATGACATTGCCTGTGTGGTTGCACTTCAATGAAGAAGATAAGAATAAATGCATATATTTGTTTTAAATACAAATTTTACTACAGTATGTAGGTGGGTATGCATTAAATATGTAGGGAGACTAGTTATCTTCTACTTAAAGACTTGCACATATCTTCTTAAGGAATGTTATAGATAACATTTCTAAAAAATTGTTTCTGTGTAGCTGCAGTCCATTGCCTTAAGTACTGAAAATAAGTTAGAACTATCATCATTTTTTAGTTGTGGTTCCTAAAATTACCATATCAACATGATCCTTCAAAAATTCATACAAGAATTCAATATAAAATGAGCAATTTATTTATAGTGATTCCATGGGCTCTGGCTAATTCAATTTTTGTTTTATGATTCTAAGACAACAATATTTTAAAAGGCTGATTGTATAAAATGTACTGGGTAATAATGCACTATTAAACAGTAGTTAGAGCTGGGCAGGTGGCTCATCAATTAAACACTTGCTGCTTGTCCACAGGACCCAGGTTTGATTCCTGGTGCCGAGTTACAATTATTTCTAATTATAAGGAATCTGATAACTCTTCTGGTCTGTGAGCATTTGGCATGCACGTGGTACACAGACAAACATACATGCAAAATACTCATACACATATAATAAAATATTAAAAAAGCAGATAATGATGATGATAAATCTATGGGTTCTATTAGAGTCTGCTTTAATAAAATGTAGTTTGAAATTTGTTGAATGTTAAATACAAGTTCATGATAAAAGCATTCTTTAAATACACAAATATGTAAAACAGAAAAATACAACCACCATCCTGAAATGAATATGAACCTGAAGCTCATGGGTTTATGTTGTGAGTTATAGTGACAAGCCACATGGACTCGAAGTGTGCCTGCTGGCACCACCCTGGCAGGCTTATCAAGAACCGCAGGAAAGTTTTGCGACTTCCTAGCACCTTGCTATGGCAGTAAGATGCTGACAGTAAAAAATGGTCCCAGGGACCAAATAAAAATATTCAGGAGGTGCTTGCTTAGCAAACAGCCAGGGTTCCACATTAATTCTTTTTATCCTTTTAAGTGTATTACGTATATGCATATACACAGTCTGTATGTATGTCCTATGTTTTATTTGCTTCACATGTGGACATGATGTTACCAAGTCTATGGGATCTGGAAATACTATCGCTAACATCAGAAATTCTTAGCATCATTTCTCTATCAAGACTCGTCCCTGTAAGGACATAACTAGAAAAGTGTGAACCCTTCACGTTTGCCTTAATGTGTCATGGTTCCTACACCAATTACCTTAATTCACATCCTACTACTTTATAAATTATACTAGCATTCTTAATCTAATATTCAAAAGTCCAAGCCATGGTAGCAATAGAAGTTCACTAAAAATGTTTTATAGTAGATGCCTGAATCCAGATGAAGTCATGAAACTTGAGTCCCTCTTTTGTATTCATCCTCAGGTACTTGCATATATTGCATATTACATAATATATATATATATATATATATATATATATATATATATATATTAAATAAGTAGACAAGTTCTACTTTATATATGTATGCATCTACACATACACAGATACATACACATTCATAATAGTGCAAGTTCTAGCCGGTGCCCAAGGAAGAGCAGAGATAATTGTGCAGCTGAGGACACAACACAGTCAGATGAAGTATGAGATGACTGGAATGAGACAGAAGTACAGAGCCAGGAGACAGCGCAACCCAAGTGGAAGGTGTGTCTGTTCAGAGAGAGACACTAAAAACTGACAAGCAAGAAATGAGGAGTCAGCAAGTCGTGGATGATACCCTTAGATAAGATCGGCTTGTGTCTGCTAGATGATGTCAAAGAGAGAGAGAGAGAGATGTTTCCTAGCAGAGTGGGGTTCATACATGCAGTGAAGTTCAACGTAATTGAGTAGGGCAGCAGTACTATTGAATATTTTTTTGCAAATGATTTCAAATCTTCCTCTCACAGCCAAAAAGTTGGCCAAGTCATTTTGCCTATCTAGAAAAGCAAGACAAGTGTGTGTCTAACTCAGACAGAAACTGGCATCCTCTCGTCAGAGGTATTTCTTTTCATAAACAAAGTGGAATTCTGAAGGCTCATACCTGGGGTGCTCCTGTGTCTGTTCTCCATTCTCTGAGTGGCAAAACACCAATAAAGCCCTTCAAGAGGATTTCTGGTGTCCTTGAATCTGAGCTCGTGAGCTCATGATTTCTAATGTGTCTAAGCATCCCAAGTGTATTGGTACAGAGATTTTTCAGATGTTCTTACGCATTGTTTTGTTTTCTCAAAATTCATTTTTCTAAAATAGCATGCTTTGCTTCCTGTAAATGAACTTAGTGAAAGAACTATTTTTTTTATTTATTTCATTCCACAAACATGAGAACTCTACTCTCTGCCAAGTGCTGAGCTACATTCTTCTGGACTGTTAGCAAGCAGCATATTTTTTTTTTTTTTTTTAGTTTTCTATTAAAATACAGTTAAAATATATGACTAAGTATAAAAGGAAGGGTGTTTTCTTTCTTCTAGGGACTTGAAAATAAAAATAATCATTCAGGCACACACCTGAAATAGGAAGCTGCATGAAAAATGTCCTTCCTGTTAACAAAGGCTCAGATACATGCTTCCGGTTTCCATGGCAGCCCAAGCAAACAGAAAACATAAGCAGCTGAAGTGGCCTTTTATATCAGTGGCTCACTTCCCAGACAATGGGACAATGAGCAATCAGAAGCAAATAATGACTGGGGCTTCCCTGCCTAGGAAAAGTGTCTCACAACAGAACAAATAACAGAACCCAGCTTTCCTCCATGGCCTCTGCATCAGTGCCTGCCCTGCCTGAGTCGCTGCCCTGGCTTTCCTCGCTGATGGACTGTAACCTCAAAGTGTAAAATGAAATAAACACTTTCCTTTCTAAGGAGAAGGGACATAAAGTTGGAGTTTATGTTTTTATTTTAGTATTATCTCCAGGATCATGACTCTTAAAAATATTCACTCCAAAGCCTGATAAAGGGCATGAAAATGTGCGTATTCTTTATGTCATCGATGTGTCCACTTCAAATGCTTAAAGTGTCAAAGAAAGCTATCTTCTACCACTGCCTTTAAAGAGGAAGGCTCAACCCAAAATAGAGGAAAAGACTGTGTAGAGAGGAGGGAAGACAGACAGACAGATAGACAGATAGACAGGCAGACAGACAGATAGACAAGCAGACAGACAGAGGAGAATAAAATGAGCTTGGAAAATGTCTCACTTAGTAGAGCATGAGAATCTGAATTTGATCCCCAGACCCACATCAACAACCCAGACTTCGTGGTCCATGCTTGTGATCTTAGCACTGGGAAAGCAAACAAGGGGGTTCAGTTGGGGGGGGGAGAAGGAGGGAGGGAGAAAAAGGAGGGTGGAAAGGAGGGAAGGGAAGGGAGGGAGGAGGGAGGGAAAGACAGACAGGCAAGTTAAACTTTTCTACTGAATAAATTTTGTCTTCCTATGTGTTACTTTAATAAAACTGTGTTAAAATCTGTTTATCAGGATAAAATTCTTAAGCTTTAATTAAAATTAAAAATCAACAGAAAAGTTGTTGGAATAGCAAAGTCGGGTTCTACATGAAGTCTGAGTTGGCCTATGAGATGTTCTCTGGACATTTGGCCTGATTTGGCAAAAAGGAAAAAAGAAAAGAGGGAGGCAAGGAGAGAAGGGAGGGAGGGAGGGAGGGAGGGAGGGAGGGAGGGAGGGAGGGAGGGAGGGAGGGAGGGAGGGAAGAGGCAAGGGGCAAAGAAAATTCAGGAAGGAAACAAGTGAAAGCTCTTGCTCACCCTGTTGTTTTACTTCCCAGAATGATTCCATCCCTCAAGAGGACTTCACTCCAGATGTATACAGAGTTTTCCTGAACAATCTTTGTCCCCGACCTGAAATTGATAACATCTTTTCTGAATTGTAAGAGGATGCATTTTAATCTACTTTTTTTCTAGCTTGCAGTTCTACACAGAGTGTCTAGGGCAGACTTTTGTTATGACTAGAAGGAGACTGTCCAAAAGCAGCAGCTTCATGGAGGTGACAATGTGCTATTGGCCTCGACAGCAACTACTGCTCTAGTGAGCATGTGTTTACTATGACGCATGTATGGCCGGATGCCATTTTCACATGCTCAGTTGGCTTTGTTTAGACTGGAGCTTATGGGCACAGAAAGAAGTGTCTTAACATACAAAAGAAAGATTCATGTACCACAATGAGTCCTGACTGAACACTGTGAATTGTATTCCTGTCAATGGTATCAGTATAGAGAAGTTTAGCTTGCTAAGCACCCTCACATACGACATATAACTTTCTCTGATTCTAGGAATTACAAACTTTTATAAACTTTGCTTTTTAGATGTATTTGTATTTAATATATATGACTGCTTTGCCTACATGGATATCTATGTACTGTGTGTATGCCTAGTTCTCTTAGAGGCCAGGAGAGATGGATTCCCTAAAACAAGTTACACACTGTCATAAGCCACCATGTGGGTGCTGGGAACTGAATCTGGGTCCTTTGGAAGAATAAGCGTCCTTAAGTGCTGTGCCATCTCTCTAGCCCCTAAGTTTTGCTTCTTAAAGAGACACAGAAGTGAAAAGAGAGAAGAAACAATTAAATGGAAGCACAATTTATCTTTTTTGATATAGCAAAATCTACCTAATGGCAAAAATTCAACCCAAAGTTGATAAAGGATATAACTGGCAGACAGACAAGTCCCACTGCTGAGTGTTACTTTACACACTGAACACCTTTGCTTTGTGATTTCATCACCAGAAAACACTTACTGAGTAGCCACAATACTTATACCATTGAATTGTCATGGGTACCAATTAAATTGAAATGGGCATTTGAATAACACTATCCAATAAAAGCACGTTATTTTGAGGATAAAACAAGATTACTTGTTTAGCTCTACATAATAGTACAAATTGTTATTATTATTATTATTATTATTATTATTATTATTATTATTATTATTACCTGAAAGTAGCTGACTCAGGAGGCTTAATAGGAATTTGAAGCTAGTCCAGACTGTAACAAGCACCAGGATAAACAGGGGTACATAGTGAGTCCCTGTCTCCACAAGCCAAACCAAGCAAATAAAAGCAATATAGACTCTTATAAACTTGTAACTTCAGTGAGATGAAAAGGAAAAACATATTCAAGCACATTGGTTTTTTTTTTTCTGTTTAAAGTGATAAATCAGCAGTATATCTTCAAATGTTATGTGTGATAAGGAATGCTGTTAGTCATCTGATGCTTCTCTAGGTTGGGTGCTGACGGTTAGGAAGAGTGGTAACCCACCAGGCTTTGGGAGCTGGAAGTGGAGTGGAAGTAGCATATGTTTAGGGCAAGGTCAGAATTCCATTATAGACTTTCCAGATACTGTGCAATTTGATTTCTTGTTTGCCAAATGCACACATAAGATGTGGAAAGGACAGTGATTTCTTGTGTTTCCATTACTTTTAGTGGTGCCAAAAGCAAGCCGTACCTTACTGTTGATCAAATGATGGATTTTATCAACCTGAAGCAGAGAGATCCCCGGCTAAATGAAATACTTTACCCACCTCTGAAGCAAGAGCAGGTCCAAGTATTGATTGAGAAGTATGAGCCCAACAGCAGCCTCGCCAAGAAAGGTAGTGTGCCTCACTCCACACCACACTGCAGAGTCCCTGCTTCCTGTGTGACTGGCCACACTCACGATGTAAGGGATTTAATATCATGTAGCTCCTTTGTGTATGGACTCCCCTGTGGTTTTTTTAGCCTGATGTAGTTTGTTGTTGTTGTTGTTGTTGTGGTGGTGGTGGTGGTGGTGGTTGTGGTGGTGGTGGTTTTAACTTTCATGATTTACTTTGCTAGTTCTCTCTATGGTGAAAGCCACATATTTTTAAATATCTCATCTTTTTCTCCCAAATTTATACAGTAATTAAATTTATTTTTTTCTCATGCAGCAAATTAACTAACTCAATTAGTTACTCCATTAGGGTCATTTTTTGAAAGTTCTGTAAAGTAGCCCATGAGTTTATTTTGTTTTGTTTTTCTTTTCTTGATTGTTTTTTGTTTTTCTTCAAGTCTCCAAAACTAAAGAGAATATTCAGTCTGCTATAATCAAATTTTGTTTCAGTTTACACTAACTGATAAATCTTTCCACATGAAGAATATTCTGAAATTTGGCCTTATAGGTTTTTGTGGGTTTTTTTTTATTGGATATTTTCTTTACTTACATTTCAAATGGTATATTCCCTTTCTCACCCTGCCCTATAAACTCTCTATCCCATTCCCCTTCCCCCTGTTTCTATGAGGGTATTCCCCCACGCACCCACCCACTCCCTCCTCCCTGCCCTGGCATTCCCTTACACTGGGGCATTGAGCCTTCACAGGACCAAGGACCTCTCCTCCCATTGATGCCTGACAAGGCCGTCCTCTGCTATATATGCAGTTAGTCATGAGTCCCTCCATGTGTATTCTTTAGTTGGTGGTTTAGTCCCTGGGAGCTCTGGGGGGTCTGGTTGATTGATATTGTTGTTCTTCCTATGGGGTTGCAAACCCTTCAGCTCCTTCAGTCCTTTCTCTAACTTCCCCAATAGGGACCTCGTGCTCAGTCCAATGGTTGACTGCGAGCATCTACCTCTGTAGTTGTCAGGCTCTGGCAGAGCCTCTCAGGAGACAGCTATATCAGGCTCTTGTCAGCAAGCATGTCCTGGCATCCACAATAGTGTCTGGGTTTGGTGACTGTATATGGGATGGATCCCCAGGTGGGGCAGTCTCTGAATGGCCTTTCCTTCAGTCTCTGCTTCACACTTTGACTATATATTTGATCCCTTGAGTATTTTGTTCCACCTTCTAAGAAGGACCGAAGTATCCACACTTTGGTCTTCCTTGTTTTTGAACTTCATATGGTCTGTAAATTTTTTCTTGGGTATTCTGAGCTTTTGAGAGAATATCCACTTATCAGTGAGTGCATACCATCTGTGTTCTTTTGTGACTGGGTTACCTCACTCAGTATGACATTTTCTAGTTCCATCCACTTGCCATTTGAATTATCACTGGAGAGTCACTAATTAGCTGTGAACTCCCAGGGTGAAGTTCACCCTTATCATCCCCACAGAATCTGAGTCTACAGGTGCCATTTATGTCACTCGGGATGTCTTTCCTGAAGCCTTATAAGAACTAAAGGTGTTCACTGTCAAATCATATTCACGGTTTTGAGCTATTTTATTTTATCACAGTTTCATTAGACTTCATGCTTGTACATTTCTTTGTCCCTACATTTATCTGCCAAGAAGGTAAAAGGAATAAATATAAATATATTTCTCAGACATAAAATTCTCAAAAATAAATATTAAAAACCAGAAGAAAACCATTTACACAAAGATAGAAATAAACACCTTATGGAATAACTAAGAGCAAAATAGTTCCAATCTCCCAATCTTCTCTCTTTGAGTGTGGGAGAATCAAAATCAGGGCTATAGACATCAGGCAGGGGTTTTGCCAGGGAGCTACACATTCAGTCCGTTCTTCAGTCTTTGAATTAACCTAAATATTCACACTTAAAAACACGAATGGAGTGCTCTGTAACCCGGGGCTTGACAGATACTCTGTCACTTGCATACCCATGCCACTTCATAATAGTCTCTTCAAAACACAGTCCTCAGATAGCAGTTTGTATTTATGTTTTATATTTTATTTGTTTCAATGAATAATAAGTCCCCCCAAACGAGAAACTGAATCAACAAAATAGAAATATTCTCTGCCTTATTCTTATAATCTCTGCATTATCAATCAATTCAGATTCTTGGGGGGAATTGAGATTTTTTTGTTTTGTTTTGTTTTTGCTGTGACTCACCTAGATTCACAGTTGCACTGAACTTCATGTAGTAACAGAAATAGCAATCACATTCCACAAATGAGAGTGGATGGCACGAGTTTTCTCATACATTGTGCTCATTCTGGGATCAGCCCTCCCAAAAGAGAAGGGGGCTATGTGTTGTATATACAACAAAATTGTATTTTTTTCTTTAGTCTGTTAATTGGGAATTTATAGACAACTTTTCATTGGCCTCTCTATGTTCTTGGCCAAGCATTTTGCCTTGATTATTAATATAATTTCCATTGTTGCCATTCAGGTGAGGTCAGAGAAAGGAAGTCACAAGCCAATTGTTTGTTGTGTCATTGGCAGGGCTGCCATGTAAACATATGTAAAGTTTTTTTGTTTTTTGTTTTTTGTTTTTTTTTTTTTTCTAATGCCTGTTCCTTATTTTCAAGCTAGGGCAACTTCCTGACTTTTCCAAGAACAGCTAACACTCAGTGGTGGAACAATTCCAAAATGACTTCTAAAAATGATTAGCTCATAACAATGTGACAAGGAAAAGCTTTTGTGAAACCAGCAGGCCTCCCTGTGGCCTAATGACATTGCTCATGAAACCAATAACTGCAGTAGCCAGAGGCAGCACAGAGCACGTCATCCTGACACTTAACCTCTCCGTGCACAAGGTTCTTCTTCTGAAAAACTGAAGGGGGGAAAGTTTTTCACTGACCTTTTGTGAGTTTGAAATAAATAACACCCACTAGAAAGCATCTGGCCCATGTGATGTGATGTCCAAGTGTTAAGTCTACTCTGGATATTGAAATGTTGAAGATTTAATTCCTCTGGTGTGTTCCATCTAGCTGCTCTCTAGGTCATAATAAGGTACTGTGTGTTAGACTTTCTTTTATTTCCCCCTCGACCTATAATGTAGGCCTGCTTAAGAATGCAATATTATTATAGCCTGGGAGATGAGGTCTGATAACTTCCATAAAGCATTTGTGCCCCAACAAAGCATCATTCCCCATAATAGTAAGATTATATTAGTATCTCTCCACAGAAGCCACAAGTAACAACACATGGGAAAGATAGGTTTGTCCTGTAGCACCAAGATGTAGAAGATGAACTTCTGTCACTTCATGAGACAGAAGTGCTAAATAAATAGATCTGGTTGGATCTGGATAGAGCTGTCACCCTTTCCCCAGTGAGAAATTCAACTCTCCAGTAGTCAGCTAGTCAAATTATAAGAGGCCTTAGTAGTCCCACTTCAACCTCAAAGCCCACACAAACAAAAGAACCTCTGATAACTCTCCTATTTTAAGGGTAAAGTGAAAGTGTGTGATTTGTATTAGATTAATACATAATAGCTAATAGATTACCATTATTACTTAAAGTAGGACAAACTGGAAATGATACTGGAATGTCAGGGTGCCTATGATCATGACAGTTCCCCAAAGCTACTCAAGCCAGTGGCTCTGTGGTTCTTATCTCATAAACTAGAGAAAAGTTTTTTGTTTTGTTTTGTTTTGTTTTCTTTGTTTTGTTTTGTTGTTGGGGCTTTTGTTTGTTTGTTTGTTGTTCTGGTTTGGTTTGGGGGTTTCTTTTATTCATAGTTGGGAGCTTAAGGGGAAAGAGGTCCATGCTGTTTGAGTTAAGCCACCATAAAGGTTAGCCATGATGGAGGAAACCCAACATGCCAGAAAAAGGATACTTAGGCTTTGGCCAGCATCCAAAAGAAAAACAGAAGAGTTTTGAGCAGAACTCAGAAAAGCAGATGGCTCTCTCTTGACACACCTGGAATATTAATTATTCTACCTGTCTTGTTAGCATGGCTTAAAATAGGCACATCTTCCTGAGAGGTGGTCCATTAGCTAAAGGACTAACCACCTCAACTGAATTAGGTGTTTAAGGAAGGTGATGATGGCTTGTTTCCACCTAGACATAGATACCATTCTTTGCTATCACAACCCTGGAGGAAAGAACGATAGACCCTAGTCCAGCTAATTCAAATCTGTAAGAATACATCTGTATTCTTCATGATGCCAGCATTTAAAAACAAAACAAACAAGAAACTATTGATGAAAAGATTAAGAGATGACAGTCAAAACATAAAAGTTTCAATATTGAAGACCTGTACTCATTGGACATAGGGGCCCAAACCTGTTATCCCAACATTTGGGAAGCTGAGGCAGGAGAATCTCAAATTCAAGGCCAGCCTGAGCTATAGAGCAAAGCCCTTTCTTAACAAACACAAGCACAAGCAAAAACAGCAACAAAGAAGTGTTTAAAGGTTTCTCCTCTTTTCAATAACAGGAGGATATAAACATAAGTAATGTATTTATCAAGTGCTAATGTGTCTCAAAATCATTGAATGCCTTACCAAATTTAGATTATTCAGTCTGCATTTGTAACAAGGTACTGAATAGTGCTGACCCAGCCTGCAGAAGCTACACGGAGCAGCCAAGGTTTGAGAGGTACTGAGGATAGGTAAAAAACTGGAAGATGGAGCCCCATAGGGAAGATCCAGGGAATCTCTGAGCTGAATTCATTTTAACAGAAATGAATGGAAGATTTTCTGAGCATCAAGGGTAACACTTTTGTCCGTTCATGCACTCATTCAATCATCTTGAGCATCCTTATATAATTATCACCAAGAAAAATCAAGACAGAACTTACCAAGTTATGCATGCTGAGTCTGAAGACATCACAGGACAAATAAGTATGTCTGGACAAACAGCCCAGACAGTTGTTATTCTACATTTCCATTAGCTATGCAGAGGAAATCTTTTTTAAATCTTTTTTTAATCTATTTCTTAATCCAGCCACTTGAGTGAGAAAACAACGTTGATCATGAGCTGTTATATTTGAAGGCGTTTTGTGTGCTACTGCCACAGCTTATGGGAACAAAGACTAGATTTTTTTTCTTGTTTATTCACTTTAGTTTCGTAGTCAATAGGAGAAGGATTTTGAGATTTATCTGTATTGTGGAGAAACTGCAGTACTTTCGAAACTAAAAGGTTGAGGCCAGGCATGGTGTTGGACACCTTTAAACCCAGCACTCGGGAGGGAGAGGCAAACAGATCTCTGTGAGTTCCAGGATGGCTAGGGCAACATAGAAAGACTGTCTAAAAAAATAAACAAAGAAAAGGAAAAGAAAGAAACTAAACATCTGAAATATTATGTTAGACAATGAAAATCAATGTTATTAACTTAGAGTTTGCAGTTCCTAACCTGTTGTGTGTGACTTTGAAATTTCTTGAAAAACAAACAAACAAAAACCATTTTGTCTCCTCTTTATTAGGTAAGTATGATTCACAGTTAACCTAGTTCAATTTCAGAAAGCCATGGTTTACTTGAATGTACTTGGCTGGTTCAGAGCGCCAAGGAAATTGGTTTTTTTTCAGTCATGTGACTTTAGCAATGCACATGAGTGCTAGGCATGCAGCTTAGTGGTAGAGCACCGCCTCATGGGAAGAAAACCCTGAGACCCAGCACTAACCCAAATAATAAATGAATGAGTAAATAAATATTTAAACACACATGAACACTTTCCAGAATGCAAAGCAAAGACTTTGTAGTCAAATTGCTTACTCAAGATTTAATAAATGCATGCTCTTAGTGTAACCAATTGTAACTTTAAGTCAGGTGGTTCTTGTATTTTTATCAATGAAGACGTGAGAAAATAAATACCAGAGCCTGATAAGATGTCATAGTTTGTTTTCTCCTGCTGCTGCCATTTTGAATATTTCCTCAGGTGTGCCCAAGAATCAATTAAGTTGGTGTTAAGCTCAATATTGACTGACAAACTTGGTCTGACTTATTTCAGAAGGAAACATCTATTTTCCTTTTATACCCTTAAAATCACAAGGTATGATTTTAGTGTGAGGCATAAGAAACATATAATTGTGAATGTAGAAAATATATGTTAGAAATATACATAAACTCTGATTTTTAAGAAATATGTGTTTTTCTTTTATTGAAAATAGGTTTTCCCCCTTCTATTTTCTGAGTGCCCCCCTCCCTTTACTCCTCCAAGTTCATCCTGATCCATACCCTTTCTGTCTCTCCTTAAAAAGCAAACAGAAATTTAAGGGATAATAACAAAATAAGTAAAATATAGTAGGATTTTTTTTAAAACTCAGAATAAGACAAAGCAAACAAACAGAAAATAAAAGTTCTTAAGGAAAGGCACAGATGCAGATAAACACACTCAGTCACATATTCAGAAACTCCATAAAACTGGAAGCTGTAATATATATGCAAATGATCTATACTGTAAAAACAATAAATTAATAAAAACAACATTAAATTATATTTTTAATAAAAGAGACAGAAAAATTAAAAAGCCATGACACTGCATTATGAGACAGAGAAACTCCAGAGATGCCCCTGTATTCATTTTCTGTTGGTCACTACTGCAGGGCATGAGACTGTCTCTTAAGAGTGGTTTGTATTCCTACCAAAACTCCCTTGGAAGAAAACTCAATTTCCATTGGGTTAGAGATGGTAGATTATGTAAACTTCTCCTTTCATCTTAAGGACCCCCATCCGGTACAGACCTGTGCAGGTCCTGTACCTGCTGACCTAGTCTCTGTGAGTTTGTATGTGCATCTATGATGTTAATTTAGAGGGCCTTATTTTCTTGGTGTTCTCCATTCCCTCTGGCCTCTAATACTCTTTCTGCCTCCTCCTCCTCCAAATGGCTTCCTGAACCCTTCGGGGAAGGATTTGATGGACATATCCCATTTACCGCTGAGTGTCCAAGGTCTCTCATTTTCTGCATAATATCTTGCTGTGGGTCTCTGGATTTGTTCCCATCTACTGCAGAAGGAAGCTTATCTGAGGGTGGCTGAGCAAGACACTGATATATGAGTGAATGGTTTAAAATTTAAATAGAGGACAAAAATTAAATGAAAAAACTTAATGTGGCCAGAAGTCTGCAGCAAACCCATATACATACACACTGTCTGAAAAATATGACAAAAGGGAAGTGTAAAGTATTCAGAATAGAATGGCCTTTGGTGCCATGTTACCCAACTATAGCTAGCCTGTTGGCCATATGTCCACTCTGACATCTCTGCTTGGAGAGATGCATTTATCCATGACAAATAATCCAACAGTTTCTGTGCATTCTAAGCCTTGATTTCCACAAAGAGAGGATTGGAATCTTGTACTAGAAAATACCATTCTGAAGGGAGTTTTGTCTTTTCTTTTTTTTTAATGTAATGTCATGTATTTAGAAATGTCCCTGCCCCAGGCACCAAAAGCTTCTTCCTCACCTAATTGTCTGAATGCAGATCTAAGTCTGCTTGACTAGGGAATACAGGGTGACTTTGCCTCTCCTGAACAAGATGTTCATGGAAGTTTTGGATTGAAGACTAATGTCTTTTTAATCACTTAAACTCTTTAGAAAAAAAACCGGTGAGTTAAAATTAGCATAAAAATAAGACAGTTATATTGGTGCTTTTGATAATAGAATGCAGACCTCAGGACTCAATGGATATCCATGAATGAAAGCCATTTTTCCCTTAAACTGCAAAACTGAAATAAAACAGTTGAGTTTGTTTCTCCTCCTACTCCTTTGTAAAGAGCATATGTGAGTGTGTACATTAGTGTGTATGTATTGAATAATTAAACTGATATAGCAGAATACAGTATTAGCAGGTGCTTTAAGCTCCACTCGTCTTGATCACCAAGTCCCCCTCATAAATTACTTATAGACTGTAATATATATTTATATGTACTAGATCTTATATGTACTATATGTTTTGTTGCCATTAAATTGTAAAACTGAAGGTATGTAATTATCTCTAGTGTTTGTTCAGTAACTAGGGAATTAATGGTTTAAGAGTTGAATTAAACTCAGAATTATGATGGACAACATTTTGGTTTTAAGCAAAGCATTACAAGTTCAGGTACACCAAGCATTTTCCACAAAGTAGAAACAAGGTAACATGCCTGTATCAGGAGGAATAACTAAATTGTGTTTGCAATATTGATTTATTTTAGATCCCAACATAGTCCAACTATAGTGGAACATTATTGATGCCAGGGAGAAAGTAATGTGACCGGATTCTGAGCGTTGCACATGAGATCATGCTCCTTCATTGGAAAGCAACAGAAATGTAAAGTGGACTGAAACACAGAAATGCGTGTGCTTATCCAACAAGCCAAGAGCCTAGGTTGCAGTGGCTTTGAGCATGTGAAGCCAAGAGCTCAATTGATGTGATTGAGACTTGTCATTCCTCCAGTGCTGCATGATTTCACTCAGGAAAACAATCTATAAAGTGGCAAATGGAAGCAGAGGGTGCAGTCATAGATCCGTGAGCTGGGAAAGAGTGAAGAGGAGGCATGCGGATCAGAGGTTGACAAGATATACTTAGAAAAAGTAAGCGATAGTGATGTGCTGGTGGCCATAATAAATGATAATGCAGTGTTTTAAAATAGCTAGAAGAAAAGGTTTTCAAGTTGTGAAACATAGAAATAAGTACATGAGACAATGGGTCCATTGATTTATTTGAGTTCATCATCCTGCAATCCATCTACATATCAAAATATCACATTGTTGAGGTGAATGGGTCCTGGGAGCAGGCGTTGTATCCTTCAGTCTTCTAACTACCAATAAGTTGCCCATTGTCTAGTAAGAAACCCCCACCATGTCATACAAGCAACCAAAGTTAACCCAGTGAGGCACACAGAACAAAAAGGCATCAAAGAGGAGGCCTCACTTCAGGAAGTAGAGCTTAAGTGGGGAAAGAGGTAAAAACCAAGGCTAATGGTAGAGGGGATAAAAATAACCAAATATTCAGTATATACACATATAAAACTGTCAAGTAACTTTAAAAAGACAATAACAAAAACATCAAATTCTATTCACAAATATATAATATGCAATATTTTTTTTATATCTTTCCCTGTCTCTCATCATTTTCTCTGTATTCCCTGAAGTTCTTTAGCAGATTCTCTGAAGTAACATGATAGCTACCAAAGCTCCAGGCCTGCTAACCAAGGTATTCCTATATAAAGAAATTATTTTCTCTCATGGCTCCATCAAAGTGTCAGAATCCTGGGCTTACTCTAGGTCACTCAAGGCCACATGTGAGTTTTAAAAAGAAAAAATCACTGTCCTGGAAGATGAAATAAAATCACTTGACACATTGAGTCACCTGGGTCTCCCTAGGGTCATTGCAGGATCATCTATCTGAACCACATACCACGTGACTTAATAATGGATGAGAAAGTCCTCAAATGAGTTAAGCTCACTAGACAAAGAAGGGATGGTTGCCAGACAAATAAAACATTATAATAAAATCTATGTTATAGTTTGAGTCTTAATGTGTTAGTCAGTCTCCTATTTTGGATGTCTGTTCCCAGATAGTGGCATTATTTTATGAGGCTGAGGAATCTTTAAGAGTTAGGGCTGGGTAGAGGAAGTGGACCATTGGAGGTCACCCTTTAAAGATCATGTCATCTCCTGCTTCCTGCCATACTCTATCTGCTTCTTGGTGTCCCACAATGTGATCAAGCTCTTGGTGACAATGTGATCAAGCACAAGCTTTTATCACCACTTAATTGGACATTTCTACCATGCTTTCCCCATTGATGAACTGAAGGTGAACCAAAATAAATCTTTCTTCATTAAAGTTACCTATGAGAGGTAATCTTGTCACAGGAAAGTAATTAATATACCCCACCAATATGTCCCACTAGAACTGAGTCAAAGATCAAATCTAGTCATCATACATTAAGCCACTTTAACCTTTTGATCAACACCTCTTCCATATCTTCTAATTTTTGAAATGATTCCATAAAAGATTTGTTCAAAGAGCTAAGTAAGATGTGTGTGACAAGCGTTTGTGTATCATCACCCACTAAATAGAGTTGACTGAACTATTAATAAGATGTTAGCAATTTTTACTTGATCATTTATGTCCTAAACATAATGGCTACAGTTGAAATCACTGTTATAGTCCTTGACAGACATAATTGCATGTAGCAAGATATATGTTATAATCACTTAGTCATAAAACCTAAAAAAAATAACATGTTGAGACCAAATGTTTATTTCTGAATTAATATTTTTCATAAACATTTATTTAGAATTATAATTAAGTTATAAACATAAGGATTTGTACATGGCTCATGACCTAGAACTTTCACTTGATTTTTACTTTAGTATTACTGTTTTCCATATAGAGTTTAAAGTTATATTTCTCTGTCACTGTATCTCCTTTTCTAGATAGAACTTATAAAAGTTAATGGTAGGCTAGGGATGTAATACCAGTTCGTAGAGTGCTAGCCCATCATTCACAAAGTCCTGGATTTCCTCTCAGCACCACATAAATCAAGAATAGTGGTACACTCTTGTAATCCCAGTACTTGGAAAATAGAAACAGAGGATAGAGAGTTCAGGGTCATCTATGGATTTAGAGGGTCTATTTGAAACACTATCCCAAAAATTTGTTGTTGCTGTTGCTGTTGTTACTATTACTATTGCCACGTGCATACTTAAAATATCAAATGTCTTGTTGGAGTTTAGGAAAATGTCTGGCATCATGACAAACGTTAGCAAGTAAACTCCATGAAGGAAGCCCTCCTTGCTTGGTTCTTGGGTTGTTCCCCTGTGAAATGGGATGACACTACAGTTTCGTGACATGGGTGTTCCTCTCATTTCCCTTGGAACACACTGTCCAATTCCAGCCAGCAACATCCTCTGTTAACACTCCAAAACGTTTTCTCAGTCCATCCATAGACATCCAAAAATCCCTGAGAACTGTAGCCGGACCCTGAAGTGCATGCCCTACCCTGAAGTGTATGCCCTACCTTCTCGCAGAATCTTCCTTGTTACTATTTGTGATGCTTGCACCAGGGATTCTTGTCTTTGAGAGACTTGGCCATTTAGCACTTAACTCTCAGATCACCAAAGGGAGAAGGTAAGAAAGACACTCTACTGTGACTAAGGCTCCTTCTAGACTCTTTCTTGCCCTCAGCTGCTCTGGAGTCCCACATGGGCCCCCCCACAGCAATTCTTAGAAAAGAGATATAGTGCTGACATTGTGTGTCAACATGGTGTCTACAGCCATGGTTCTCAATTTTGCCCTCGCCAGACAGAGCACTACTTTGTCTGGGTTTCGTCTAACAAAGTATTACAAGAAAACCAGTGTGTAGTGGGAATAAAACTGCCAAAAGCACTGTTAAGATTACAAGAGAAGAAGCTAGCGTGTCCTAGACCTAGGTGGTGACAGCCCTCCCTTCCCCTTGTTTCTTCTGCAGTCCGCTGCCTGCTCCTGCAGGCGCTGTGGCTCAAACCCCAGGAGATACAAGATGTTCAGTTGTAAAACTGCTCATCTGAAGGAAATATTGACCGGGTTTAAAGATCGGCCTCACAATTAAGGTGTGTGCATAGATTACCCACGCAGCACCTGAGGGAATGAAATAACTAAAATGAAGGAACAAAGCCATGTTCTCCAAAGACAAAGTTAAACGAAAACTATATGCCTTAGCTAATTCTTCCATGCCTTAATTTACTGCACCAAAGAAGCTGCTGAAAGCTGCTCTAGCATTGTATTGATTAGAATTCTGCTTAAATTCCATCTATTGACTTTCTAGCCCCTGTGGAAGGTTAGAGAAGAATAGCACTGTCCTTCCTGTGTTCATTGAAGACTGTGCTTCACTCTGAGACTCTTATCTTTATAGACCTCTCTGAAGTATTTGAAATGGGCTAAGAAAGAGGGAAAAAAACAAATAAAGGAACTAAGCCTCTTCTTTTCCTGGAATATCCATGGCATGCCTGCTGCTGCCTAGTAGATGAGGTAACTTCCAGCACCTTCCTTCTCTTATTGCTTTTCCTTCATTCCCAGAAGGGCTGGACTAAGAGGGGAAGCAGAAGCCTAGCCCAGGAAGCATGTGTTTTCCTCCTCTGGCCTTTCTTTGATGACCTCAGTATTTGCTCAGCAGCTAGACTCTAGCCAGAAACTCGTAGCCTTGTCTTGTCACAAGGAACATTCCTTTTGTTCAGAAAATAGCCACACAGGAAATGTAAAAATAGTGAAAGGCAAAGACAAATGGCATCCTAAAGGGAAAAGAGGGCTGCTTGGTAGGCCAAGACACCTACTGTACACTGTGTCTTCTGGCTTCTTCCCTCATCACAAAAACTTTCCCAAGATGCCCTGCCATTTCATATGTGAAGTATTGAAACTATGAAAATCGCCTTTTGTCCTTCCATGAAACTTACCATCATGATAATGACAGTCACTGCAGTTACACCTCCCACCTTCCAGCTGTAGATGGAAGGGACTCTATTTCAGCTGTATATAGAAGGTGCGGTTTTCACTGTTCAGCAAGAACAGGTAGGCAAGTTGACCTGTGCTAAGCCACAGGCAGTTGATCCCCAGCACTGCAACCCCCAGAGTGTCCTTCACACCAATTAAGAGGAAGACATGTTGAATGTATGGAACAGACAAGTCATAATATGGTGGTTTGTATATGCTTGGCCGAGGTAGTGGCACTATTAGGAGGAAATGTATCACTGTGGAGGTGGACAATAAGACCCTTCTCCTCCTTATCAAATGAGATTCAGTCTTCTAGAAGCCTTCAGATGAAGAGGTAGAACTCTCAGCTCCTCCTGCACCATGCCTGTCTGGACACTACCATGCTCCCACCTTGTTGATAATGAACTGATCCTCTGAACCTTTAAGCCAGCTGCAATTAAGTGTTGTCCTTATAAGAGTTGCCTAGGTCATGGTGTCTGTTCACAGCAGTAAAACCCTAACTAAGACACATGATCACAAGGAAACAAGACTGGATGGCCCATATGAACACAAAACTGAGGAACTAGATGGTTACCAAATGGAAGTCAGAGGTGACTGGGGATTTCATTAAGGGACTTCAGCAATTCTGAGAGCTTGGTCTTAACTCTGAACCCTTGCAGTCTCTAGAACTCCAGTTTTGTGTGTGTGTGTGTGTGTGTGTGTGTGTGTGTGTGTGTGTGTGTGTGTGTGTGTGTGTGTATGTGTGTGTGTATCTGTGTGTGTGTATCTGTGTGTGTGTGTGTGTGTGTGTATCTGTGTGTCTGTCTGTGTGTGTCTATGTGTCTGTGTGTGTGTGTCTGTGTGTATCTCCAGGCTTGGGAACAAACCTTAATTTTGGACAATAGATAAAATCAACTGTATTAACTAATACTGCAGCTAATGTGTAGAAAATGAAACAAAGATGTTGGATAGTCATGTTGCTATATCTCCTTTTTCCATATCCCCTTAGGAACTAATTCTGAAAAAAAGAAATTAGAGTTCAAAAACACTTGAGATATAATCCTTGGAAGCAGTAGGAAGGCCACAGGACTGACAACAAAGAGGAAAAGGCAGTCACAGAAGACTGTTTTCACTATGCAAAAGCAGAACTCAGGACTGGACAAACATTATGTTAGTATGTGGGGCATCCATCATCCACTGTGTTTGAGGATGCTCTAGGGATGTCCAAACTTCCTGAGACTCCCAAGTAAGGTATCAAGCAGAGAGATACAAACTGAAGTTCAATCATATTTTCTCCTAGACATTGTTATCTCCTACTACAGTCTCCCTACCAGCAAAACAAATGTTCACCCTGATTGCAGTAGTTTAAAAGAATTTTTCTACCTGAACCTAATGATACAAGTATATAATGCCTCCACCTCCCAGGCACTGAGCTTACAAGTGTGAGCCAACTAGCTCCTAAACAAAAGGCCCAATCTAGACTGTCTTTATCTCTCCATGTCAATTTAAATAAGTGGTTAAGTCTTCTTTAAGTCAAAGTTTATCTGTCAAATTAAATAGCAAAATCTTCTTTGACATGTCAGACAGACCCAGGAGGAGTAAATAAATTCACAAATGTGAGAATGCTCTGTAGAAGGGAAAGTGCTGAATCAACGTTAGGTGTCATCATTAAGAATTTTCACACCAACCATATCAACAAATACAACTTAAAAAAACTGAGAAAACCGCAGAGCCACAGAGAGCTCTGGCAGCAGGGACAGGGACTGACCTATGGGGAGACTCTTTTTTTTTTTTTCTTTTATATTTTATTTACATTTCAGATGCCCATTTTGCCCATTTCCCCTCCCTAGAAAACCCCTATCCTATGCTCCCTTTTCCTTTTTGCTTTTATACATTTTTTAAATGTTAATCAAATGCTCGATGTTGGTAATGCTCCATCAGAAGTGTAACCCAATACCCAACCTAGATATATCAACTATCTTTGACTGGTGGAGACACGTGAACATCTGCCTCCATACCCCCCTCTCTTTCTCTCTTTCTCTCTCTAATCACCTAGCTTCTCCTCCCCTTCATCTTCTCCTATCCTTACTCCATCTCTCCCCTCAGTACTCCTTCCTATGGGGAGACTCTTAAGGCAGAGCAAATAAGCATTCAGTGAACATCATCATGCCGTGCCTGAGCTTGTATTTGTCCAGGGTATAGGGCAGGTTTTACAGTCTACAATGCATAGAATGGATGATTCTTTCAATTTAATACCAAATAATAATGCATGAGAACATGTGTAGAACACATTAAATACAAAATTGGAAACTCTGGATGAAAATTTTAAAAGCCAGAAATGTTCATCTATTATATAGAAACCAAGGTAGTTAATATATGTTATAGGAAAATCCATGCCTAAGCAGAGAAACATAAAAGAGGAACATTTAATGATCATTTCTGAAAGCAGGCAAATAGAAATGGGTGAGCCATATAAATGCCATCTGTAATTCTTTCCCTCAGAGGAGCTAGCAGAATCCTCAAGGGTCAGAACACCAGGAATAAACATAAGCCAAGGAATGGCATCTCACTGCTGAGCTTGGAAGTGATTTAAGGGTGTTAAGCCCTTGGGCAGGAAGTGTTCCAGCGACCTCTGCTATCATTACACAGAGAGTGAGGCTTGGATGATGATGAATGGTTTTTCATCCACCTAATCCCAGTGACATCCAAACATATGAGAGCCAGATCCTGCCTAATTGGCATTTGGCACGACAGAACGTGGTTGGTGCCCATGCTAACTGGCAGGCACATTGTCCAGTTCTCCCATCTCAGCTGTGCGATGATACATGTGGACCATCTGTCTTCCAAGGCAGAATTTCCCAGTGTTAAACTGCTTTGAAGATATTTGCATGCATTTGGCTTTTCTTACCCTTTCAAAGCTAACCTGCATAGTTTCTGCAAATCCCACTAACAATGTCACCTCCTGCTTAGCATTTCTAATGTCTGATGTTGGCATAACACATTTTTCTATTGTATTTTACTTTTCGTCTCCTAGATGTAAGATTCATAGGTTGAAGAGAGAAAATGCTGGAGGACTCCTTGAAATTGCACACAAAGATTAGAACATAAATTAAGTCTGGAAAGGAATTTTGGACCTTGATAGACAAATTCAAATCAAAGACCTTAATCCTCACGCTTCTTCCAGATGGGTCATTTATCTGCCAGAGCCCAGCTTCTTCTAACAAAAAGATTAAAGTAACACATTTTAGAAAGATAAGTAAATCATGGGAAAGACTCTTTTCCTGGTCACACTCAGGGCTATTTTTAGGACTGATGCAGTGTAGGCAGATTAAGGCCAACTGTCTATACAGCAAAATGTCCCATTTTCCATAGTCCATGGCCCTTACTTAGGACACTGCTAGGAGAGACGAGTGGATAGATATTATTAGCCTCACCCAGCTCTCTCTTTTCATGGTCCAGCATGAGCTCTGGTCCAGCCTTCACACTTTCCACTCAATTTTCCCTCTCAGCCTCTGTTTACTGAACTGAAAATTCGTCACTCTCTCAGAGTAGTAGGTAGTTGGTTTCATCACCACTATTATTATGATTTGCTCTCTGTTACTAGATCACAAGAAGTGTCTTCTACAGTAAAATACAACACAATCTGTCCACCTAAGGCACAAATCCTTCATGTTCTATGCTGTCTTAAGCAAACTCCGTTCTTCAGACTTTTTATCTACAAAAAAGGCATACGAGTTTTAGCCCTTGCACAGTGACTGTGGGGATGGACTGAGTTCATTCTGCGTATGGCAAGAAACATGAATGATTTCTTAAGCAGCACACAAGAAATAGATCAAACTGATGAACCTATTCAAAGGCAGTTTTTCCTCCTTCATGATCCTGTCTGTAGTTACATATTAAATTCTCTGTCAAGTTGCAATCCATTATCTAAAAGAAAATTCACACATATAAACATGGACAGCCATATTTTTGTTTTGCTGGAAACTCCTTGTTCACAAGCAATTCCACACCCGTTGTTAATGCCGTGAATGGGGTATTTCCTAGGTATATGTCTAGTTAGTTCCTTATGCTGTTGCTATGATAAAATATCTGACAAAAATAACCTAAGGAAGGAAGGGTTTGTTCTGGTTCACAGCTTTGGGGTTCTCTCCATTATAGTGAATAAGATATGGCAGCTCTAGCTGGTGTAGCAGGAGCAGGAGACAGCTGCCCATAATGCACCCAACTTTAGAAAGCAGAGAGATAAATGCTGGCCTCAGCTCCCTCTCTCCTCCTCTCTCCTTCTCCCTTTTGTGTTCATTATAGAACTCTATCCAATGGAATGATGCCACCAACATTCAGGGTGGGACATACTTCCTTAAATAATTTCTATGTGAATACTCTCACATACATAACCAGATGTGAGATCCCTATGTGACTTTTAAACCCAGTAAAGTCGGCAGTGATGGCTAATCATCACAAGTCTATCCCTTATCAACTTGACACCCAGCTACATCACCTTAAAATCCTAATATTCCACTTCTAGTCTTCAAGACTCATGTCTCTCTGACAAAGCAAAATGAATGCAGCCCAACTTCAAAAGTCTCTATGGTCTTTAACAGTTTCAGTACTCTTTAAAAAGTCCATAGTGGTGTGGTGTTGGCCAGGCATGGTGTTGCATGCCTTTAATCCTAGCATGTGAGAGGCAGAGGCAAGTGGTTTTCTGAGCTTGAGGCTAGCCTGATATTTGTAGTGCGTTCCAGGTCAGCCAAGGACATGGAGAGACTTTGTCTCAAAAAGCCACAGCCACGCACGCGCACACACACACACACACACGCTTACATGCACATGTGTACATAGTCCAAAGCCTCTCCCTAGACTCAAGATAGTCTCTTGATTATAAACCCTTGTTTTAAAAAAGCCATATACTTTCAAATTACAATGGTACAAAATAAAAATTCTCATCCAAAAGAAAAGCTAAGACAAAGGAAGACTGAAAACCAATAGGGAGAACACCAAATCCTGCAGCTTCCTGTACTTCATCTGGGGTTTGGGTAGCATCAGATGGGCTCTAGCAGCCTTGGGAGAACCTGCTCCACCAGTTCTGCTGCCTGCAGATCGCCAGTTCTCTCTTGGATTGCATGTACTTCATATCTGCAGTTTCCCTAGGCAGACATGAACAGTTCTGTCATGTTCAACAACCTGGGATCTCTATTGCCACATAGAACTCACCTTCATAGCTTCATACAATGGCATCTAAGGGCCTTCTTTTGGGAAATCCAACGTTGTCTTGATGATGGCTTGGCCTTGGCAGCCTTCTGGAACTTTGTTCAAGTCTCCATGACCCTTTCACTCTTGGATCTCTTACATGCCTACATGCATGGAATCTGGAGCTCACCTCACAGTTTGCTTTTCTGCTTTTCATGGTGCCTGGGCCCGTGGAAAGATGTCACAGATTCATGTGGTTCTCCCTCCAGAGTTAAACTTCTATGGGAGCATCTCACACACAGACGTGTCTATTCTAGAAATCTAAATCCAGAGTAGATGACTGAAAATCAACAATCAGAATCCACGTGCGGTAGCACATGCCTGTAATCCTAGGACTTAGACAGAGGCAGACAGATCTTTGTGAGTCCAAGGCCAGACTCATCTACATAGCAAATTTCAAGACATCCTGGGCTACATAGAAAGACCATGTCTTGCAAAGTAAAATAAAATAAAATAAAAATCAAAACATGTCCAATTTTTAAAAGCGCACATTTAGTGAGAGATGACCAGGGACACTCTGGGTACCTAACTGTACCTAACTAATGTGCAGTGAATTCAGTTTGGAGATTAGCTTTTAGTCGTGCACTATATGTTTTCTTCCTCACTAGATCAACTCATTCATGCCAAGTATGATGGGAGTATGGTATCAGACTCACTGCTGTGCTCAGAATTTTTATTATAAATGAGAGTCAGCCATTTGTGCTATGTGGTCCTTCTTGAAAGCCATGTGTGTAAGCTTCTAGATAGAAGATTGAAGCCTGTGGATTTATTTCAAATATGCTTTTTGCTTCTGACTTGAATAGGAAGTTCTGCCAGAGCAAAAGTTATTCAGAAGAATATGCACTGATAGATCTATAACTTGCCATGAGCAATGTAATAGAGTGCACCAAACTCTTTGACCATTTAAGAGTTAGTTTACCATGTTATCAGTTGTCCTAGATCCTGTTTTCTGGTCTGTTTTGGCATCTTTGGACACCAGTCTGTCTGGATTTGTATTCCAAAGAAGGAAGCTTTGGTATAACCAAGCAGACCATGTATCTTTTTTAGATAGCCATCCCTTTCCAAAGGCAAAAGGTTTATTTTTACTTATTTTTTTAAAAGGGTCAAAGGGTCAGGCTTCTGGAAAATAATAATAATAAAAAACCTGTCCAGCTACACTAGGACTTAGTATACAAATGAGCCCACAGCACTAAAATTTGCCCTTCCTGCAAGTTTTTTTTTTTTACTTTTTTTCCTTTTATTGGATATTTTCTTTATTTACATTTCTTTTCTTTTAATAATTGGTTATACTCTTCAACAGTGTTTTGAATTCAGATTGTGACTTACCATGAGAGATTTAGGAAATGCAGTTACAAATGTGCACATGATTTTCCGATTGATGTCCCAAGGAATGACTAGATTCATTTATCACTCTGTTAGAAACTCAAGGGTTGACAGCACCTTTCATACCCTACAATACCTGTTGTACATAGACATCCCTGTGAGGTCGGCAAAAGAAGTCATGAGGCCTAAGCAATTTCCCAATTGCAAGTTCAGACCCTGTCTGCCCCTCTGATTTCAAGCTTTAAGTGAAAACACAGCCAGACACCTGATTGACAAATTATCCATACAATGCCACCTATTGTGAGATGTTTGTAACTGCATGTTCCCACTGCAAAAAGTAAAGGCAAAGCAATGCCACAATATGTTGCTGCCAAAATAGAAGATAGTTTTTAAAATACTTTGTTCCGCATGAATCAATTCTTTCTATAGTTATTAAAATGCATTTAATCTAATATAATTAGTTTTATCTAAAAATACTAGAAAGTACATATCATTGTAGAAACATCATAGAACATCAAGATAAGTCTAATGGGATGAACATGTTTATCTAATTACTACCTTGAGTCCACACTAAAACTGCATTAAGAGATAATTTTATAGATGTGAGATAGAAAGAGTTTGAACTAAGAAGATAAGAATTATCTTAGAAAGTTGGCCATATGTTTACAGCTGTAATAGGTCTGAGGAACTGATCATAGATCAACCAAGTGGCATCCTGGGAATCACCCTGAGCTATTTCCTAGAAACCTTCAAAGTCTCAGGAACTGGAGATGCTATGTTCCTCCAGATGTAGGAGTGTCAAAACAAAATGTAATGGGGGTTGGCAGCTGCTGAAATATATGTCAGAATCCCTATCTGAGAGAAGAACAGACAAAATGAAGATGAAACAGAATAGGTGCAGGCAGAGCAACCATTTTGAAAATAAGATCACAGACTGCAACACATAGAAACATGTTCTCCCTACATTTGGCCTACACTGTGCATTTATTGTGCAAAAAATTAGACATGGAAACCTGAAGATGAGAGATCACTCCCAGGAAGACAAAGGCAGGTTCTTCTGCAGTGATGCCTCGTCAAATGCAGAGTTCTCAAAATCATTCATCAAAGTTCATTAAAGTAACCCAGTGAATGGTTTCATTCTACTGATTAGAAAATATAAATAAACTTGGGAGGCAGAGGCAGGCAGATTTGTGAGTTCGAGGCCAGCCTGGTCTACAGAGTGCGTTCCAGGACAGCCAAGGCTAACAGAGAAACCCTGTCTCAAAAAACCAAAAAAAAAGAAAATATAAATAAACAATAGTTACTAGCCATAGGAGGAAAACTCTTTTTAAAGTAGAGATATGGGGGGAAAGTAACAAAAAGGGATAAATATACAACAAGAATTTAGTTGAATATACATATAATTTTATTCTTAGAAAAGTAACAATAGATATTCATCTTTGAAGCATGAGCAGATGTCATTTTTAAAAGAAATGTCACATATCATAAATTGGCTTTTGGATATTAAAAAGAACATAGAGGAAACAAAACACTTAAAAAGGAGGTGGGAATAGAACTAAAGAAATAGCTAAGAGTCAAACAAACAAGTGAAAACTGAATATATATATATATTTTTCATATATACATATATGAAATTTATCCCAGACAAGCTAATAACTTTGATACCCAGCCACTACCAAAGCAGATGGTAAAGACAAAACCATATCAAGAAAAATCATTTTGAATTTTTACTAAATTGGAGCCAAATATACTGAAAATGTCTAGATAGACAAAAGCAAAATAGGTCACATAACTGTTTTCAAGATGATGGATTAAAAATACTTCAATATTTCCAACAACCATGCTAGAAATTAAAAGACAATGAAAACAACTTTATAAAAGAAAATTAAAAATTCTACCAAGAGTGCTCTACCCAGCTAAACTAGGAAGTATATATGCAAGTGAATGTGACCCATTTTCAGACATGCAGAGTTCAGGAAATTCAACACTCTTAAATCCACAGGAAACTACAGACAAATGTACTACAACAAAAATGAAAAATATATCAATGAATGAGCATGGGATAGCATGTGAGAATAAGAGAGAACAGGAATAAGCTAGAAGTAAAAGTACTTGTAATCCACCACTTTCTATTGTAATAGATCAGAAGGCTCACAGAAAGACTTCAAGACATTGCAACTGAGAGCACTCGCATTTGAACACATGACAATGAGGTTCAGGATACTGAAGGGCAGTTTGAAGTTGTCCTAGAGCTGTGTGAAAAGAAAGTAGTAAATGATAAATAACACACTTATTAAACTCGAGGGAAGTTAGAAAGTTAGAAATTGTGCAAGATGAGTTGTTGGGTGACTACACGACTTGGCTCTGAATAGGACACATAGCCATGTGTAATATCGGCTTTAAATACCGTGACCTCATATGTGCTGGGGGAGTAGACATAAGAAAGGATGGTGCCCTCTTCTTTCGTGATGGGAAGTTAAAAAAGCATAAACAAGAAAATTATTTTGAGAATTAGAAGTAAGTAGACATTTACCGAATAGCTGAAACATTATCAAGTCTTAGCTCCTCATCAGTGAGAAATGGGGGTGCTTATTTCTTGTTTTACTGACCTGAAACAGGTCATTTTTAGAAAGCAGCTTTAGAAATGCAATGGATTGAGAAGTCCACTTTTAGCTTCCAGACCATGCTGGTGTTCATCTTGTCATTATCTCCATCCCTCCCCATTTGGAATTTCAGGTATGCATCAAAAGCAAATTAAGAACATGACTTCATGGTAATCCTTGGAGATTCTATTCTCTATCTACCCTTGGTCCCTCTTTATGTCTTCCTTCCAAGCTCAGTTTACCAGTAATCAAAATTGCCAGACCTGGTCAGCAGACTTGTGGTCATGTTTTAGGTATCTTTTTATGTATATGAGTGTTTTTGCCTGTACGTATGTCTGTACACATCCCGTCTGGTGCCCATGAAGGCTAGAAGAAAGCATTAGGTACTCTGGAACTGGAGTTACAGGTGTTTCTGAGTTGTCCTGTGTGTCTTGAAAATGGAACCTGCAAGAGCAACAGTGGTCTTAACCATGGAACGTCTTTCCAGCCCTAAATATTTTGAAAGGCAACGAGCTGATGGACAGATCCCTGGTTTCTGCCAATGCACAACTCCGGAGTTCCTCTTCATGAGCATAAATCCACTTCCTTTTCTACTGTCCCTCAAGGCTCATGGCATAGCCTCAGACTGTGCCTTTACCCTGGAACTCCTCCAGGGCCTTTCCATATATTTGTGGGTGCACTACACATAGCTGAATGACACACCACTGTGTGTCAGAGCACCTCTGGAAGATGACAATGCCACAGATAAGTATTGAGTTTGGGTCTTTCTGATCCTACAGGAATCTGTCAGAAGAATGACAGCCCCTGTCTGTCCCAAGGGCAAAAGAGGCTCAAAAATAGGGAGAGTGTGGTGCATGATCATGACCTCAGTGCAAAAACCACATGACATTTCAGAGTTTATGACAAATATGTTGCTGGATAAAACTGATCAGACATTTAAATGGCCCATGGGGACCATCATGTGGTCAAGTCACTTTCCTCTGAGATCTCTTTAAAGATGGTTCCTCTCTAGTGAAGCCAGGTCTGTTCTCCCTTTTTAGACCCAGTCTCTTTTTCCACTGAACACTGTGAACACTGGGTTTCTACTGAAGAGCTTCATAGAACAGTGTTACATTACATTCCCTGTGGGACTATGTTTCCCTATATTGACTCCAAATGGTGTAATAGTTTGTGTTCTCATAAATTCCTTAAGGTATATTATGTGACCCATAGGGACAATGGAAAATATGCCAGTCTCTATTAAGAAAACATGTCAGAGTATTTATTTTAGCCTTTGTCTTTATTCTTTAAACTTCATTTGATCTTATTCCAAAAAAAAAAAAAAAAAAAAACTGTATTTACCATTGCTCCTCTTTGTGGCCTAATGTTTCATATTTCTGCTAACATGGGCTGTTTTATTTTAAATCATCTCTAATATATTAGCCCACTTGAATTTATAGAACTTGAAAGCTGGAAGAACAATTGTAAGGAGACCTGTGGGTGACAAGGAAGTCCTTAACTCACTGCTGGTAGGAATGTGGAAACTGAGTGTCTTAGCTGGTTACAAACTTCTTTAGAAAGACAATGTGTTTCCATTTGCTTGGTGCTTTGGTTGGTTTAGGTTTTGTGTTTGTTTTGATGATTTTATTACATTCAATTTTTGTGTGCATGTCTGACTGCATATGAACATGTGTGTGTGTGTGTGTGTGTGTGTGTGTGTGTGTGTGTGTGTGTGTGTGTAGAAACATGTAGAAGTCAGAGAACAAACAACTCCCCTTCTACCACGTATTTCATGGGGATCAGACTCAGCTCAGGCATGAAGCAAGCAACTTTATCCTCTCAGTTATTTTATAGGCTCCTGCTTTTGTTTTGTTTTGTTTTGTTTTTGTTTTGTTTTGTTTTGTTTTGTTTTGTTTTACTTTGGGGATGAGAAGAACTGAACTCATGGCTTTGTACCTGTTAGGCAAATGTTCTCCCAATGAATTAGTGTCTAGCTCCTTCCTGCATGAGTTCTCAGTGTCTTCCACCTTCTGCGTTCCTCCATGGAATATGAAAATAAATAGAAAAATTTCACAAACAAACAGTGAAAGATTTTTTTTTAATGCTGATGTTGTTAAGTCAATGATAATAACATTCTTCCATTGTAGGTGACCTGGAAGTAAAAATCTTAACAGTCTTTTCTCTGCCCCCACACCTTGAACAGTCAAAGGCATTTTTTCACACAATGTACAAAGTGTGGAATATATTTTGAATTTGAACTCCTGACCCTTCAACTGACTCACCTTCTATATTATACATTGACTAATCCTAACTTTCACAGTGGCATCTCTTGACTTTCCCATATCTCTACCCATTCACTGGGTGCAACAAGAATCTTGACTACTTGTTCCTTATATTAGCAGGTAAAGCTCTGGAGTGGAAAGTATCTGATCACTCATATTCTTTAGCATTTTTTGTCTGGCCATTCTGCAAGCCTATGCATTGTTCTTATTTAAAATTAGACAAGTGTAATCTAGCAAGATGTCTCAGTAGGTAAAATCATCCTCCCACTGCAAGCCTGCCTTCTTCAGTATGATTCCTAGAACCCTCAGGGGAAGGAGAGAACTAAATCCTGGCACACACATGCCCACACCTGCGTTCATACATATGCACACTCACTAATAATAGTAAGTAAAAATTTAAAATAAAATTAGAAAATTCCCTTCCCTGGGGATGTTTTTGTTTAACATAAATAATCTTCAGAAACACTAACTCATCTAAACTCCTAAATTGTTTTCTGACTGTGACCTGCATTTAATACTATGCTAAGGGTCTGTAATCATAGCTCAGTGTTTTAGGGCCTGTTTGTAATGCTGTTAGTGAGTGAGGCCTCTATACAATATTCAGCACCAAAAGGGGGGAGGGGCAGAAGCAAATTAAAATATTAGATTTCTATGAAACAATAAAAGTAAAACATTATCTAAAAGGCCAATATATAGATTCCTAACTAGATTTACATTTAATTTACCAATTTTACCCATGTCTGTGTTTAATTTTGTTATTCAGCTTGGTTTTTACTGATAAAAACACTAGGCAGATAGCCCAGCAGTAGAATACTTGCTTAGCATGTATGAGACACTATATTCAAATCTTGGCATGAAAACTTATAAAAAGTAAACAGGCATATTTTTCTGTTTTAATTATTACGTTTTTAATTAAAATTTAAAAAGATAGATAATAGATAAATTAATAGATGATAGATGGATGGATAGATAGATAGATAGATAGATAGATAGATAGATGAGTTAGTGGTTCATAGCCTCTTTAAACTGTTTTTTTTTTATATTCCTGACCTTCTTATTAATGAATGAATGAAATTTTGACACTTTGTTTTGTAAATTGCCCATTGATCTGAATTATAATGGTTTCATGGAAAGATGGCATTTGTACAATACATAACCTTCATTTTTTGCTCTGTAGTCAATATAGACAACAAAATTATTCACAAACAAGGTTCAAAGTTTCAAATTAATCACAGATTCTGTAAGGCCGAGATGCTGACCTTACATTTGCCTGGAAAAATGGCTCAAAGCTGACATTCTTCACATACTACATTTGTGGAGGACGGGAGTTTGGTTCTGAGCCCCACATTGAGTAGCTCAGTTACCTGTGAGTCTATCTCCAGGGGGATCTTATACCTCTACCTTCTGTCAGCACTGCCTCATGTGTATATACCTATATAGACACATAAAATGCAATGTATCTTTCTTTTAAAAACTAATTCGCTACCTCTATCCTATTGACATATATTTTATCTAAATTGTTTTTGTTTTGATTTTGTTTTACTTGGTTTTGTTGTCACATCATCTTTTACTGGTACATTTCATATTTCATTAAAAGGAATGTATACCCAAGCGTCCACTAACCTGGGAACTACAGTAAGCACCTACTCCCCAGCATTCACACCCATCCAGAAGTTATATTACCATCCTTTCCTAGCATGGAGTTTACTTCCTGAACCCTAAGGGATGGCCCCAATGGGAGACAGAGTCCTATGAAGCTTCTATTTGCATGAGATAAAAAGACCAAGTACTATTGTGCTGGGTGACCCTCTACTTTCAGAGAAATTTATTTTCTAAGTTGAATGGCTCTAATCATATAAAAGAATTAATCTGATGAGGTGCAGAGCATCATAGAAGACCCCAGGGATGGCAGAGCTGAAATTGTTCGCATTGTTGTGCCAGTGGCTGTTCAAGGGGTGGAGAGGTGTGTTCTCTGCCAGAATGGCAGCTCCTTGAAGTCAGGCTCTCCGTCTGCATTTCCTGTGCTTTATTTCCTGCAGCACATGCTAAATAACTTGTTAAATAACTAGAAGGTGAAGAGAGAGGAAGGAAAGGAACAGAGGAAGGGAAGGGTGAAGACCAGGTAAAGTGATATTTAGCAAAGTACAATAATCATACAAAACTGAAAGATTGGGAAAAAAATGAATCTCTTATGAAATTTTGCCTTACGAGTCCTATCCAAAACATTTTAGAATTAGCTATAGAAATAGCTTTGGCACTAAGCTGACCGATTTACTTAAGAAATTCATGATCAGTTGAAGGGATGTATGCATCCTCCCATCAAGGCTTTTTTTTTTTTTTTTTTTTTTTTTTTTTTTTTTTTTTTTTTTTTTTTTCTTTCTGATGGACACATGACCAAGATGGTTGCTGGGTTAAGTGATGGGTATTTGAGCGTATAGATGATGGTGCTTGTTGAAGATCAGTCACACATAAGCATAGCCTGCAGGCGAGTCTCTGCTGTAAGTCACAAACGTGCCAATTAAAGCCTTTATATCATCTATTTCATCTCCAACTAAGAGACTTCTTGCTACTTCTCCATGTTATCTTACAAAAACGATCAAGTTCCACGTTGGAGTCCAGTTTTAGCTGTTTAAGGTGCAAATTCCTGTTTTTATTTAAACATTTGTTTAGATGTTTCTTTCTGCTCTGGCAAAATAAGTTAGCCAGTGCTTGAAGAGGAAGCTCAGTGACCGGTGTTCAGCTCCTGGAACTCGTATAAAGGAAAAAAAAAAAAACAAAACAAAAAAAACCAAAAAACAAAAACAAAAAAAACAACCCTACTCCACAGAGCTTTCCAATCAGCCCCACATGTTCCATGGCATATTGGCCTATGTGTCCAACTTCCACCCATAATGCATGCACACAGACAGTAACGGTGATAATAATGATGATGATAATGATAAACAAAAATATAAAAACACATGTCTTTTTCATAGAATAGGCAGTCTCTTTAGAGAACCAATAGTCAAGCTTCTGTTCATTCATTCCTAAATAATATCAACAATGACTTAACTATAATATTCCCAGGATTTTGTAGCAGTTATCTTGAAAAATATGTTAGGTGTGAAAAAAAAGTACTGTAGCAAAATGTTACGGTTAAATCTGCTGTTTATAAATGGCACACCTAAAAAGAATTTAGTGATCCTAACTAAAATCCTTAATGGCATATGTATTCTAAATCAATAGCTCTGTTCATACCAATGCAGCTAGCAAAAGGAATTAAGTATGTGTATAAAGATTTAACTGCCATGCATTTGATAGTGTCATTTATACTTAAAAATATTTGAAACAAATTTAATAACTGATAATAATAGACTATTGCTTAATCTTATATTTTTTATGTTTTATAATATATAAAATATAAGTAGGTATATATTTTAGGAGTTCAAGCTAAGCACTGATCTTAGAGAATCTTGTGAATAAAAATATTTATAATGTATTGTTCATTTAATTCAGAAGAAATTACTGAACTATGTTAGATATATATGCGTATATTTGCATCCTATTAAAATACACACAGGCACACTCACACACTACACAGCAAAGCTTCCAAAGTCTGTTCTTCTGAAGGAACAATTATATGTTTAGAAAAGTGTTTGTTTTCTCTCTGCTTATCTCAACGGCTAAATTTCTTCTATGAAGATGTAGCACTTTTAAATGAACATAAAACTGTTCCAATAAGATCATAAGATATGCTACCCCTAACCTTTACCAACACCGTCTTCATTTTTCACGCATTTGCTGTTATTTTGAAGCTTGGACTGTTAAAGTTGAAGAAACACGCTCTGAATGCCTGCAGCCGCTGAGGTAGAGACTAGGGATTAGCTCAGTCCTTACAATGCTGCTTCAGATCGCACTCTCTAAATATGTAAATTCTATCTTTGAATTTTATTTCCGTATGCATGCTGAAGTAAAACAATGGTCTCAATGTTTAGCACTATCTACCTCAAAACGTTATAAGCAAACACAAATTTCTGAGTTGAATCATAACGTGAAAGTTATATTTTTCTATCTGAAATAAACTTGTAAATACAAACCCCAGAGCTCTCAGCTTCCCTTCCATATGCTTTCCGTGTGTTATATAGTCATGTGTTGTGTTGTTACCTTTATTTTATGTAAGGAGAAAAAAATAATTTGAACACTTTTAATTTAAAGTTAAGTAATTGTTCATTATTTTTATTATAAAAGTAAAAGCAATTCTATTCTTAATGGAAAATTTGGAACAACATCTCAAGGTGATTTACCCAGAGTTAACCTTTCTGTTTTTTAATTTATGAACTTGATGTTCACTGTTATATTTAAAAGAAGAAAGTCTGTATTTAAATCATCTCAAAAGTCAGGGAAGCATCAGAATAATCTTTCCTTAATTCATATTCTAAACAATCATGTGTAGCATGATTCTATACAAGGGTGCGTCCATATTAAGACAAAACTATACTATATCCTCTGTCTTCTCTTTGGATACTGCAGAGCACATTTTGTTTGTTTAGGATCAGTGCAAGCTGACCCCACCAGTAACCCCACCTGTAACCCCACCAGTAACCCCACCAGTATCAGAATGCTGAGCCTCTCACATGCCTCTAAATCCATTTTCTCCAGGGCAGATGTCAGTGGATGGATTCATGCGCTACCTGAGCGGAGAAGAAAATGGAGTCGTTTCACCTGAGAAACTGGATTTGAACGAAGACATGTCTCAGCCCCTGTCTCACTACTTCATCAATTCCTCGCACAACACCTACCTCACAGGTACGATGCAATTTTTGTTAGTTGGCAGGTCCCACTAAGCTTTCTAGTGTCTACTGTTGGAAAAACGAATGTTTCCTTTGTCCTGGGCGTGGCCTCTGGGGACTTGAGTTGCTTTGCTGACCTGTCCAGGTAGAAGCCACCCTGTGTGTATTTGTGAAGTTGTGCCATCCCCTCTGTACAGTTTGTGTTGTTTTCAAGTCTACTAAACTGTGTCAGCATCTGATGTTTTCTGAGCCATGGAATTGTGTGTAATAGGAATTCAGTGTACAGTGAACATACAGGCATTTCCAAAGGGAATATGGTTCAAATGCCTGTTAGTGTGTAGGAAGCCTTGTCCTATATCCAACACCACAAAAAAGGAACAAAGCCATTGATTGGCAACCCTACCTAGTTCTCTATGCTGTATTCATCTTTAAGGGCTCTGAGACCCCTCAGAGACTGCCGTGAGACAAATGACTTTTCATGCAAAGTGAAACAGGGCTTTTGATAAACAAACAGACATTTTCTAAGTGACAGATTTAGTAGCAAATGTAAATGTAAATAAATAAGAGAAAACAGTGTCTTACATTGATCCTAAAGTGAACATTGGCAAGGGTTTTGGTAAATCATCAGAAAGAAAGAAGTTTTTATCTCTAGTCACGAACTTTAAAATGTCCTTGGAGAAAATCAGCTGCTGGTTTTAAAAAGCAAAGAAAAGCTTTGAAAAACAAACATAATACTTCCCCTGCTTTGTAATCCTAACAGTTGTAAGACAACTGAAGTCTGGAGTGTTACTTGGTGTCTGAGAGAGGCAGATGGGCCTCACACCTTCCAGGTTGTATAGACACGCTGGTGGACCTGGTCTGGGCCTGTTCAGTTTGTGCTGCGGACTGGACTCGCAGCGATACACATAAAGTTAGAGATTCAAGTACCGGATAGACATATGACCTGTAAGAAAATTTCAATCTGCCAATGAGCGACAGGTCAGAAGTCATTTCTCTAGGCCCCCCTGGTATATCCTTTGCTCCAATCTCAAGTACATGTGCGTTGTTCCTACACTAAGTGAGAAACAGGCTTGAGCCAAGGTAGCACTGTAACCTTGAGACAGCCAGAATGGGCTATCTCGGGGTAATCTACACAGTCTGACACCATCTAGTTAGTACTGGAGTATATGAATTCCACAGCATTGCGTTTTAGGGGCTTGTGACAATCACATGGCTTGCCCACCATTTGTGACCTGCTTTTGCCTAATGGTGCTGTCTACTAAGAAAACCTCCTGCCACAAAAATTAATTGTTGCTTGACTCATCCTAAGCCTTATTCTAGTTGCTCATTGGCACATAGCAAACCAATCCAATGGAACGGCATAAAATAATGAGCATACCAAGTCAGTAATTTGACCAGTGAAGGAGTGTATAGCACATCTGTGTTCCTAGGGTCTCTTAGATTTCTCCTGGGAATAGTATCAGGATGTGAGAGATGACACAAACGACTTCTGTGGCGGAACCTTCTGTTATTATCTCCTACATGTCTACCCGGTCAACAGAAATGACTCAGACCTATGAGCCTGTTATTTGAAAGAGGCTGCACTGCATAGCCTGGGTTTCCCTGTGTCATGGGGACCCCGGGGAAGGTAGCCTTACTACATGGACTCTGCACTGCCAGAGCAAACACCCCAAATCAGGAGAAAGTTTACCATGGTTGTATAACTTGGCTTCTAAAGCTCAGTGAGATCTATTATTTCTGCAATTTGTTGGAATTCATGAGTCTACCTGGGTTCATAGAGGGGGACACAGCCAGGCCCTCAGTGGGAAAATCTGGAAGAGTTCTCAGTCCTACTTTAAGACCACCATAGGCCTCATAAGTTTAAGAAAGGGATGTGCACAGACAGATAGCTCTTTATGATTCTGAGGTCAGCCTGGTCTATAGAGCAAGTTCCAGGACAACACTACCTCATAGTGAGACCTTATCTCAAACAAACAAACAAACAAACAACTTAACCATAAAAAACCTAACAACAAATAAAAACACAATGTCCTACTAATAGAAAAGTGTGCACTCTGCCACCTTCCTTAGAAGACTCATTAAGACTCCTACTACTAATACTACCTGAAACAAGCAAACAAACACCACACACCACTCATCCATGTTTATCGCCCTTTTATAAAGGATTTTCCCCTTCTTAATTGGGTTCTCAACTTTGATACTACTGACCTATTGCAAACTTGGTGAAGATTATGGACTCTTCTCAGATGTAAATATAAGAAATAAAGTATCTAGCATTTAAAAAGAAAATAAAATTCACTGATATTTTAATAATTATTAAAATAATTTATTCTAAAGTAACATAAACTTTTGTAAACAAATTTTAAATGCATGTAAGCACTGTGTTCTGACATATGCAACAATTAGAATAAATTGTTAATTAGCTGTGATTTCTGTTAGTAACAAAGTCACAAATCTTGCCAGTGCAACTGTGACCTGTGACCTATATTTACAACTGGAAAGAATGTCACAATTTGCGTGGATGCCTTTTTTTTTTTAACACAAGTTCAAGGAAGTGTATCAAATGCCAAATTAAAAATACAGTTTTCATTTTCCTTTGTGTAACAGTAACTGCCTTTAACCCTACCTAGCACTTGAGAGACAGAGGCAGGCAGAATTCTGTGAGTTCCAGGCCAGCCTAGATATATACTAAATTCCAGGTCAGCCAGACCTACATGGTGACTGACACCCTGTCTCCAAAAAGAAGAGGGGGAGAAAAGAAAAGAAAAATAAACTTTTAAAAACTTAATCCAAGGAACTGCAACTTGAAAAGGTACTGCTTATAATAAAGTATTGTTTTTATCACATACTAAGGACAGAATTTTTTAAAATGTGTCTAAATTTTGTACACATGGAATTTTCATCACTAAAAACCTCTTCCAGCATTTGTATTTACATTCTTTGCTTCCCACGTGTCTCTAATGGCACAGTGATTAGGCATCATACTAACTGGATATGCATCCTCTCTTCTGCCATTCTGGAGTGTATCACTCCATGTTACATGGATGTGTGGTTGTCCTTTGATGATTTGTTCTGTCACCCATAGCCTTTCTCCCTCGGATGCTCAGGTGCCTCTGTTATCCCTTTTATGGAGCTTTTTGACAAGACTTGTGATCTTTAAAAATGCCTTGCCTCTAAGACTTACCTGTGTTCAGGCAGAATCAGCCTCCATCTCTCTCATCCCCCCATGTTTCCCCACACACACATTTACACACATACATACACGCAAGCACATGCACAGACACAATGAGCCCTGGTTACTTTCATGCTGAAAAAGTAATTTAATAGCAATGTGGGTCTTGTGCTATGAGGCATAATTTCTAAATGATTTTTGTGACAAGTTCTACCCAAATCTAGAAAAGAATTTTTTTAATTAACATGTATTTATTTATTTATTTATTTATTTTATGTATATGAGCACACTCACTGTAGCTTTCTTCAGACATACCAGAAGAGGGCATCAGATCCCATTATAGATGGTTGTGAGCCACCATGTGGTTGCTGGGAGTTGAACTCAGGAACTCTGGAAGAGCAGTCAGTGCTCTTAACTGACGAGCCATCTCTCCAGCCCTAGAAAAGAATTTTTTATCTGTTACTTCTTAAAGTATGTTTCACAAAGATATTTCCACTTCTATTTTCCAACATAAATTTTTAACTCTATAGCTGAACATCCATCAGTAATTTTAGTCTGTCACTAATTACATATAGTTACTAACAACCCTAATAATATGCAATTGCTTGTGATATCACAATAATACTTATGGAAAAATTATTCAACATTGAAACACAAAATAATGTAGTTCAAAATTCCCTTGATGGTTTCTTTTCATAAACTGCATTTCAGAGAAGTCTTTTTTACATGAGTCAATTTCTCGGCCTTCACTTACATCTTCCCCCCTCAGCATAACTGTGTAACATGGTCACAGGAGTTGAGCTCTGTTATGCCAGGCTGGTGCACAGGTTTCATTTGAATCTGAAAACAGACCTACTTTTTTGTCCAGTTATACCTTTTTTGGCTGTGTGCCAGAAGAAACCCAACTCAGCATACAAGATAAGTTCCTGGACATCAATGTATCCTGAGGCACTCTGCGGTAGCCTGGATGTGGACTCAGTCTGGCTAGAGCAAACTTGGTATTTAAAAACAACGGAGTACCTTTGACTGTAAAGAAGAAAAGAATGTTGTTTTTCTCTGGAAAATGAATGAAACTGGAGATAACCATGTATCATCTGTGAAATCCACAGTTTAAGAATTCACACCCGAAGCCAGATGGGGCACTATTCTGGAAGCTGAAAGGGGACTAGGAGAAAAGAGAAGGAGAGAAGGACAAGAGAGGGTTAATAAGACAAAGAAAATCAAAGTATGACCAAAGTATAACCATGACAACCATGCATGAAATTGTCAAAATGAAGCCCATCATTTTCTATAGTGATTTCGCATTAAAAAAAAAAAAAACTATAAAGGGTAATCACACATTAATGGCTAACAGTTCTGAGGAGGTATAACTTTTAGTTACTAGAAAATACAAGGACTCACCTTTTCCCCTGTTTTAATTTACTAGGCATGTAACCTGGAGCCGTTCATGTAAGGCAAGTGCTCTACCAATGAGTGACACCCCCAGCCCTCTGACTATTTTCTGAAAAATGAGTTCAAGTCAGCCTCTTCGCACTTATGTATCTAATTTACATAACATGATTCCTGATTAATTCCGACTCATTATTTGATTCTAGTAACATCAGCTGCTGGTAGCTTCTGACCTGATCTTGAGTAGTATACGTATTTTTCTTGCTCTGTCTTTTGAGTTATTATCATGCCATGGTCTGCATTGCACAAATTTGAATTAGATCAAATAAATTCTCAACTCATTACACTTTTCAAGTTCAAGACAAAGTATTCTCTCTCCTGTGTGAGAATTGAGGGGAATAACATATAATCAGGAAGGGAAGGAAAGAAGGGGGAAAAGAAAGGAGGAAGGAAGGGAGGAAGAGAGGGAAGGAGGGAGAGAGGGAGGGAAGAAACAATTTCCATAGGCTTTCAGGGTTTTGCCTGAAAAGCCCTTTTTTGATTTATGGTTCAAAAATATGCCTTTGTTTTGTATACTAGTAGGAGGGCTGTTGCTTTAATTATATACAAAATGAATACAGCATTCCTATTTCCCAGAGGGCTTTGAATAAATGTGAACATCTCTGTTATAAAAATTCAAACACTCTCAAACGAGTTAAACATGCTGATACACACACACACACACACACACACACACACACACACACACACACACAAAGCCTAATGCAAATCCAATTAAATTTGAAAACCAATAGCTAAGAAATAGGCTGGATTTTAACTGTGGTGTGCAGGCTCCTCGCCTGTCTGCTGGCTTGGATACTTGTGCTTCATCTCCATTTCTGAAACAAATAGGAACTTTAGCTAAATCGACTTCATTGGAGCAGTATGCTTGTAGTAGCACAAGGAGGGCTCCTGTTCACATGAGCCTGGGCAAGGCTGGGCACACGCAGATGGTGGCACTGGTAGGTCTGTGTTCTGACTGTAAGAAGAAAGACAGAATGGCCCAGGTGACCCTAAGCCACCCTATAGCCACTCCACTTTTCTTGGTGCATTTTCAGAACTTGTGTTTCTGAGGCACGCACTCTAATCCAAACAAAAAGACTTTCAAACTGTGGATTGTTTTCTTCTGAACCGTCAAAGGGACTATAAAAATTAAATACGTACAGCATGAGAAATGAATCAGTTCAGCAAGCTCTGTTATTTCCTCTCTCCCTGTTACTACTTCTCACTAAACATCAAGATGGACCCAAAAGGAAAAATACATTAGACTGATAAAATACCATGGGTACAATGAGCTGGTTATGAATTTTGAGAGTTTTGGACAGCCTTGTCAGTGACCCTGTAGTGACTGTGCTTTAGATTAGTGCTTCTCTCTAAGGAATCAATCACAATGATTCAAGGAGGAAAACAAAAACAAAAACAAAACAAACAAACAAACAAACACCCTAACAACAATGCAAAAGACTTTCCCAGAGCAGAACTCTACATAGTCACTTCAACATACACCTTAGCCGGCTCATATAATTGGCCAATATCCAAGAATTTGGAAGATCATGGTTCTGTATAAAGGCAGCTATATTCTGCATCATTACTTAATTTATAATATCCTTATCAAACTTGGAACAAAATGAAAGATTTGAGAATTAATGTGGAAAAATATTAGATTTACTTACCTTAACAATCTGATAAACTAAATTATTTTATTCAGATCTCAAATAATTATTTTCTTCTTCTTCCATACACTTTCTTGGCTGCAGAAAAAGTCTAGCTGTACCTTATAGACCAATCATTATTCACCTAAGACTTGAGTCCACCTACTCCCTTCTTTCATCCTTCTCCCTCTCACTAGACTGTAGCAACTGCAAGCTTTTATCATTTTTTTTTTAAATTACACACAGACCTAAGAAAATTGAGTGGTGGAATAAACAGGAAATAAACAAGCCCTGCTTGAATTTACCTTTCAATGACGCTCTTACCTTGGCTGCTTTATAAAATGAAGATAAATTAAAAGCGCCAGAGTTCCTGTGGTGGAACGTGATTGGATATGATTGGATACTGTCTAAATGACTTAAAAAATGAGAAATTTATACCCCACAGAGCGCAGCATCAGCAGCTGAGGCTTCGCTCAATTGGAAATTTATGAATGCCATCAGTTACTTCCTGTGCTTTGGGTCTCTAATGATTTCAGGTTGACTGTGTACCCTAAGTGTGGGCTTTTCATGGCCGATATCCACATCTACCTCTGTGAAAGTCCCTGACATAGGGTCCTTTTTTAGAGTGTATAGAGGACCCAAACCCACTCTCCCAGTCCACCCAGTAGTCTTTCTATTATTCCTATCATGTGTCACCGAATTGCACTATATACCAGAGGCCATGCTTACCACCACTATGGGAATAGAATTTTGCCTTAACAGAATGAGGAGATTCTAGATTTCTTTTCTCTGGCTGGGAGGGGGCCTTGAAGCCTATTATAACCTAAATAATGATCTGTTGGCAAGGAGATATACAAGAAAGAGAAAGAAAGTGTAATATCGCTGGGCGGTGGTGGCACACGCCTTTAATCCCAGCACTTGGGAGGCAGAGACAGGTGGATTTCTGAGTTCAAGGCCAGCCTGGTCTACAGAGTGAGTTCCAGGACAGCCAGGGCTACACAGAGAAACCCTATCTCGAAAAAAAAAAAAAAACCAAAAACCAAAAAACAAACAAACAAACAAAAAAAACAAAAACAAAAAAAAAAAGAAAGAAAGAAAGAAAAAAGAAAGTGTAATATTGTGAGGAGAGTTTAAATTCCTTGCTAAACAGGAACCACCATAATTCATATTCCACTCCTCTGCCAGGAGATAGGGTTAGGGGTGTGCCTTATTTTTGCATTCCCAGTAGCCAGTGCCTCCCAAAGAGAGCATGTTTGGGAATATATACAGACCTGATGATATGTCTGCCCATAGTAAGGCTTAAGGCTGAAATAGATTCTCCCAGGAGAGGGAATCTTTCATACCTTCTTGCTTAAGCCTTTAATATCACTTGAATCTATAATCAAGAGCGCTTTGTGTTCCTAATGAGAAAACAGCCAGTGAGTTCAGTATATTCTTGGTAACCTGGACTGATCCCATAGATGCAGCTGTGAGGTCATATGTCCTGACAGAGTGGCAAAAAATTGAAAGTAGGCAAAAATTTTGTGCCCATCTCCATTTATTGAAGGTGACAGTGTTTACAGAAGGAGACCGCTGAGTTAACAAGCACATTACATTCTAGAAGTATCTTACTTTGGAGTTGAAGGGAAACATCAAATAATGACAAACATAAAGAGAGACAGCTATTTGCCATGCTTTAAAGCATGAGGGATCTCTTAGAAGGTTGTATTAGTAGAGATGCTGTTAATTTCCAGTTTCAGGTCTTTTCTGTCCCGGGATGCCTTGGTAATCAGAGTCCAAGGTGCAGTGCCTGGAACCAGCACTGCTACAAGTACCAAAGGCAAAGGAGTGACATGAGGCACCTGTATAAGTCCATCTGGGAAGGAACAGCAGCTTAGAGTCCAGTCACAAAGTCAGGGGGAATTGCAGAAAGTATGCATGGTCAGGCAGAGACAAGGTCAAGGAATAGTACCAGAAATACCAAGGGTTGAACGGCTCAGGACATATCAGTAGTACTTAGCCCCAGTCATAGGGAACTGTAATGGCAGGATATGGTTTATAAAGAGAAGTAAAGAATTTCAGGGATGAAAATAAAGTAAACCAGAGACTTTAGAGAGAGAGAAAAAAAGAGAAGAATGGAAATTATATCATATCCAGGGAACATAATAGGAATTCCAATTGCAAGTAATGGGACAGTTGAGGATATGGATTTTTCTCTCTGCTTTCTTTGAAGTCTTCCATTTCTTATTCTTTTAAAAACAAATGTCCGTTTTAAGAATGAGCAAGAAATTTACTTTGGAGGGATTCTGCATGGTAAAGCCAAGCAGTCTTTAATGTTTCAGATTGTTTTTTACCTCACGTACCCTACACTGAGAAAGTACATTCAATTCCTTCTGATTATTCTTTGAATGACATATGCATTGGCAAGCCAGTTCACAGAAATGTTTTTTAGACGTGCCTTGAATCATTCATGACAGAGTACTCCAGGTTTTACTTAGGTACTGACGACATAAAATAACGCCTCTGCTTCGAAAAAGACAAGAAAACAGTTTGTTGTGAAGCGGGTGTGAGTAAGCCTGCACCAGGAACAGAGACCCTGAAGGATCGGTTCACTATAGAAGAGGTTGTATGAACTTTTTGTAGTCACCAAGCAAAAGGGAAGTTAATCAGCACATGTCCCAAGTACAAAAACATTGATGGGAGCCTAATGGGGCAGGGTGGAGTAAGGGAGTGATCCCTGCTGTGGGTTCATATGTTATCTTATGGACTGCGTCTCATTGGGGTAGTGAAGGCTGGAGGCCTACTGTTGGGCTGGAAATATTGGTATCAACTAGTCACAGCTTGTGAGATCTTTTAGAGAAGAGGAGCTAACTCTAACTGGCCTCTGACTCTAAGAAGCTGAAGCAGAAAGGTTGAAATCAGGGCTAGTGTGATTCTATCCTCAGTACACACACACACACACACACACACACACACGCACGCACGCACACACGCACAGACACACATACACACACACACATACACACATACACATACACACACACACACACACAAACACACACACACTCATACACAAAGTAAAAGTATTTGGTTACCAAAGGAACTAAGATATCCCTGGATAATTTTATCTTTGGCCTTCTAACAGTCCATCTATTCACAATGGCATGTATAGTCCACCAAGACCAAGTTCTCTGTGGTATCTGATGGTTCCAGAAATTTGGGAGTGTTCCACATAGTGTGTCAAGTGTTGCCAGAAAAATTAGGGGTCTCTTCTCAGGCTTGTTGGTCATGTTAATAACAGCATGGACTCAGAAGAAAGCTTGAGTTTAAAACAACAATAACTCAGGTATGGGTGAGAAAGCTGTAAATCTCGTCAGCTTGAGGGCGATGAAGAGGAAGATAATACATTTGTCAAAAACCCTATGGGGGTGGAGAGTAGGAATGGAATAACTTTTATTACAAAAGAGTGAGAAACCTTGGAGTTCCCTGGAGAACTTGTCCAGGTTTTGGCAACTAAGATAACAAGAAGATAAAGTGTTCCACATCAGAAAAGTAGGCAGCTTAACAAGGTATTGACTCTGTAAACAGAAATCACATGACATGGAAACGTCAGTGTCATTAGTACCACATCTCTCATAACCCCCACATAACTGTCTACGTTTCCTGTGGCTGTAATAAAATGCTCTGGCAAAAGCAACTTAAAGGGGCAAAGGTTTATCCTGAGTCACAGATCAAGCAGAGTTAATCATGGTAGGGAAGTTAGGACATTGAGGCAGCTGGCCACATGCCAACCACTATCGGAATAGGAGGATGAGTGTAGAGTGTCATTAGTGAAGATTCTCTAGACTCTAGAGTAACAGAACCTGTAGATGAAGTACACACACACACATGATTTACTAGAATGACTTACAGGCTATAGTCCAGCTGATTCAACAATGGCTGCTCATGAATTCAGTAGTTGTTCAGTCCATAAGGCTGGTTGTCTCTGCTGGTCTTCAGGACAGACCAGAATCCCTAAGAAGTAGGCTCTAATGCCAGTGAAGGAATGGTCTTGGCTAACAAGGGAGAGAGGAAGCAGGCAAAGGAAGTGAGCTCCCCTCTTCCATGTCCTTTTATAGGCTTCCAGCAGAAGGTGTGGCTCAGATTAGACTTGAGCCTTCGTACATGAAAAGATCTCCATTAACAGTGTGTCTTCTCACCTCAAAGATCTGCATTAGAAGTGGATCTTCCCACTTCCAATGAGCCAGTTAAGCAAAAAATAAATAAGTCCTTCACAGGTGTGCCCAGCCATTTTTTGGGTTTTAGTTAATTCTAGATGTAGTCAGGTTGACAACCAAGAATAGCCATCACAGATGCTATGCACAGTAGGTGGGCCTTCTCACCTCAATTAACAGAATCAATGCAATTCCCCATATGCACGCCCAGACGTCTGTCTCACAGGGATCTAGAGTCTATAAAGTCACAATAACAGCACACATGAAGATCTGCCCTGTTTTATGCAGGAACAAACCTTCTGATAAATCAATCTTATGATTTATCAATCTTTCAGTTCATCACTTCCCATAGTTCAGAGGTTTAGAAATAAAAACAGTGTTAATTTTCACTGCCCCTCCCCCTTGTCCTCTATGTGGCAGGCAGGGGGACAGCTTCACAATTAACAATAAACTTTGAGGCAATTATAAATGGCAAATTGATTATCCAGCATCAGGAGTCTCCCAGGTCATTCTGTCAGCAGTTTTGTCTTTGCAGATACATTTGTGTGTTTAAATGCCCTATTTTCCTACTAAAGAAAAGTGATTATGCAAATGTACTTAATCAGTCTTCCGGTGCAATATAGCACCGAAGAGTGTTGTCCTTTTGTTCTGTTGATGGTCTGGTATTGTGCCATGCATATAAAAGTAAAATTAAGCCAGTTGGCCTAATCTCGTTTTTTTCTTTCCCCTGTGTGTCTCCACAGGGCAGATGCTGTCCATTTCAAAGTCATTTTGATAATTTTTTACCAACATGCTACAACTGGCTATAAAAAATATCCAAGGGCGGAAAGGGAGAAAGCGGTCTGTACTCCCAACGCTACAAAGGGTGAGGCAGGAGGGGTTTTAATTTGAGGGTAACCTAGACTACAGAGTAAGACTATGACTCATAAGCAAACAAGCAAGCAAACACAAATAAATAAATAAATAAAAATAAATAAATAAATAAATAAATAAATAAATAAAACATAATGGTTTATGAAGTATTGATCAAAGAAACTTTTGACATGGAGATCAAAGCCTTCAATTTTTATGTTTGATAATAGACTTGTTTCAAATTTATTTATTATTAATTCTTTTCTAACAATTCTATCAAGAACTAGTGACCACTAGGATTTGTTTCGATGGTTAAGAGTGCCTACTTGTCTTGCAGAGGAACCATGTTCATGTCCCTGTTCATACATGGCAGCTCATAATTTGCCACCTCAACTCTAGTTCCAGGGGATTGGATATTGTCTTCTAATCTTACATGCGGTACACATACATACATACACTCATGCACATGCATTCACATTAAATGAATGAATACATAAACATTTTAAGCCATGGCCTCTGCCTTCAGACTTGTCACGTGCCTTTATTGTCACAATTTCATAACTTTGTGACAGAGACATCCCTCTGGATTCTTGTCATGAGTCTCCTTTCTAGGAACATAGATAGACATTTTGTAATTCCCCACAGTGTCTAGAATTATTGGGTCACAATCAATTCACAAGCTACATCAGTTTTGTTGGCTGCAATTTGCCGAGTAGTCTTGATTTTCTTTGGTAACTGGACATTGGCAATCAGCACTCCTTTTATTCCAGTCTTAATTAATGATATTAACTCTCAGATCACATACTGCTTATCACACAGCAAATGTAGCTGTGTACAGTTATATACTGAGGCTACAGAATGGCCACAGTGGGTAAAGAGGCCTCAGTAGAGTTTAAGGAGTACAAGGGACCTTATTAAGAGGCAGAAGAAGCCCAAGAAAAGGTAAAGAGAGTTTATATGGGACTCGGGAAGCAGATCCTTTTGGAACTACGTTGGAGGGGCTGATATGGAATAGAGCACAGAGATAGTCCAAGAGAGTCAAGCTGCCCAGGTGAAATGCAGGGCCATAGAAGCCACAGTGATAAATGACAAGGTCTGGTCCATGTGAATGAATGGGCTGATGACAAGTCAAACATGCTGCCTTTGAGCATGGAGACTGAGCCAAACTGAAACCTCTGAGATAGTATGAGTGTTCTCTGCTAATCCGTCCCTGGAGCGTACTCCAAGTCAAGTCAACAGAGTTACTGTCATCGTGGTGTTAATGAGACCCAACTATTGTATTCTTTTCTCAATCTGATGTGTTCAGTAGATTCTAGAGCCTGTTTTAAGTGATGTGATTTTGCTCTACCCATCTGCTTATTGGGCTCCAATTCACGTTAATAAATTCCATCATTGAGAGTAAGCTGTATATCATTCTCTGCTTCATGGGTGGCGCTGGACATATGGTGGTATTCACATGCTAATCAAGATACAGAGGCTTCCCGCCTTTCCATCTGCTCTTAAATGGGAGGAAATGCTGTAAAATGGAGTCTCCCAGGACAAGACACCACCTGAAGCCAACCTCATATACAGTATGGAATTAATACAGAGCACAGTCTAATCTCACCAGCTCCCCTCAGGTCTTCAATCCAGGTGAATTTTGTCAGAAGAATTCAGACAAGACACTCAGAGCACAACATAGAAGATGGGTGCAACTTATTCCTAGGTACATAATAAAGGACAGAAGGAAGCAGTCTCCAGCAGGTAGAGCAGCAGCCGTAAGGACCATATGCCAATCTCCACCTATTAGGTACTCTTTGTATGGCTTTCAGATAGGTTGTTTCTCTGCCTCCACTGAAATGAGCAAATTTAAGCCAGATTAGATTATATTAAAGGCACGTTTACTGGGAAGCTGCCCTCAGTTGGGCAAATGCCAGCACCAAGGACCAAGGCCAGGGATGTCACCAAGGAGAAAAGAGGGGAAGGAGAGGGGGTGGAGGAGGGAAGGAGGGAGAGAGAGAGAAAGTGTGCACAGAGAAAGAAGAGGAGAAGAAGTGAGAGACCAAAATGTCTGGATTATATAAAGAAGAACTTCTGGGGAAAAAGCAGCCAAGCCCCTGGGCTAGAAAATTCAGAGATGGGGACAGGGTATGCCAGGTAGGGACTTTGGGATGCTGGAAGAGCCTGGAGGCCAGGTCTGTTTTGGTATGTAAAATATGCACCTCAGATCCTTGTCATCTATCCCTCTTCTTCAAAAATTCCTGTGTTTGACAAGGACATGGGAGATAGGGCCCGAGACTAATTCTGCTGACAGGGGTGGAGCCTGCTTAGTCCTAACTGGCTACATAGCAGCTTCCCTAAATTATTTCAGCTCTGCTCACAAGTTTCAATCTTACACAGTTTTCCTATTGTTCCTTTTGTTACTTGTGCTGTTTAGTGTCGGCTACTCAGAACCACTGGTGCTTCCTTCCTATGTGTCTCCTAAGAATTAAATGCTTTGAGCTCTTTTAGGTACTTGCTCAATTTCACATTAATGCATTCTATGTGGTGTGAGAGAGGGATGCAGTTATTTGTTTGTTTGTTTGTTTGTGCATATGGCTGCCCTATTGGCCCAGGCTATTTCATTGAAAATATTACTTTTTCTGTACTAAGTTGCATTAGTAACCCTGTTGGAAGTCAGTTGACCATAAACCAAAGGTGTATTTCTAAACCTTCATTTCCATTGCATTTACCTGTGTGTTTCTTCCTATGGTGGCACCCCATACTGTCTTGATTACTGTAACTTAGTAAATCCTAAATTAGTAAATCCTAAAATTGGAAAATGTGATTTTTCCAACTTTATTTATAATTTTTTCAGGTTTACTTTAGCTAATTAAGTGCCACTCCCCCTGTTATGACCTATGGGAAAGGTGGCAAAAAGTCACACCATGAGGCCAATCTCAAGTGGGACTTTTTTTTTTTTTTTTTTTTTTTTTTTTTTTTTTTTTTGCGAGGGGCTATACAGAGATTGCCTCTGGGCAAGGGTGTAGGGAAGAAGAGAGTGGGGAGAGGAGAGACTGGCCTTTTATAAGGGGTTGTAGCACACATGCAGGGAAGATACACAACTCATGGTACCAGTGGGAATGTGTTGCATCTTGGCATCTGACGATGACATATCTTACTGTCCCTGAGTCCCTGGGGCAGGTAGTCAAGATGCCTGGTTGCTAACATCCTTATATTCCCATGTGACATTTTGGGTCAGAATGTGAATTTCTGTAGGCAAAAGGTCAGGTTGAATTTAATATGAATTAAAACTGTACACCACTTTGAGTGTTATGGTTTTCACTTACTAAGGATCTTCCATGAACAGACCTGTGTTTTCTGTTTTCTACATCTTCCCTTGGAAGACTTGGGTGACCCTGCTGTTCTGTGTCCTTTTCGTTATCTGGAATGGATTCTGCTTCCTATAAAATAGTTATGCCAGACAGTTTATTTTTTTAAGATGAACGGTTGTCTGCAAAGGCCCATGCTTGAGTGTCCTTGTTACGTTACAATGCCCTTCCTCTCTCCTCTCTTCCATTCCCAACTCACCACTAGGGAGCCCTGATGCCACCTGGACTAGTTAAGTGCTCTGTTTCCTGTGTCGAAGAGCTTTCCATGATGCCCCCACTCTATACTTTCTATGATTCAAGAGATTCTGGTGTTTGTTTTGCAGCTGGCCAGTTGGCTGGGAACTCGTCTGTAGAGATGTATCGCCAGGTGCTTCTGTCTGGATGTCGATGTGTGGAGCTGGACTGTTGGAAGGGAAGGACTGCAGAGGAAGAGCCTGTCATCACCCATGGATTCACCATGACAACAGAAATATCCTTCAAGGTAGAGTGAAGGAGGTTGCTAAATGGCAGCTGGGAGACCTGGCGTCATGGGAGTAAAGCTTTCTCCCATAATGTGTGGGTATTACAATGAGGTTCACAGGCTGAGAATCATCTTTGTGTTTGAATTCAGAAGCTAAAACTGCAGCAGTTTGTCCAACTAACCAATTTCTAAGGAAACTTACTTGGGAAAGATCGAAGATTTTTGTTTGTTTATTTTATCCACTCATTGCTTTCTTGTATTTTTTCATTGTCAACCATACTTAAAATGAAGAAAATGTGTGGTGTTGGTACAACATTTTTTTGAGACAGGGTTTCTCTATCTAACCCTGGCTGTTTTAGAACTCAGTCAGCACTCCAAGCTAGCCTTGAACTCAGAGATCTGTCTCAGAGTGCTGGGATGAAAGGTGTGTGCCTCCACCAGCACCTGGTGCATCTTATGGTCACTGTGTGTGCCCATGTATCTACCATGTAAATGAAGAAACAGAACACCAGAAACACACTCCTTGTAGCTATTGTCATGGGGATCCACTCTGTCCTAAGAGGACAGCTCTCTTGAGTGTCACTATGAACACCATTTTGAACATTTTAGAGTACAACATTTGAGTACAATCCTAAACAGTTGAGATTGGCTTATATTACTAAATATTCTAGTCTACATTTTTTATTTTAGATTTTTTTTTACTCTATGAATTCATGAATTTTATTTCATATGTTTCCAGCTTTGCTTTATTCATCTTCAAGATGGTGTTAATTGCTACCATTTAATTATTATATCATTTGAGTGTCTCTTATTGGAAATGCCTGGCATCAAATGTCTTTCAGATTGCAGAGTTTATCAGTTTGGGGAAGATTTTATTAGACATAGACTGTCTGAACACCCATAAGCCAAAAATCTAAAACCCCAAATGTTCCAAAATGCCAAACTTTTTGTACACAATATTTGTGATAAAATTTTTAAGCTTTAATACATTTGCAATTTCAGGGTTTTAGAGGCAAAATGAGCAGCCTGTAAATGCCCCAATCTATGATGCTAGGTTTAAAGCCCAGTGGCTGTACATCAGCAACCTCTGACAGCACGTGGCTAGTAAGTGCGTTTATCTTGCTCGCGAACGGGGAAAGTTTCTGTCATGGGGAACCGTAGTGTCCTGGTGGATGTTTGCATGTAGAGCTGACAGGGTGGGTTCTGACTGATTGGATGCTTTGGAAGAGAATTAAAGGAAGCAGAGTTGCCCTGTGGTAGATTGGATGTTGTGAGGAGCAGAAATTATCCAATGATTGTGACTTCCTTAGCCCAAGGAGCCAGGGCCACAACTGTTAGTGACAGAGAAGCATCTGACATAGTATTGAGCAGGACTAGGATGTGTTTTGTCTTCCTTCTTCTTCTATCCTTAGATCTATCCTGTGCTGTAAAGGACTTTGCCACCAAGTATATGGATATCTGAGCCAGAGTATCAGATTTTTTGCCTACATGCCCTGCAAAGAACCATTTGCAGGGGCTTTATGGGTTCATTGAGTGAGAACATCTGGGCTACTAGGTCCAGATAATGATCTGAATGAAGCTGTGCATGTTTCTGGGGCCATGATGTCTGAGCTGACTTGGGTTTCTTACCACTTAGTGATTCTTTTAAAAGAGTGAGGAAATTTAGGAAAATAATTTTTAACCTTGGGGCACTTGGAGATGTGATCAAATAAATCAGGTGTCAGTAATGGAAGCGCTAACAAAAGCAAGGTTTTCAGGCTAGGTCAAATTCATTTCAGAGTTTTTCGGTGGTGGTGGTGGTGTTTTTCTGGTTTAAGCTAGTGTGCTAGGCACCAAGCATGTGTCCTGTAACACTGATGTCATCAGCCATGCACGTGGGATGCTCTTTCTGTAGAATTTGTTGTTGCTTTAAAGGATCTCTGTAGCCTAGGCTGGACTTGAACTCCCACCTCTGCCTGAGCTTCTAGAATGTAGGATTCCAGGCATGGGCCACTTCAGCCAGTAATTTGGCTTTTCAAGATTTGAATTACCATGCCATAGATAGAGAAAAGTTACACTTAATCTTCATTTAATTTCACAACACGTTTAATATAGTTTGACTCAAATTCTGACCGAAATCTTTAAAAGTTGTGCTAGCTCCTGAAACCAACCACTCTGAAATTGTTTAATAATCTTAATTGAAAAAAAAAAAAGATAATTTTTATGGTTTTACTTCTATACACTACTTCCTTTCTTCCTTTTAGCTCCTGCTCAGTCCTAGTTTCAATTAGTCAGGCTCTGTAAGAACGAATGTGGTCAGGGGCCACAGAGCAGAGCCTGGAAATAGCCCCACGCACGGGTCAGAGATGTCTCCAGCTGGCAATGGTGCAGAGGGTTCTGACCATGGGAGGAGAGGGAGACAACCTGGCACTACACTTGGGCTGCTGGCAGACTCACCTACCACCCTGCCCATGCCCCACTTCTACCCGTTAGAATCCCTTTGAGTACCAGTTCTGTTCTCTTCAAGCTTAATCAAAATTCTTTGAGATTCTGGAATCAGAATAAACAACTAGCACGTTCTCGGGAATATTTCTTTTGTGTGGAGCATTGGCTTCGCGGCCTTAGCCACCTGGTTCACTTGGAGTGATACTTCTGTGCACTTGACCTACAAGTGGTCCTTCAGTCACATTTGTGAGCTTCTCTGCTCGATAAATGTCCTTGCCAGAACTCAGGCAGCCAGCTTCCCTACCACATCCAAACCCTGGCAGCTTTAAAGGTTTAAGGGTAGAGGACTGCATCCTTCTGTCTGCTGGTGGGTAGGGTGAGCAGGCTGGCTAGACATGGTGCAGCTATACTCTCCTGACCCCTACCCCTATGCCTCTGCTCATGAGATTTGGAGAGACATGGAGGCGGGGAGGTAGTAGTGAAAATGCTAGCCTAAGCTATAGATAAATTTAGCAAAAAGGTTTTTTGTTTTTAACTCCAGAAGCCAAGTTAGGAAAGAGCCAAGCTAGATACACATGCCCCACTCAGAGTCCTGTAGGTGCAGTGCAGAGCCTATGTGAAAGACTTAAGTCTGGTACTTAGAGCTCCCCCTTCCCTGACACAAGCCCAGCCGCTGCTCTGCAGTCACCCGTAGTCTGCTTTCCCATAGCCTGGTGCATAGGGGGACTTTGGAAGGGTGAGATTAGGAACAAGGGATTGGACCTCTTCTGCTGTTTAATCAGCAAATTGCCCCGATTCTTACTGTATCATTCCCTCAACCCACTGTGTATCAGGAAATGCATGAGCCACCTTGAGATACACTGACCCTTTTAGGCCACCATACTTCTGCCCAGGTTGAACTGAAGCTCTCCCTTTACTTCTTTGAAGTGTCTCAAGTGTCATCCCAGTAAGGACTACTAGGACTGTTTTGTTTCATGCTCCAACTAGTGGTGACGCCACACCCTTCCAGATAGAAAATCTTTCACCGCCTCACCCTGTGTTTTTAAATTTCCACATGGTACCCAGTCACCTTATGACATGCTGCTCAACCCGGCCCCTGTGACCTTTGCTTACTGGGTTTCCTACTATCATGTAATCCCACAAAGATGAGACCTTCATTCTATGACTCCATTCACCCACATCACATTGAATTGAACCTGACAGAGAGGAGGTGATCAATAAAAATTTGGAGTTTTGCCATCCCAGAGAGATCAAAGTGTAGCCTCACTTTGATGTTTGTCTGCCTTTCCTCTGGCCATTATACAAGGGAGATCTGCTTCTCCGTTGAGGTGTGTGAAATTCTTCATATAGCATGTTGGCAGGCAGTGACATGTTGCTAACTATATCTCCTGGGCATTTGGAACTGGCTTTGACTGTCCAGTACCTACTGCAGCAACAAAATAAGCAAAATGTAGAGTTTGTTGTTTTTCTGTCACACAGTTTGTCTGTCGTCAGTTCGTGTGTTTCAGAACACTGCCATGTGATGCACCTCACAAAGCAAGGACTCCTGTTTACATATAATATCTGCTTATGTATTGTCCATACCTTTTGTATGGACAAAAATAATGTGGTGTTCCCCGAGGGGAAGGGGATGCTATGAGCCTCTGTATGCCAGCATGGAGTTGTGGCTGGCTTCACTTCTCTGTTTGGCCTTTGCTTCAGTTTTTATACCATCTGTCTTTGGCTGTCCTTGAAATACACCTTCTGATCCCACTCTCTCCATTCACACTCAGTCTCTTTCCTCTCTATACAGAACTGACACCACACTCCGTACTCCATCCCAGGATTTGTCTCCTCTCAGGCAGCTACCTTTAACCAGCAATTGTATGGAATAGAATGAAAAAAAACACATAATGAAAATAGATGAATCAGTCAAACCAAGCATTTCTGAAAATAAGGCATTATTTTCTGTAAGAAATAATAATTTGGAGTACAATTTTATATTGCTCCATAAATATCTACCTATATAAACTCCCCCTGCTCTTCTGTCAAGATCAAAGTCAGTCAGTCAGTCTCTCGCTCTCCCTCCCTCCCCCCCCCTCTCTCTCTCTCACGCGCGGTGTGTGTGTGTGTGTGTGTGTGTGTGTGTGTGTGTGTGTGTGTTGAGGCAGGATTTTGTAGTATAGCTTTGGCTGTTCCAGAACTTGCTCTGTAGACTAGGCTGACCTCGAACTCACAGAGATTCAGCTACCTCTGCCTCCTGAGTAACTGCCCTGCAGACAAAAGTGTTCAAGGACAGTTTTCCCACTGCAGTTATTCATTGACCTGTGTGGTCAGCGGGTTACTGAAAGCAGTGTTGTAAGTCTCCGGAGTAATAGGACCATGGTACTGGAAATGACTGTAACCCCTTGCCACTAATGCAGCACATATGAAAGAGCAGCTTAAGAGTCACTGCTAGTTTTCTGACCCTGAGCAATCATACATACTTACAAAATATTTTGAATATTAAGGAGAACAAAAGTCTCCTAGGAGAGCTTCTAGATTTTTTACTGGTCACCAACTTATAATTCAGGAAAGTTTTATTTTATGTGAAAATTTGGCAAAGCTTTTTAACCTGTAGCTAAAAGTATTGTAGAGATGGAGGAGAGCTGACAGAGAGAGGAGGAAGGAAGAGAGGTGGGAAAGAGAGAAAGAGAAGATAGATGTTAGGGTGCTGCTCTCCAGCTGACTGATGGATGGATCAACTATAGGTCTCCAGGGGCTGGCTGCAAGATCTTGGAAAAGCTTCCTATCAGCTTGAGCCTTGTTCCTGTTCAGCAAACAGCTGGTAACAGTGCACCCCTCCTAGGCTCATTGTAAAGAGAAATGCAGTTCAGAAGCCTGCCAGGTGTGCTGTGAGACCCCTGCTGGCATGAACCCCAGATCTTTTAACACTGTGTTTGACTGTAAAGCCAAACTTCAGTTTTCCTCCTGTAAAGATAAAGGCTGTGTAGTGTTACATAGGTAAAGAATTCTTATCCAACCAGACTGAGAGCTGAGAGTCAAGTTAAGTCCTCTGTAAAGCTGGTGAGGGAAGTTTTAGTGTCCTATCTGCTTGGCCCATGCTCACTAGGAAGGTGCCAGAAGCCCCGGCCTAGGGGATAGCTACCATAGGATAGTCAACACAAGCCAGACTTGGTTAGGTGCCTAGTGGAGAGCTGAGAAGCATGTGACAGATGAGCTTAGAAACATTCTGGAGTTGAGCTTGAATTCTTAGGTCAGTTAATACTCAGAACTTGTTCTTCATAACCTGTATAAAGGAAGATAAGTATTCTTCTTATGGGATGTGAATAGCGTGGTACGATTGTGTCTAAATTATAGCCTGAACTCATTTAACTGAGGTCTTAGTGTTACTAGTTAGAGCGTCGGTTATAGCAAGGAAAGAGGGAATCACTAGCAAGATAAGAACCTTAAGATGACTTAATATCTGCTCAGTGTGAGCTAGCATTTCTCTTTCGCTCACTGCACCTTCATAACAGACCTGTGGAACTGGGCATATCTACTTTATGACCCTTCGAGCCAGAGCTCGGAAGCACTAGGTCATTCTCTCAGCATCATATTGCTTGCAAGTCCAAGTTCTCACAAGCTCCTTTGCATCCACTGCCTGTGCAAATGTACGAAATAAAAAAAATATGTTGCATCCTGACATCACTTGCCTTTTATAGTGCTCTTATTTTGATGGACTCAGCAGTGATAAAAGTTAAATTGATTATGTATGAAAAGCAATCTGTGAATTCACTTCTAAGAAAGAGTAAGAGTGGTTCTCGCTCTGTGCAAGAGCATCGTTCTTAGAAGATATATGCAAATGCAGCACAGAATTAGAAAGCCTCATTTCTACTCCCAAGCAAGGGAAATAGCTTAATGACATTGCTATAAAGAACACTGTGCACTGCAAGGAAAGGGAGAGGAGTCTGTGGGAAGGGTTTCAGCATGAAGAATGAGAACAGAATTCACAACAGCAAAGAATAAATGTAAATAAAAGCAGTGTATGGTAATGTGAAGTTTAAATAATATGAGTGCTGGAATACTTAGACAAGAAAATGAGGTGCTGAGGAGATGGCTCAGTGGTTAGGAACACTGGTCATTCTTCTACAGGTTTAATTCACAGAACCCACAGGACAGATGTGTAACTCCAGTTCCAGGGAATTCGATGCCCTCTTCTGGCCTCTGTGGGCACTGCATGTACACAGTGTACAGACATACATGTAGACAACATACACATATAACAAAAAACAATATACCTTAAAAGAAAGTAAATAAATAAATAAATGATTGTATTTCAATACCATTTAATTAAGAAAAACACTTTGGAAAAAGAATGCCCAGAAGCCTAGTAGTGAATATGCTTTGCAATCTAATCTTTTGTGAATTGTTGTAGACAGTTTACAATAAAAAAATAATTTGGAAACATGGAAAAGACTATGAACGAGTTCATGTTATTTCAAACTGTTTTTTCTTCTTTCAAGAGTCCATTTCTAGAAGTATGTACCCATCTAACAGTTGATGACTAGTTAAGTCAATCGTGGTACTTCTATCTTTCTAGAATTTTGTAGAGCTGTTGGAGCTTATGACATATAATGTATTTTCATTGCTGGATGAAGCACTTAGGTTGTTGAGCAGCCTAACACTGGACCATAGCTTCTACCCTGACATAAATATTTAAAACAAGTATAAGAAGATAACTCAATCACTGATACACCTTAGAACACAAGCTTTGGAAACACGTTACCTGAAGAGTGTCCAACCATATATTCCACGATTCCTTATATATGAGGTGTTTGGAACAAGCAGGTATATAGAAACATAAAGATTCAGGTTGTTGGGTGTATTGCTGGGAGTGTGTGTGAGGTGGGGGTTAAGGAAAGTGAGCAACAGCTGACAGGGCTGTAGTTTGGGATGGTGGCTGTGCAACTCTGTCTTAAGCACTTTTGCCATGAACCTAAGGTCTGTCTTCACTTTGTTTGCTGTCGTTTGGTTGGTTTGGGTGCTGGCAGTCAAACCCAGGACCTTCCCCACTCTAGAAAGGTACCCTGCTACCAGTCTACACTCCAACCCGTTTGTTCATCTCTTGACAATAATATTTATGGAAAATACATGTAACTATTATTAAAACAAAATCACACAAATACACACACATACGCACACAAAACAATAGACCAGAAGTAAACGTGACCAAATGCTAATAGCAGTTTGGTTCAGAAAATAAATTTATGGGTAGAAAGTTTGCCTTACTGATTGTCCAAAGACAGCTCTATGAGCTGGGCACATTGTCAGTAGTAGATTAACTTGCCCAGCCTGCATGAGGCTTTAGGTTTAAGTCCAGAACTGCTGTATACAAATAGCAGTGGCTACAAACCTGACATATACAAAGACCCCAAGAAATGAACAATAAGCCCCTCCATACTAATGGATTTAACTCCAAGAAAAACTGATGCACACGCAGAGCTGAACAGTGTTGAATATGTATGTGTTCTTGTTTCAGGAAGTCATAGAAGCCATCGCAGAGTGTGCGTTCAAGACTTCTCCTTTTCCCATCCTCCTTTCCTTTGAGAACCACGTGGATTCGTAAGTATTTGGAATATTCGGTGAGCAGTCTTTCTCCCTAATGAGGCCTCCTTAGTAATTTTCCACCCAATTTCAGATGGTTTGATATTAGCATTGGTCTCTTTCAATCATGTTGTACAGTATGTGGCATGCTTTCATCTGCAAAGGATGAACCATTCACTTAAATCTTATGAGCACTAAAATAGTTTATGGCCTTGTGGGGTCAGTCTATCTTCGTGCTACCGCAAGATTCTAAACTAAGAACTTCACTTTGCAGTATGGTAGAGTGCATTGTCTTTACAATATGTCATTCTTTTAATGACTTGAAATGCAGTGGGCCACTCTTTTTTTTCTTTCTTTCTTTCTTTCTTTCTTTTTTTTTTTTTTTTTTTTGAGACAGGGTTTCTCTGTGTAGCCCTGGCTGTCCTGGAACTCACTCTGTAGACCAGGCTGGCCTCGAACTCAGAAATCCACCTGCCTCTGCCTCCCAAGTGCTGGGATTAAAGGCGTACACCACCACCACCCGGCTCCGTGGGTGCTGGGAACCGAACTCTTATATTTTTGGTTGTGAGCCTAGCCTTTAACAGCTGAGCCATCTCTCCAGCCCAGCAGTAGGCCACTCTTAAAACCCTCTTTCAGAAACTCCCATGGCTATACATTTATAGTTCATTTTGTTGTCTTAAAAGGCCAGCTCCCTCTGCTATGACTGCAGATGGAACACCATCTCTTCTCATACCGTGTCTGTTGGCTACATCCCTCCTTTTCCCACTGCTTTTCACTGCTTATTCATATTGCAAAAATCTGTTTCAAAGTAGCCTGTGCCTACTGCTGAGCTATAATAAGGACAAGATAACTCTGACATAACTATTTTATTTATTCAACTATTTGCTATGCTTGGGATGGAATATGGAGCCTTGTGTTTATCAGACATGTGTTCTTCAACTGAGCATCAATACCCACCCCTCATTTTTGAGACATGGTATTGCTGGGTAACCAAGATTGCTCTAAACTCTCAGTTCTCCTGCCTCAGCCTGAAAAGTACTAGATTACAAGGGTGTACTATTACATCTAGCAGCTATTCATTTTATTGCAAGGAATCAAGGTGAGGTAATTATAACTATAATCTGGATATTAATATATACATCATAGTATCACACAGTTGCTTGCTCATAAGAAAAGATTATTATTTGTGTTGAGACCAAGTCCGTTAAAACAACAACTTTAGTGTGTGGATGTAATGCTTGAAGAACATGTGGTAGGGTCATAATTACTTATAGAGTGTTTGTGAAGTCTTCTATGCCTCACAAGGACCCCTGGCAGGTTTGTTGTTGTTGTTGTTGTTGTTGTTGTTGTTGTTGTTGTTGTTGTTTGGGTTGTTTTGGGTTTTGTTTTTTTTTTTGTTTTAATAAAGCTGGTGGCATTTATGATAAAAGGGTTCATACATTCCTTTGTCTCTCCTTCCTTCTGAGAGTCCCTTTCAGTTTCCTAATTTGTCATGAATACTTTAGTGCCTACATTCCTAACTCTTCAAGAAGCAGTTTGAGCAGCACCAAATTTTCGAGTAGTTAAATATAGTATCCCATTAATACGTGAGTAGAAAGCAACTTACTTTGAAATAACCAATTTTGTAAGTGTATTTCTAGTTTGTTCTCAGGACAAGCACAGCATTTACCACTCTGCATTCTGTGTCATTGTGAGCATTTCATCCTATGAATGATGAAATCACTATTCATGGGTTTCCTAACCCCCTGAGAGGCATGGAAGAGACCAGAACATTCCTTGGGGTCTTCACACACCTACAGTGACTGCATTTCACACCTGGTTTGCTACAAGGGCTCAGATTTGCAAGTAGCTTTGCAGGAGGCTTTCCTTGTCTATCTCACTTTTCCTTGGCTTCAGCACCCCCTGTCCACCTTGTTCAGGTGGGGTGGTTTTCAGATTTGTCGACAGTGACTTGTTTATGTTTTCTTTAATAAAAGGCATCCGGCAGTGTTATTTTCTTTAAAAAGTATGTCTACTAAAAGCAGACAAAAATCAAGCAATGCTGTTCCATTTTGCATTGTCTCACCAGCTACAAAGTAAACTCTCCCTTGAAGTAGACAGAGAGGCCACACCCATTATCACCACAACATAGAAAAGCTTACGTTTAGTGAACATGTATTTTGCACCAAACACTGTTCCCTGTATGTTACGTGTTCATGCAGCCTTTGCTATAAACCCTGTTGTTTATCAAAGGAACAGGATTATCCTCAACTTTCAGGTAAAGAAACTGAATCCCAAGTGAGCATTTAGCTTGCCTGAGGCTATGCAGCTGAAGTGAGATTCAAACCAAGCTAGCCTGGCCTTATAATACAGAATGTGAACCAACACACACACACACACACACACACACACACACACACACACACAAAGAGAAGTATCGAAAACTTCCAAGACATGGAATGAAGACAACCTGAGATCTACAAAGCCAGGTGACAACCTGAGATCTACTGTCAGCCAATGTTCACCCAAGATCCCAGCCACAGGGTGTGCTTTGCAATCTTCCACTCTAATTAAACAGAGATCCCAAACTGGACACAAAGCCTAATTCCCATGCTGCACAAAAGCAAAGAGACTACAGCACCAGAATGCTGCATTTTCTTGGTAAATAAATGTAGCTGTCACGACTTTATTCATAATTCGTACAAGATGATAACACGAAACAAAGAACAAACAAACAAAATCAGGAAAATAACATTTCGTGTGTGTGTGTGTGTGTGTGTGTGTGTGTGTGTGTGTGTGTACGTGTGTGCATGTGTGTTCACTTTGTTCTCTGCTCTATTAAAAGAACGCTTGTATTTATTGAAAACATGAATGACCTGGTTACTGAGTATCACATCTCACTTTTTTTTCTTAGACACCTACATCTTCCTCTCCTTGTATTCACGCAGACATCTTTCACAGAGCAGTCCCCAGACCAACAGCATATGTTCTCTGAGAACTTCTTAGAAATAGCTGCATGTTCGCCCTATACATTGTAAATGTGAATCTGCAGTTTCCTGGCACTCCAGATGATCTGAATGACGTGTGCAGCCTTTGAGCTGATCATATCAGGATTACCCCGCAGTCTTCTTCCAAATGCAGGTTCTCTGTGTTGTTCCCGTGTTCTTTAGTGCAGCTTAGAACAGTACCCAGCACAGATGCTGAGTTCTCAGCCGCAGCCAGAGAGCAGACTGACTTGGCAAACTTCCTATGTAAGTTACCACTGGCAGAAATCATCTATCTTATCAGCTACGTCCCTGCCTGTCCTAAGGTCCCATTCATACAGCTTCTAATGAATTGCCCTTAAAGTACAACCTCCTGTATGATTTAGGATTTAGTCAAGGGTTGGTCAGTCCTTTCTCAAACTTCTGAGAGTCATCATCCTTTTCTCTTAGTACTGTGTAAACCATGCAGTAAAAGTCCTGCTCAAGCAAGACGAGGACAGCGTAGAAGTATAAGGCTACAAACAATGTGGTACGTTTACACAATGGAGTATTACTCAGCTATTAAAAACAATAAATTCGAGAAATTCTTAGGTAAATGGGTGGAACTAGAAAATACCATTCTGAGTGAGATAACCCAATCACAAAAGAACACACATGGTATTCACTCACTGATAATTGGATATTAGCCCAGAAATTTGAAATACCCAAGATTCAACTCACAGACTACATGAAGCTCATGAAGAAGGAAGACCAAGTGTGGTGCTTCGGTCCTTCTTAGAAGGAGTAACAAAATATTCAGAGAGCAAATATGGAGACAAAGTGTGGGACACAAACTAAAGGAGGGGCCGTCTGAAAATCATTCCACCTGGGTATCCATCCCATGTGCAGTCACCAAAGGTAGACACTGATGTGTATGTCAGGAAGTGCATGCTGACAGGAGCCTGATATAGCTGTCTCCTTAGATGAATGCAAGAGTCTGACATATTCAGAGGTAGATGCTCACAGCTAACCATTGAACTGATCATGGGGTTCCCAAGGGAGAAGTTAGAGAGAAGACTGAAGGAGCTGAAAGGGTTTGTGGCCCCATGAAGAGAGCAACAATACCAACCAACCAGAGTTCTCAGAGTCTAAACCACCAGCCTGGGAGCACATAGGGAGGGACCCATGGCTCTAGCTGTATATGTAGGGGAGGATGGCCTTGTCAGACACTGGTGGGAGAGGAGATCCTTGGTCCCATGAAGGCTGGATCCCGAGTGTGGGGAAATTTGAGGGTGGGGAGGTGGGAGTGTGGTGGGGGGAGGTGGTAGTGCATCCTCATAGAAGCAGGAGGAGGGGGGGATGGGATGGGATAGGAGGTTCCTGGGTAGGAGGGAGAATTGGGGTAAGGGGATAACATCTGAAATGTAAATAAAATATCCAATAAAAATTTTGTTTTAAAAAGCGTAAGGCTTTGCTATGGACATGATTCCAGCGGAGGCCAGAGGATTGCAAGTTTGAAAACAGCCTGGGATACACAGTTTGAAGCAAGTTTTAGTTATATAAGAAGACTTTGTCTCAGGAGAAAGATTTAAAATTGGTTCATTGGGCTTTGCAAGTTCTTGGAATCTTTCCTTTAACATCCTCACAGTTTCAAGAAGATAATAACTTTGAGAATTGACATATGAACCCAAAAGATCACCTGACCATAGAGCACAGAATTCATTTTTGTCAGAAACAACTATAATGAGCACTTTCCTTCTGCACTGAAGCAGAGCTTTAGTCTACATACCCCCTTCCCAGAAGACACAGTGTTTTCCAGGCTTACCCTTCAGGGAAGGAGTGAAAATACAAATTACATCTTCTAATCTTTATGATTTAGGGTAGAGCACTATCATTTGCATCATGGTTACTAGTCCTCTCTTTATTGCATTTATTTTTTATTTGCTAGAATGGATTGTTATTGCAGTATAACCAGGACAAGTTAGGACCCTCAGCTTGTAGATCTTAAACCCAACCCAGCAGTACTGGGTACTGTGTAATGATGCTTATCATTGCACAGGATGAGAAAACTGATATTTAGTTGCATCTGGAAAGGTCAAAGGAAACAGGAGTGCTGAAAGCATTCGGATGTTCCCTCTAACAGCATCTTTACCACGGCTGGGGGCACAGTTTGTCTGGGCTAGCCGCAGACCGGGCATCTCCTCCCCATGGAATCGCTTTACATGCATCTTGCTCCTGTAGTTCTTTAAAGGTGTTTGCAACCATTACTCTGTTGCATTTTCTCAACATCCTTTGTCTGGTTCGAAGAGTAGTTAAAATCCTTCTGCTTGTACAGATTCAGAGCAGTTCAGAGCCAAGAGTTCAACTTAACAAACCCTGAACTCTAGACCTTCTCAGACCAGCTTCCTCCTGGCAACCAGCTGGGTTACTACCTCTTTTGCTCCTCTCTCTGTGCACAGAAAAGTTGCTGACAAGCAAATCTAACCATAGAGCTGTATGTACGTCTGTCATCCTGACACCCAGGGTGTTGAGGCAGGAGGTTCTCAAATATCAGGCCGGCCTAGACTGCACAGTGAGGCCATGTCTCAAAAAATAGGGAAGAAAAGAGTTGGAGACAGCCTTTGCCAATGCTGCTTTATCCTTCTTCCAGTATCCCCATAGGCATATGCACACACACACACATGCACACACTTGCATGCACATACACACATACACAAACATGCACACACACATGCACACACACATACACACATGCACACACATACACACACACTCACTTCTGCTTAGCTTCTTCCTGCATATGAAGCTCTCTCTTTCTCTCTCTCCTTTCCCATCTATTCTCCTCTCTTTTTCACTCTTCTTTTTCTTCTTGACTCCTTATCAATAATTCCCTTCTGCTTTTTGTTGCTGTGATACATTTTATCCAAGAATTCACATGGAACCAGGAAAATATTCCAATCCCAGGTGCCTTGCAGTTGACATACAACCAGGGAATCCAACAAAAAGAACAAAGTTTCTAACTCTAGAAAGCGCATGAATCTGGAGACATGGAAATTATGTGTTATGTCCTTGTCTGGGTTGTGTATGATGACCTTAAAAAATAGCCCCGCACAGCCACCCTGCATGCTGCCTGTGTATAATGTGTGAGTTCATGAGAACTTGTGATATTTACGATAGGGTTTCATAACAACGGAAACTGATTCTGACTGACTTCTTTCTGTGTTAATAATGCAAAGAAACCTCTCTGAATAAACCCCATAATTCCTTTTTTCTTGCTCTTAGCCCGAAGCAACAAGCCAAGATGGCCGAGTATTGCCGATTAATCTTTGGTGATGCCCTCCTTATGGAGCCACTGGAAAAATACCCAGTAAGTATCTGTGATGTACTCTCTTAAAGGAGAACACTTATTAGTTACAGCTAGGGAGATACATCTTCTGTATAGATATATGATTGGTGTAGTTTGATCAGCGGGATCTGAGCTCAACTGAGGTCAGAAGACATGTGTCTGCTTCCTTTTCTTTTTCCAGCTTTATTCCACCTCTGCTTAAAGCGACACCATTAGTTTTTGTGAACAAATGTCTGTTTACCCCAAATAAGTTACTGAGGACAAGCCAAAGTAGTAATTCCACCAAAGTCTAATTTGGTGCCATGGGGTTACTTATGGGAATATAGTTGAAAGGCTATTGACAGTGGTGTGGATAACTCAAAGGCAACTGCATAATCCAAAAGCCCATTTCAGCATGTGCATTAGCTCATGAACGCAACATCCCTGGTGACATGCAGGCAGCTAGACATGTCCTCACATTCCCACCCCCAACCCCAGGCAGTCCATACTGCTAATATAATCATGGAAAGGGGCCTGGAGAACATTGTAGGTTTTAGGAACTTCCTGAGTGTGTGAGATTTGCTTATTTCCTGAATCTCATCAGCCTCCCTCTTCTCTCTAGAAGAGAATATTTCAGCTGTCAAGAATCAGTCAAGATTACAAAGTCCTCAGCAATTAGAGTCAGCTCATAGAGACAGTCCAAGAGGGTAGCACTCTGCAAACTCCACCCCTCCAAAAGATCTTTTTCACACCCTTTTGAAGTAAATGCAAAATGTGGCAGTGCTGGTACCTGAGCCTGTTTCTGCCACCTGCTGTCCACCACCTGCTGCCTGTCACCTACATTTACCTTTGAGACAATACTCAAGCTTTCATTGTACCCATGAATGGATAAAATGCCCCAACTCTCCCCATGGCTATTCAACAATGAGTAGATGGTTGTTACATACTATTTAAGTCTCTCTCATATTACTTATTTTTTCCTTTAAACAAGATATTGGGGAGCTGAGTCCCTAATGGACAATGGTTAGTCCCTTCCTGAGTGTCTGGATGCTTGAACAGAGGATTGTCGCCCAAGCAGCACCTTGTTAGCAGCCAGCTGGACAGCTTATGGCAGCCTGACAGCCCTGAACATTATATGCCGGCCTTGAGGGAGCTGCTCCGCAATTGCAGCTTCTTGCTGCCAAAGCAAAACTCCAGCCACATGTGTTACTATTCTAGCTACCTCTGTGTTAAACAGCGTGCACCAGACTTCTTGCTATCACCGCCTAGGCAAACTCTGAACAGCCACACTCACCGAAGGCAGAGGGAAAGACATTTCCTGGTGGCCCAGCAGAAATTTGTGGTTAGTGCAAGCACAGTATTTAAGTGGCGTGGGGATTCTGCGGTGCAATGGGTTGCAGACACACCTGCCACGCCCCCTCCGCCACTGTAGAAAGGAAGCAAGCTGTTTAGTTCTGACTCCACCGAGAGACAGCTTCCAGTGCTGCCCCCTGGTGTTGCAGCAAAAGCAGTGCATAAGACAATTTTATTTTCTCTTCCGGCTGACAGGAAGAGGAGCTGGTAGAAGCAAGAACAGAATAGCATCAGAGGGATAACACTGGGATTCCAAAAGGTGACCAAGGGCAGGAAAAAGGTGCTAGACACACAATGAGCTATAAAGGGAAGGAAAGGAAAACTGGGCCCTATCTAATAGAAGTCTTTGCAAAGAAAGCTAAGCCTTAAGTTGCCGGGATCCCAAGCTATAATACTAGGATTTTAGGTGCTCAGGGTTCCAGCACCCTAAGCTCTCTCAGGATATAGAGCACAAGCAGGTACTATCCCTTGCTGCTGTTCACTGCTGCCGGAAGCTGACCATAATGACGGCTGCCCAGTTCCGCACTACTGCTGGCTAAAACTCAACACCGCGATCCTTCAAACTGAAAGCCTGTCACCATAACTCTTTAGCTTCTTAAGCCTGGAGCAGTAGGAGCCTGTCTCTCTAGGCTTGGAGCTGTAAGTCACTGGACATACTAACTCCAGGTCCTGGGCTCAGGTTCTCAAGAGGCCCCAGCTTAGAACAAGGGAAGAGCTTCTCTTCCTCTCCTTGTGACTCCTGAGTACAGTGAGAGGACCCTACCCAGAGGACTGGTAGCAGTCACATCCCTGTTCACAACGGCAAAGAGCAGCCAAAAGCTAAAGTAGCCGCTTCTTCCTGGATACGTTGGCCCAGTATCAGCACATTTTCAAGTTAGTTCATACTAGTCCCCAGACCCATGGCAAGCAAAGGATAAAGGACTAGCTTACGGGACTTCAAAGGCCTTTCTAAAAATAAGCCTGTCTTATGTCTTGGACATGCTCCCTGATACAGTAGCCTATAACCTTCTCATGGGAAATTGATTTCCCATTATACATACAAAGTTGCAACAGTGAAATAAGGCTCAGTAATAAGACAGCTTAGATCTAGGAGCAAGAGGAAAATCTGAAATCATGTCCACCTCTGCTGATGCCAAAAACCCACCCAAAACTAAGATAAGATGCTGCTGTCCCTAACACTTTGAAACAGGGACTCATTTAAAAACTTTTGCCCAACTTCACCAATTCTTTCTGTCAAATGTCTGGCCTTTCCCTGAAGATTCAGGTCAGAAATGATTTGTGCATCTGCAGTAAAATGCCCAGCCCCTCAGAAAATGCCTGAGCGTCTGAGTTCAGACCATCAAATCAACCATTACCTTTCAGTGACCTTACTTTTCTAGTTTCATTGTGGAAAATGAATTAGGTCATTTAAAAGCATCTTTTATTTAAAAAAAAAATGCAGGGCACGATTAGAATGCTTTCATGAGCTTTGTTGAACATAGTAGATGCTAATCTAGAGGCTGTGGTATCCAAAGCTATGCAGCGGGTTTAGAGAGGTTCCTGAAAGGAAGGGACAGTATTTTTAAAGGCTGTGCTTTCTTTTAAATAGCTGGAATCTGGGGTACCTCTTCCAAGCCCTATGGACCTAATGTATAAAATATTGGTGAAAAACAAGAAGAAGTCACACAAGTCGTCAGAGGGAAGTGGTAAAAAGAAGCTTTCTGAACAAGCTTCCAACACGTACAGCGACTCCTCCAGCGTGTTCGAGCCTTCGTCTCCAGGAGCTGGTGAGGAGCTGCCTCAAATCATCCTGCCAGGCTCAGGATGAGGGGATTCTCAGATCTGCTGCTCTGAATCTGGCCTAGAAGGGCTTTCAGCTTCCGCTTTTTGGGTGGTTTATGTTGTACCGCTTTTCTATGACACTCCAACCACAAGTTCTGTAGATTGAAAGGTCCCTGAGAAAGCTTCTGGAATAAACCAAAGGTGTCAGTCAGGCTGAGTTACTTTCTGGAAGCTCCAAGGAAGGAATTGTCTGTGTTTTCTAAAGTCCTAAAGGCCACTCACACCACCGGTTTACAGGTCCCCCTCCCTCCAGCTTCCAAGCCAGTGATGTTGTTGCATCTCTATAGTCTTTCTTCTGTGGTGGCTTTACCCTCTGACCACCGCTTGGAACTGTTGTCAGTTCCTAGCCTCAAGTTATCACTTAGGCACACTGAGAGAGTTCAAGGCAGTCCCCTGCCTCAGCCTGACCTCACCTAAGGAGTCAGCTCATCTTCGGGAAGGTATCACTCTGGCTTTCATATGAGGCAAATCTGCTTTACAGTAGCCACCTGCTTCTAAACTTCATCCTGGACAACATCAGCAGAAGGGAAGAGATTGGTAGACTTGTAATGCAGTCACTGATGGGTTCTAGGCTTTGCAGTTCTCCCATGATTTATGAAGTGCTTAAAAAAAAAAAAACGTGAAGTGACAAATACCTTGCATTGTTTATGAAAGAGACTGGCAATGCCTAACATTTCCTTTCAGGTTAGTTTGAAACTGACTCCTCATGAAACAAAAATTCAAAGGGCCACTGGTTTTCTTTCGATTATTTGCCATTGAGCCTAATTTATTTCCCCTTACATGGAAGAATCCTGACGATTGCAAAAATCTGCTTACTGGAGAATGATGATTTTACTGTGGAGTGCTGACTGTTCTCAGCAGAAGAGTGCATGCCTGACAGGGATGGGGCTTTTGGGTCCTGTCCCTAGCAGAGGGGAGGGGAGGAAGGGAGGGAAAAAAGGAGGGAAGGAAGGAAGGAGGGAGTGGGGGAAGGGAAGGGGGAGAGGGAGAGGAAGAGGGAGAAAGAGAATGAACAAAGGAGGGAGGAAAGAGGAAGAAAGCCAAGAAAGGCAAGGGAGGGTGGACAGAAGGAATAAAGATACTATATCCACAAAAGCTGAGCACATGTACCCCCCGCCCCAGTTCTATTCCTAGGGAGAGAGCTAACAAGAAATGGATAGTGATATTTATCAAGAGACATAAAAATTGCTATAAGCAACATTATTAAAAATATCCAAACACTGGCAGCAAGCAATCCATCAGCTGATTGCAAATCATGGTTTAGTCATACAAAGGAATAATGTATATAATGAGGGCGATTTACAGCCTTCCCCAGCTGTAAATAAGCGTAAGTAACTGTGAACACAGTAGCAAGGAAAAAAATAAGCATCTGATCTAGCTCCATCTGCATGAATATAAGAGCAAAGGAAACCGAGCTAAGCTGTTGGAAGTCAGGGTAGCCACTAGCGTTAGATGGAACTGGAAGGAAGCCCTGGTTTCTTATGGACTCTGGTCACATTTTCTATCTTAATGTAGCTCCATCTTTATTTTTTGAAAATTTATGTATTGCTCAAATATCTTTATTTCACCATGCCTATTACACATAGATTTAAAAAATTTTAAACAATTGGAATGTTAAAATATGAAGTAGGGCCATCAGAACATAACGTGGCCAACTTGGTTGGTTGGTTTGCTTGTCTGGTTGGGCATTTGGGTCTGTCTTGTTTGACCCTCTGTTGTGCTATGACCTCTCACAGGCTAGGCAGGTGTTCTATCTCTGAGCTGAGTGTGTCACACCCACAAGCCCTCACTGAGCCTGATTTACCTTTTGTTCTGTTGCCTGTCTCACTTGTCAACTGCTCTATTTTAAACTGACACCCTAAGTATAGAAGGTGCAGACAGTATAGAATTCTTTCTGAAGGTTTCTCCCCTTCCGTGGTTCACAAATGTGTTTTTTCAAATATCACGACATAATTCTGATTTCCTTTTGGAAATTAATGTCCATTCTCAGCAAGAATGCATTTGAAGTGTGATATGATGACAGTCGTTAGAGGCCACTTCCCAACTTGTCCCCATGTGCCTTCCTTGGCACGTGGGTGCTTGTGGGTATTTGTGCCATCTGTTTTTATCTAATGTGGTTTCTCTCTCCCATTAACTGGATGCGTAACTCTAACAATGATTTCTACAGGCAGTGAGCACACAATTGCTTAATACAGAGAAAAAGCATCAATCTGTTAGCAATTCGGTAGAGTTCCTAAGCCAGCCAGGCATTGGTTGTGTATAATCAGCATTTATTGCCATGCAGTTTTGGAGTCTTTAGTATGTAGGTAGGCCTGGGATAAAGAGTCCTGAAAATTTATCATTTGGTTTGTGGATGTTCCCAGTACCAGAAAGAAGTGCATGACATGGATCTTATTTTAAAGCTAAGTTACTCTGTTGTCTGGATGCCTCTTCTGAGAGCCAACCCTTAGCCAGAACACTTTCCAAAACGAACGAGGGTCAAGTAAGATACCACTTTTGGGTGTTGTTGGTGTTGCTTTTAAGAGGGGTATTATTTTTTGTGGTTCAAATAGATTTCTCCAGGGTCCTCTCAAATTCTTATAAGAGAAGCCCCATAAGTATATACAGGCCCTGTAGTGACTTAGTATATAAAGACAGATCGGTATGTATTTTTTCTTTTTTAAACTTGTCAAAAAAAAAAAAATTAAGGTCTTGTTTTCACAGTAGAGGAAGATGAAGTAGTTTTCTTCCTCACACAACACAAGATACGGCCTGAACGTGTATTTGAAATGGTGATTGGACAATTGTTATGTTTCAAGAATCATTATGTAGAATGTTCTAGCAATCATTTTTTTTCAGGTTGCTTGATTAAAGGACCCCTCCCCCCATTAAAAATAATAAGCCAAAGAAGAAATTTGTATGAAATATCAAGTAGCAGCCTCCTAAAACAATTTGTCTGTTATATAACAGGATGCATTTTTTAGTAAGTATAAGGGGTTCGCATAACTATATGTCAGCACCATCAAGGACTTTATGTGGCTCTTTGTAACAGGCCACCCACTGTTACTGGGCAAAGAAGTCTTTCCCCTCTACATATATGCTTTCCTCACTACTATCCAGTAATTGATTGGCCTTGGTCCCTCACATGAAAACACAGAGGAGCTTCTTGGAAGGTAGTGCTATAGCATTGTGTCATCCATGATGAAGAGTGTGGCCAACTTTTTAGAAGGCAGGTACCAGGTGCTGCCTGCTGCCTCAGGGATGAGCTCATCCTGCCATCTACTGGGAAATTTGTGCTATTGCAGTGGAGAAAAGTGAGGTGATTGAAAGAGAACCATCTGTGGCTTCTTGTCCCATATTTTTTACATGATTGTAGGAGTTTGAATGAAGCATAGATGTGTAGTAGAATTCAGTGCTTAATACTAATGTGGATATTTTACCTAAAAGTGTCCATTAACTCTTGGCAGAAGGGGAGGATCAACCAATTGAAATGACTGCAAACTGACTAAATGTGACACTGAATTAGGTCAGATTGACATGTATTTTTAAGTGTAGTGAGTATAAAGCTTATTTTTTACCTTTATTGCTTTTAATTGTTTTTCTTTTTGCATTAGATTATTTTATCTTGCCCTTTCAAAAAAGAATATTATTTTTAAAAAAAAAAACATATTTTATTAGTTCTTTGAGAATTCCCTACAGTATGCTCGGATTGTGCTCACCCCTGACATTCCCCATACCCACTCCCCTTCCCCACCCTTCCAACTGTGTGTCCCATTTCTTTGTTTGTTTTAACTTCTTCAATACCATTTTGTGCTGCCCAAATATTCTTGGATGTGCAGCCTTCCCCTGGAACATGATCAACTTTCCAGGTGATAAACTCTCATAGAAAACTGACCCTCTGTGTGCCAGAAGTTATTGATTGCCAATAGCTTCTCCTCTAAGGGTGAGACTTCATGCTCCCCTCCTCTCTCCATGTTTAAATTTTTGTCTGGCTTGAGCTTGACCAGGTCTTGTGCATGCTGTCACAACCATTGTGAGTTCACAAGACACTGTAGTTTTCCATTGTCTCTGACTCTTACACTCTTAGAGCTGAAGAATGCTGTCATGTTTATGATTCGTGCATTATTTAAGTAACTATGGATCTGCATTAGGCAGGTCTCAAGTTCTTATTTGCGCTCCCATTTTCCCAAAGTTCCTGATTTCATTCATAAACTTCCTCAACCTCCGTGAAGTCCTTTTGTTGGAGAAGGTTGGCCACTGAAGGTTGGCCACTGAGCTGTGTGCTGGCCAAGGGTTATTTCAAATGGGGCATGACTTAGGATAGAAAAGTGAAAGCAGGGTTTGTCTCTGTTAGGGTCATAGAGTTTGACGTCCACGAGAGAGAACATGCACATTACTACAGTAGGATGCACAGAGAGGAAATTATACCAAATGACTTAAGTATTTAAATGTAAATGGGGGAAAAGCAGTTACCCAGGCCTTTTTAAATAGAGCTTGAAAATTTTGATGGTATTTACCACAAATAAAATTTATAAAAAATTTGTCCAAATGTCAACTTAATTCTCTGTTACTAAAAAAATGTAAATCACTGAAAACAACAAAACAACTTTAAAAGAAGCAGAATGTCAGCCTTCCAACGGCATGCCCTGAACATAGTTGACAGTGTGCTTTTGTGAATGCTTTGAACTTTTTAATACTGAAATCGTGGTCTGTGATTAAAATTTGACAGGGGAAGCAGATACGGAGAGCGATGATGATGACGACGACGATGACTGTAAAAAGTCTTCCATGGATGAGGTGGGTTACAGATATCTTATGATCCCCTTCTGCCATCTAGTGGCAACAAAAAAACCAAGCACAGGACGTTGGGTTGCCAGCTCCATTTTTATTTTTATTTATTTATTTATTTATTTATTTATTTATTTATTTATTTTTGAGACAAATGATTTGTCCAGTGGTCTGAAATCCAGAGAAAGTACAGGTTTGCAGCAGTGTTCAGAAATGTGACAGTGATTCCATTGTCTTGGTTTTGTATTAACCGAAGTGATATGTTGACAAGCTCTCCAAGACACGCCACCAGCTCAAAGTAATAACTGCACAGAACTCAGAGACAAATCAGCGACAGTTCAATGAGGACTGCAGTAGTTTTTCAGTCAATATCAGAAAATTTCTACTGCATTTGAGTTCAAATATGGTTTAGAGTCTTTGGCTCTGTACTGACAGCCTTATAGTAAATAAAGTAACTCTTGGTTTTTTTTTTTTTTTTTTTTTTTTTTACATATTCACTATTCATTGAGGTGTTTGATAACTTGCATTGTTTTGTGATGGGATATTATCAATAGCCAGCCCAACCTGACCTGACTTTGTAGCTCAGGCTAGCCTCAAACTTAAGATCCTCCTGTTTCAATATCTAGAATGCTAGGAGTATGAATGTGTATCACTACAGATAGCTCAATAAACATTTTGCTGTTTGTTTGTTTTTGAGACAGGATTTCTCTGTGTGGCCCTGGCTGTCCTGGAACTAACTCTGTAGACCAGGTTGGCCTCAAATTCTGAGATCTACCTGCTTCTGCGTTCTAAGGGCTGGGATTAAAGGTGTGTGCCACCGCTGCCCAGCTTAACAAACTATTCTTATTTGGTACTCTTTTTTTCCTTATGAATGAGTCTCAAGGGGTAGCCTAGGATGGTCTCAAACTCCTGGGATAAAAGCAGTCCTCTCACCTCAGCCTCCATGTAGCTGAGACCACACCCATGAGCCACAGCATCCAGCTTAGTTTACAAATGTGCTTTTTATGTCCCCACTAAGTTTCATTATGATTTCCAAGAGGGGCACTGCTATAATAGCCGAGGCTCCGATGTCTGAGAGTGGCTTCAGGGCACACTTGGATCGTTCTGCACTTGTCTATTTTTAAATGAGTATTTCCCAGTTGGCATTTAACCAGAATATTTCTGCCAGAGTTTTCACAAAGAAACCTCATCCCTGTGCATTTTTCTCTTCTAACCTAAAAATGAGAAAATATTAGACCCATCTCTAGAGGCCTGTCTTGTGCAAGTAATGACTGTGACTGTGACTTTTCTTCATTAAAACTTGTATTAAACGATGTGTAATTGCAGATAACATCTAACTTAATGTAAGATTTTACTATTTGCCAGCCACAGTTCTGAGCTCACTCTCCCCCCCTTATTTCTTCCTTCCTTTCATTTGTTTTTTTTTTTTTTTTTTTTAAGACAGGATGTCTCAGTGTACCCCCGGCTATCCCGTGACTTGATTTGTAGACTAGACTCCAATTCAGGAGAGCTATCCGCCTGCCTCTATCTCCAGAGAACTGGGATCAAAAGCAAGCACCACCACACACAGTTTTTTAAATTGTATTTTTAATAATTATAAAACCTTGCATGCTAAAGGGCTGATTTATATTTCTAATTTTGCAGATGATTAAACATCGGGTAATTCACTTGTCCATAGTGGACCAACTTCTGGCCAGGGGGCTTTGGATTTCATGTCAGATGGCCTTGTCTTGGGCCTAAGCCTCTATACTGTACTTATACAGCACAACTTTTCACACAGGAACCAATAAGGGAGAGGGAATCAAGAAATAGAGGAATTGTTTGCAGAGCCCCACTGTCCTTACACAAGGAAACCTTTGTTTACTTATTCTTTTTCAGACCATACTGATAACTGTTACTGCTAAATGAGTTCTTGATTTACTGACCGTAGACTTCCTCTGTGCTCTCTGCTGTAGAGGACAGCAGTTCTTGTGAGCATCACCTTATTAATGTAGATTTTCATTCCTGATACCTGGTGAGAGGGCTGAGGACCTGCCTCTCTATAAAAATGCGCTTCTCAACCCTCTTAATGGTATCACCCTTTTCTACAGTTTGCTCATGTTGTGGCGACCCGCAACCATAAAATTATTTTTGTTACTACTTTATAACTATAATTGTAATCTAAATATCTGCATTTTCTGATGTTCTTAGATGACCCCTGTGAAACGAATGGATGACTACAAAGGGGTTGTGACCTACAGGTTGAGAACCACTTCTATGAAGTGCCACACTGATGCTGTTGGCCTCAGACATTTCTGCCATCTCTCACATTCATAAAGTAACCGCACAGTGAGCATACATAATCTGAAAATTTAGAGTCTAAAATGTCCAAAACCTCAAAACTTTGAAAGGCTGACCAGACACCACACGTGAAAAATTCTACACCATGAATTTTTTTTTAAAAAAAATTGTTATGTGCTGGTTTCAATACTCAGTATTTAAAAATTTAGGCAGTGGGTATAACATACCAGTGAGTTTTGAATGAATTTTTTGGTTAGACTTATATCTCATTCCCAAAGTATTTATTATATTTAAACAAACACTGCAAATTCCAAACTCTAAAACACACATGCTATCAGGTATTTGTGATGAGGACCTGGCCTGCTTTGCATCCCTCCCCTGTGGGAGATATCTCTGAGGTTCTTTTCAGAAGGGAAGGATTTTCTGCTCCATTTTCCTGAGAAGCTAACCCTGAACAGTATAAGGCTGACTCTGAAAATGTTTATTATTTTTTTATTTTTGCTTCTAGGGGACTGCTGGCAGTGAGGCCATGGCCACAGAAGAGATGTCTAACCTGGTGAACTATATTCAGCCTGTCAAGTTTGAGTCCTTTGAAATTTCAAAAAGTAAGACTTTCTGCAGAAAAATCTCTAGTGTAGTCTATAAACAAGAGATAGTCAGAACCTAGCAGAAGTGTTCTGTTCTGGACATCTTGGATATTTGCCTGGTTTGCACATCTTGGTATTATTACAGAAACATAACACTTCTAACACTTCAAAATTATAATTATATTTAATATATTAGAAAAGCATATGCTAGTATTGCATAATGTTCTTCCACATATTACTGGAAAGATACCAAGCCAGTGTCCAACTGATTGAGAATTTCACATTTCTTCTTGCTACAACCCCCCATGGGATCACTAGTGACAAAGTGATGTTAAGCATCCAAGCATGACAGAAGGGAATCAAGAAAGACTTGGACAAGCTTGGTACCTCAAAATTGAACCAACCCACCCAATTTCCAATTGTCCAGCTAATTTCATTTATTTAGGTGGCTTTGTGACTAGGTGAATCAATTCACATCACTCTTTGTTTTCCTTCACCCAACTATACATCCATAATACATTTTAAAAAGTCATTTTTTTTTTGTTACCTAGTTGGAGAAAATCCTTTTATGGGAAATTATATATATATATATAGTATGAGAGCAAGAGGGTCCTTGAGGGGTCCTGGCTGCTTAACTGAAATTTTGGTTAAATGCAAACAGACATATTTTTTTTTAAAAAAATACAGATATACCAACTTTAAGCTTCTATGTGGCATCATTATTTATATTTGTGCACTTCTGCTCTGAGTCTCTTAGTAGCACTTAGTATCTGGCTACATGGAAGGAATTTAAATTTCACTGTAGCTCATACATAAAGATGAGCATTTTCCGATACCATAATTGCCGATTCTTATTTCCCCGAAGCGGTTCAGTGTAAGCATCCTAGAACAGTGGGTTTCCTGCAGTTTGGCTTCACATTCTATGGCTCCGCTGTGCAAAGTTCCTAAAGGGGCTTCAGGCAGAGTGGTGAGGGCTGGACGTTCTGGGGAACCCAGTGATGCCATGGACATTTAAACACGTTCTCCTCTGGTTTATCTCACTTCATCATGCTAGAAATCTCATTGATTGTGCTTTACCCATCGTGAAGACTTCATTTTAATTAAAAGTCCTGATTAAAATAATTAGTTGCATGAAAGTAAATTAATGATGAACCAAAATAAAGGATTTGGGATTTCCCGAAAGTAAATTAGGCAAGTGGGCGAAAACTGATGAGTCAGGAGGAAAGAGTGAGCTTCTCACTTTTTAAGCAAGGGATTCAAAGACGGACAAATGGCCCAAAAATCATCAGTTTTCAAAATGTGGAACTGTTTTCTGGCTGTGTATACTGCATGCCCGAGGGCCAGGCATAGCTACTGGTCCTAAATACTCGAGGGCCGGGGATAGCCACTGGTCCTAAAGTGAGGAAACCTTGACAAAGTCAGGCTTTCTAAGCTGAGATCACTTTGGTTTGTCCCTGCCGCTCTTGGGGCTGGAAGTCCACTTTCAGCATGTTTTCCTAAAAAGCTGATATTCAAGCATGCCGAGTTTTCTGACACATTCACCTCTTTGGCTGTTTGTTGTAATTTACTATGAAAATGAGACTCACAGACTCCAGCTTCTCCAAGGATTGCTCTCCTTTCCCAGATCTAATCCTGATGCCACACTAGCTGTGACTTTGAGAGTTGGTATTGTGCACATGAATAACATGCAGTGTCAGCAGGGACATCCCAACATCTGCAGATTCCCCAAGAAGCCAAGTGTCTTAGAACAAGACACTTTTTCTTTCCATATTACACCTGTTAATTAATTCATGCCCTACAAAACCATGAGGCTATCTCTCCAAAGCTATGAATTCTTAAAGAGGTAACTTGCAAGACTCAACTTTTACTGCCAGTAAATGATTCACTGATAAAAATCTACTATGCACACTGAATGCTGAGGAGTCAGGTGTCCTCCAAGTCACTGAACATTTGTTTATTTCCTTTATAGTAGTATAATCTATGATACTGAATTTTACTTCTTGCCCTATTTTTTTGTTGAACTCAGAAAGAAATAAAAGCTTTGAAATGTCTTCCTTCGTGGAAACCAAAGGACTTGAACAACTTACAAAGTCTCCAGTGGAATTTGTAGAGTATCCTTGATTTGATGAATGACTACTGAACTCATCCGTTTAAGTCATGGTTTGTTTGTTCGATTGATTGATTGATTGATTGATTGATAAGAAGAAAGATGCATAGAATGATTTCTATCTGTAGTCCAAGTTTCAGGTGTCACATACAATGTGGGTAGCCCGGTCTATAGAGAGAGCTTTAGGATAGCAGAGGTTCTGGCTACAAAGCTGCCTCAAGCCATCAACCTCTAGGTTTCTTGGCAATTTGCTTGATTTTTATTTGCTCATCTTTAAACAGAGGTAACTCTACTAACATTACAATTTGCTATTTGATTGGGTACAATATATGTAACACAAGTGTGTATACTTAATACACTAGTCTTGGTATGCTCTCTAGGTTTATAGATACATATGAATAGCTATGTCAATGGTATGTACACAGAGCTATAAGCCTGGCTGAGCACCTCACATATGTGTGATTTATATTCAATTAAAAAGGAGTGGGAAACAATGATCATAATGATATAAATGTAAATGCATGACACTGGTGGTTTTATATTATTTCCCATGAATGAAAATCAAAGAAGCCTTCATCTTACTTTTCATAAATTAATGCTACTGTCCTAAAGAGGACTATTTCATGACATAATCCCTAGAATAAAATCCCTTTACACCTCATCAGGGGATCTAAGAATATGGCTCAGTCAAGCATGAGGGCTTGACTTGGAGTTCAGGGCTCATGTTTTTAGAAAGCTGGGTATGGTAAGATGCACCTGTAATTGCAGTGAGGTATAGGCAGAAAGATCCATGTTGCTTACTCCCAGACAGTTTAGCCTACTTAGACAAGCTGTAGACCTGTGCGAGACCCTGACTCATAAAACCAAGGAGTAACATCCAAGGTTGACATCTTGTATAACCTTACACATTCACACACACACACACACACACACACTCATCAGTGAGAGAAGAGGGAACAAATGTGAACTGTATAATTAAAGTCATACTATTAAATTATTGTCATTAGTATTCAGTACTGACTTTGTGATATTCTTTTTTATTAATCTTCCTTAATTCTCAAAGGAATCCTGTGACAAAGGTATTGTTCAGTTACTGTGATCCTGAGACAACTGAGAACAGAAAGGTGTGAATTAACTTACCCAAGGTCATATGGCCAACAAGTTTTAATGTTAAGACTCAAATCGCTGTTGTACCAACTTCTACCTTGCTTCTTCATAAGACAAAGTCTATCATGTTATAAAGAGAAAGTAGTGTTCAGGGGCTACACGGTTCTTAGGATAGACACAACTAAAATTTGAAGCAAGGTCAGAAATTTCTGTGTTCTATTTACCTCATTAATCTTAAAGACTGCCATAGTCTTGGATAAGAGTATTCCCAGAGGATGAGGAAAGAGCATTCAAGCTTGGGGGTTTGCACTGTCAACTACTGCCACACAGTACCATCCCATCATCACTACAACTGCAGCTAATGCTTCGAAATCACAGACTTTGAAACAAGTCATTCTTGCTGTCCCAGTTTGTGACATCCACAGGTTTCCCAGAAGCAATACTGCTTCTAAGAATACATATATTCTAGTAACTCATTCTGTGCATATTTCACCCATTGATGCAATGTGATCATTAATATCTACTTCATTTCCCCGGTGAGAGATAAGAAAGTAGCCTAGTAGAATATAATAGATAACTCTGAAGTTGTATTCACTACTTAACATGATGGTCCAGATACAACAAGATGCAACTTAGCAGGATATATCCCAAAGGAACACGTGTGGATTCATCTAACTACATGCCTCAGCTCTTCTGGAATGCTGGCTGTCAGATGGTGGCGCTTAACTTCCAGACAGTGGGTAAGTAACACAGAGTTCACTCCCATTGCCTCAGAGCCACATTTCCAAGTGTCCGAAAACAAGTACCATAGGAACTTGGGGCAGGGGAAGAAAGCCAGATTTGATTGAAAAAAACAAATTTCAATGAAGAAAAAAAATCAATGAAAAATAAGATTGAAATTTGATAATTGAGATGTTGTCTTTAATAATTTATAAAAAGGGTTTTATATCTGGATTTAATGCTATTTTTCTATAGTCATATGTGTACTGACACACACATAAACCTGCACACATGCACATGCATGCACGTGTGCACACACACACACACACACACACACACACACACACGCACATAGGCATGCACACACACAAAGATGTACCTACACACACACAAACAGACAGAAGAGAAGAAATATTCCAAAAATAATGTTGCCACTAAGAAGTCCAACACCTCCGTTTGTAGTGTGTGTGTGTGTGTGTACACTGACACACAAACATGCTTCTTCATATAGTTCCCTATTAAGAGGGGATGTACACATGTGCATACACTGAAATGTGCTACAGAAAATGGAAATTTTACATTACATGTATTTCTGTGTGTGAGGGAGCATACATACATAGCAAGAGTGGGGATGGAAGGTTAGAATACAATTTGCTGGGCTAGTTGCCCCCATCAACCATATTGTTCCCAGAGACTGAATCACACCCTCACAGGGGCAAAGCAATCAACTCGACCTGCTCATCCATCTCACAGTCAGAAACCTTGAGTTCCAGTGCCTGCTTATTAAGCACATTCCACAGTCCACTCAAAACCCTTTTTCTGTCAAGAATTTTTTCTACTATTTACAATCAGTGTTACACATTGATTATCTAATCCATTTCCTGAAAAACCTTCGAAATGGCTTCCAAATAAAATAATTATGTTAAATCATATAAAAGTTTCGAGCACAAAGTGTTTGGCATATTGCAAAATTAACCATAAACGCTCTTGTGCTAGTTAATTCTCTCATCAGTGATGTGTGACATGAGGCGGCTCTATTTTCAGACAGCTTGATCGAATACAATCATTAAATAATGGGAACAACAAAGACAGGCAAAATCTATCATCCACTGTTCTAGCTATATCTCTTTGACTACTGTCCAGGTTGAACACTTGATGTGTTCCTTCATCTTTATTGTTTTGCTTCCCTGAGCTGCCCAGTCCAACAGCAGGCTGACCTGCAAGTCCTCCTCTCTGAAGGAGTGTGCTAACAGAGTCAGCATATTGTCTTTTTTGAAAAAAAAAAAAAAAAAAAAAAAAAAAGCTTCACTTCATGAGGCATGGTATCTTCTGTCTTAAGAGTTCTTTTTATGATGGCACCTTCCACACCCACACCAAGTCCATATTTATTCTATTGTTTGTCTCCTTTTTTCAACTCTTTAAATTTTTATTTCTCATCAGATATTTGTATAATGTCATCATGAAAATTCTTTACATGTTTTTCATGTTGAAGTCATCTTAATCTGTGGTGTTGGTGACATGAGGAACGAGATGCTAATGATGCCAACTGTGTGGGGCACCATCACTTTCTCTCTTTGTTCCTACATTGCTTTGGCATCTTCTTTATTTGGAACATAAGCCTGTAACCCGTTCAGATTTGACAATGGTGTACAGTCTTCTGGAACCTAAAGATTTACCCCACTGAGTTAGAATTATATCCTAACACATATGATCCCTTTTGTTAATTTGGATCAATGGATCACTTTCAGTCTCCTACTAACACATCAGTCGGCCTCCCGGGACACAGTGACCCAGGGCTTCCATTTTGTTTTAGAAACCCTAAAATCTTGGAGGAGCATGTGTGTACACACGTGTGCATGTGTGTGTGTGTGTGGGGGGGTCTGTGTATGAGCATCCACACGGAGGTCAGAGGACAACTTTTATGAGTCACCTCTCTATATATACCATGTGAGTCCTGGGAATCAAATTCAATTTTTCTGGCTTGGTAGCAAGTGCTTTTTAATCTGCTGAACCATCTCACTGGCCCTAATACTTTTCTTTTTGTTACTATGTCCAATTAGTACTGTTTAACAATGCAGTTTCCTGAGCAACATTTACTGTTTCAAGGGTGAAAGGTCTGTGTTTCCTTAAGTTACCTTGTCCAATTTTAGTGTCAAATCATAATAGTTTAATAAAGCAATAGAAAAATTTATTTATTTATTTATAAATAAATTTATTTATTTATAAATGAATTATTAATAATTCATTTATTTTCTCTGCTTTAAAAAGTGTTACATTAGAATTCTGAAAGAAATAAAACACCCTGTCATTACCTCTTTGTTGACCTCATTAGTACAAATGAATCACTTCATGACTGATTTGGAACAGCTAGACACTTCCTCGGTGCTTGCAGAATTTAAAATCTTTGTTCTGCTTTTTATTTTCGTTTATTTATAATTTTTTGTGCTGTGAATCAAATCTAGCTTTGATTTGACCCAGGGTTTGCCACATGCTAAGTAAATACTCCACCACTGAGCTCCCAGGCTCTAAACGGTGTTATTATTTTTAATCTCAGCAATTATAATGAATTAAGCATTCATTTAGTGCACTGATTGTTAAGAAGACTTTGACCAATAACCTTTGTCCACTTGAAAAGAGTTGAACAATTCATACTGGTTGCAATTAATCACAGAAATGTGCATTTAAATGTCTTCCTATAAATTAATTAACAAATAACAAAAGCACCTCTCAAAGTGAGCTATATAAAAACCAGTTCTCAATAAACTCTCTGAAATGGCTTATGTCAATTAGATTAATTTAAACTCTCTGGAGAACATTTTAACAAGTCTTACCTAAGCAATAACAGGATTTTCTAACGTGTCTACCTTTTGACTCAACAATTTCCTTTACTTCTAGCAAAACGAATGCAAAGTTTTTAAAAATTTCGTTATGATATCCACTAAAACAATTATGTAAAATGCTGAAAATTCACTAGAAACATAAATGTTTCCAAAGCATGGACTTGTTAAAAAATCATCAACTCAAATATAAGTATTCAAAGAAATTTTACACAGCTCTTAAAATTAAGGCCCAAAAAATGCTTAATAAAATGAGAGTAATGTTTGTAAAAATGTATTTGGATCAAAAAGGTATCCAGACTATAAACCAGCCTGTTGGCAGTGTTCTTTCTGAATTTGGGGATTGCATCTCCTTTTATTATTTTTTTAATTTGTGTCTCTCTAAATTGTTCTAATAGTGTCTATCTCCCGGTACCGGAATGAGCAGTGGGGAAAGTGAACTAAAGTATTATTCAGTCTTGTTCTACAGTTTCTAAGCACTGATGCACTCACACTGTGTGGTTTTGGTCATCAGATCTAGCTATGCAGATAAACATGGGCATGTATGAGTACAATGGGAAGAGCGGCTATAGACTGAAGCCAGAGTTCATGAGGAGGCCCGACAAGCACTTTGATCCATTTACCGAAGGAATCGTAGATGGGATAGTGGCCAACACTTTATCTGTTAAGGTACGTACACTCCCACCCTTACCACCCACAGTCCCCACCCCCTAATTTTGATGCCTAGGTCCCAAATGCATCCCCAAGAAGAGGCTGAAATCTCACTTATTCTGCATAAAGAAGTATCTCTGTCATTAAAAATTCATGAGCCAGGAGGACTCCTTCATACTTCTTTCCTTTTAAGGATCAAATATTCACTAGAAATTTCCCCAGACTGCATAGAAATAAAGGAGCTGAGTCTCATTCTTAAGATGAGGGTAAATGAAGCTTAAGAATGAAGTGGAGACTTCCCATAGACAGATCTCTCTGAGTGCAAGCATCCCACTGGGAAATGCACAAGGAAGCCAGTTGTCTGTCTGGAGATCTTCCAGTCTCCCCTCCACTAGCTCTCACCAATTCTAGTTATTAAATATTGAACAAAAGCTGCCAAGTTACCATATCATGGTTTATGGTCCACCAGTGTATTCAGGGATCTAAAAGCCATTTCAATAACCTTAAAGGATTGCTTTCTTAACTATGCATCTTATCCTAAAAATGATTTCCAAATCATTTAACTCGGCCTTTGAAATAGATGTAAGAAGAGAAGTTTTAGATGTCAAGAAGTATTTTAAAGAAGAAAGCTCCATTTTTATAAAGAACTTGGTCATGGATTCTGGAAGCATGTGGTTGTTGAAACTGGAGTGTTATAAAAAGTAAAAGTTTACTTTTTAAACTCTCATTTATTTTGTGTTTCCATGAATAGCTGTATGAGTAATAAACTTCCAAAACTAAACATAAATGCATTTTTCAGACTGACCTTAACCAAATCATGTGAAAAACTTGTTCACACCATCCTCTGACAGTTTAATATCTAACCCAAACACCCCCAGAAACACACACACACACACCAAGGCCTTGTACCTGCTAAGCAAGTGTTCTACCATTGACCTACATCCTAAGTGCTTAGAATTTGAGTGTAGCCCAGGATTGCCTTGAAGTTGCAGTTCCTCCAACACAGCCTCAGTGCTGGGATGACAGGTCTCTACTTCCATACCCAGCTTTTCCTGTCAGTCCCTGGTTCTCCTCAAAGTGAGTCACCTTATATTAAAGTTTCAAAATGTAATTATATCTTTTGAAGTTATTCCAAACCACAGACTATAGAGCAAACTAAACAAAAACGGTGCTGCATAAATATATTTAAGAAACCATTTTCAGCGAATGTTGTTTAATTCCTGTGAAGAACAGTTAAACCACACTCGTAAGATACACCACACACAATGCAGTGACAGAATACTAATTTTAAACGTTCTCATCAATTGTTGTAGCAGTAGCTTGATCTTGTTCAGATCTCTCATATTTCCCATATGTCTTTTCGCTTATTGATTTTGTGTTGAAAATTTTACTCTAACAGTGGAAAGGATTATACAACCATGACATAGATACAGGAAAGTTGGGGTGAAGAAGAAATAGTTAAGAGCCCAACCAAAAATTTACTCTGCAGCTTCTGTCCAATATATAGGCCACTGCATAGAGTTCCACCTGCCTCCCTCATTATGCCAAACCTGGAGTCAGGTTCCTATTGGCTCTGTAATATCTCCTCTATGTGGGTCTTCTGGCAGGGACTTTACAGTTGCAGATCTACAAGCTATTGTGCTGATATACCATCCCACTGGACTAACAAGAACACTGAAACTTGGGATCATTACTACTTTAGGGATCTGCTTATCAGCAAACAACATGAGCACCCGAAACTTCAGTACATCTGAATCCCTGGCAGGACTCACTTCACTTGAATATTTGAAACATGTTGTACAAAGCCTTCCAGGAGTTAGAACCCAAGTTAAACAGCAGAGATTGACTGCAGGTGTGGACTCACAAAGCTTACCATTGCCTTTCCTCCTATTCAGTTACCCATCTATGCAATTGTGAGCCTGCTTTGTCTCCCTACTGAATAGTTCAATATTGTGGAGTTGAATGAGATTTTAAGGCTACATATTCTCATCTCCCACATCTTCCTCTCTGTGTAACCAAGTTATCAACATCCAAGGAATCTGTCACCTGTCATAGAGGTTAATGGGAACAAATAAAATGTCCCTATACTTCATTCCAGAAAAAGCAGCAGGAACAGGGGATAATGGAGCAATCCCAGGTTATGTGTTTGGAACAAAGTCACGAGCTATTTAGCAATGTTCTGAGATCATCTGTAACAGGGACCGGACTTCCAAGACAATGGTTGGACTAGATATACAGCACAGTAGTGCAGGAGCATAAGTGGCGAGAGCTGAGAAAGGCCAAAACCCAGCTGATGTAGTGAGAAATCCTGAAGGAGTCAGGGAGGCAGGAACCTGGAAATCTCTCTGAGTTGGTCCTGTGTTATTGTGTCCGTTAACCTTTATCACAGGTCCCCAAGATGTTGACAACTGGATTATAGATAGATGAAGACATGGGAACTGTGATAGGAATATGTAGACTTAACTCTTATTTAACTCTATGACAGTGATTAATTCTGTAGCTAGACAAAGGAGCCCGACGGTTATACAGATGGCTAACTGGAGGTCATGATTACTCGGTGACTTCCAAGGACGCTGCTCATTTATTGCTCCCATATTGCTCCATCTGATTGGCTCCTAACCTCCCCATTCCCAGTCTCCTCCATCACCTCCTTAAGTGGAAGAAGAATGGTGTTTCTACTCTTTCCTTTTATTTCATTGTAAGATTTCCCACTCAGGCTGCCTTGGACTGTCTAAGAGTTGTCTTCTGATGCTTTGTTACTCTTTGTTAAAGCCTTCCTGATATTTTTCCAGATTATTTCAGGTCAGTTTCTCTCTGATAAGAAAGTGGGGACTTATGTGGAAGTGGATATGTTTGGTTTGCCTGTGGACACAAGGAGGAAAGCATTTAAAACCAAGACATCCCAAGGAAATGCTGTAAATCCTGTCTGGGAAGAAGAACCGATTGTATTCAAAAAGGTGGGTCTCATGCTTGCTGTGAGAGGCAAGTTTTTCTGGGTGTTTTAAACAAAGGAAAAAGAAGCAGTTATTTGGTTATGGGTGTATAAAGCAGTTGTATCTTGAAGGTTATAAAAGCTTAAATTTTATTTTTTAGTATTTAGCATTATTTAATTGTATGAATGTTCAGCCTGTGTATAAATCTGTGCAGCACATACTGGTGCCCACGGATATCAGAAGAGGCAGGTGGATCACCTAGAAATGGGACTAGAGACCCTTATGAGCTGCCATGTGGGTGCTAGGAACTGAAACTGAATCCTCTTTTGACAGCAACAAGTATTCTTACCTCTGAGCCATCTCCCCAGCTCCTTATTTTTAGGATTTGATTTAATCAATCACAGTAGCTTCCTATAAAAACCTACATGCATAATGATCTGACTCCCTACCTGAGTTCATGATACTTTACTCATTGATGATTTGTGTGTAATGAGAAACTACCCTTTGGTTCAAATGCCCTTCACATGGTACTCAACACAGAGGTATATCCACATGCAGCCCTATTTCTGCTTGTGTCTTTTTTTTACCTCACAGAAGGGCAACTTAACATTTTAACCTAAATTGACAGAGTAGATACTCGGCTTCTAGAAGAACAGGCCTACCTTTTCTAATACTATTCTAGTTCTTTCTAGGACTTGCTTGCTCTCTTAACCAGAATCCTTCATATCCCCACAGGTAGTTCTGCCTTCTCTGGCCTGTTTGAGGATAGCAGCATATGAAGAAGGAGGTAAATTTATTGGCCACCGGATCTTGCCAGTGCAGGCTATTCGGCCAGGTATGCATAGTGTGGTGAGAGATTTTCGTTAAAGAATGACTTAGGAACCATTCCTCCTCCATGATTGTGCTGTATTACAGGGACCTTAAAATTGCTCAAGCCAGTCTAGTAGTCGTGCATGTTTGTCATGTTGCTGTGTTGTAAAAGTCAGCTCTGGCCACAATACTTGTCACAACAAGCTGCCTGAAAATTCACATACAAGTATTTTCGGGCCCTGATTCATGAGTCTTATGGGTTAGCACTGAGTTTTAGTTTCTTTTTTTATTACTATAATGAAAATATCGGAGTCAGACTGCTTTAGAAAGAAAAGATGTTTATTTCATGCACAGTTTTGGAGGCTACAAAGGTCAAGATTTGATGATTTAATCAGCTTTTCCTCTGGTAAAAGCCCAACAGTGGAGGCTTCCTAGAGGAAGTGACGGTAGGGATCACCTCACCAGACAGGAAACAAGGTAACTGGGTAAGGCCACACTCAGTCTTTTTAATGAGAATGACGCTCAAGAACCATCTCTGACAAGACCTAGTAGCTCAGGCCTATGACTCCAGCTGGTCAGAAAGCTGCAGCTAGATGATCACACAGCCTCCAACATGGGAACCTGTGTGACAAAGCATATCAGCCACAGCCTAAAGGTTGACTGGGATAGCCTGAGCTCATGGGAGACCAAGCACATTGGCCACAACATAAGAATTGGCTGGGCTATCCTAAGCTCAGTGACACAATTGTGCACTTGGGGTGCCATTTGGGTTCATTTTTGTTCCACTGTGCTCATTTTGGGGTGCGTGTTGAAGTGGTGGTACCCAACGTAAGGACTCCTTTTCCCAACCCACAGGGATGTTAAAAGTGCCTAATTCTACATGTGCATGTTCACTTTTTGCTTGCCCCAAAGCACCAGTGTCCCATGGACAAAGCAGATCCCCAGTCACAAAATCAGGTCAAGTATGATTCATTATACAGGATATATTTGGACAAATAATTCAAACTGGAACATACAGTTTGCAAGGGGAAATGTGGTTAGAACACAAAAACAAAAAACAAAAATAGAAACAGAATTGTGTGATTAAGATGAGAAGGAAGTGGTCTGTTTGTAGAACACCACGGGTGCAAATGGATGTAGCTAGCACTGTGAAACCAACAGGTGACACTTGGTGTCCTTGTCATCCTGCAGGCTATCACTACATCTGCCTTCGGAATGAGAGGAACCAGCCCCTGATGCTGCCAGCTGTCTTTGTCTACATAGAAGTCAAAGACTATGTGCCAGACACGTATGCAGGTAAGCAGTGCCACCTGGGTCAACTGCATCTTCGTTGCCTGATGGAAGGCTAACTGGGCCAATTCTGGGGCACTGTGGGCCTCATAAGCACAACTTCTTGTGTGTGGATGCTTAACAGTCAGTCGTGTGAGCCTTTCTGTACAATGAGTTTGCCTTCGCTGGTAGCAGATCTCTGATCAAGTCTATGGATGGAGTCTTAAATTAACAGGAATTAACTTAGTCAGAAGTCACATTTTGAAATGTTTGGTTGCTTGTTTTTTGTTTTGTTTTAATTACCATGGGTCCTGGGAGTAAAAGACACTGGCCATTGGTGGAAACTCGGAACACATATTTCTGGCCCCAAAGCTAGAACTTTCTCTGCCTAGCCATTGCCATGCAAATGGCTCTCAAATTGACAAGTCTTTGGGTTGTTCCAATAATTTGGAAGACAGACCTTATGTAAAGTCTCTATTTATGAATCACATTTAACCAACTAAGCTAAGTATGGAGACCATTTCTGGGATAGACAAAATCTTCCAAAGGAAGGTGGAGAAGATACAGTTGGAAAATCCTGATTTGAAATACTTATCATTGGCTTTCAGAACTGAGGGACTTTGACTTCTCTCTGAAGTTTTATCAAAGTCCTGACCCGTGTAAAACTTCATATGACACATCTGAGTGGAGAGTTACAGGGAGTTATAGGTGGAAGAATAATGATGCTACATGAATAAGTAGGTGGGTGGGGATGAATGAATGCACATGGATAGATGATGGGCTATATGCACAGATGGACAATGGAGAGTCAGCTCCTCCAGAAACCTTGATCTGCAATCTTCCCTGTTTAGATGTGATCGAAGCTCTATCAAACCCAATCCGATATGTCAATCTGATGGAACAGAGAGCTAAGCAGCTGGCTGCATTGACACTGGAGGATGAAGAGGAAGTAAAGAAGGAGGTGAGGAGGAGTCCAATCTTAATTTATGACCATAACATGAGTTCTACATACCTGCCGGCATGGACTCTATAGTATCACACCTCAGACATGGCGCGCTGGAACACACCTTCATGGATTTCAGCCTTGAGTCAAAAGGTGACTTTACATGAGTCACCAACATTTCCACTTTTTTTTCTCTCTGGCATTCTTTAGACCACAATGGTGCCTTATCCTGTGGTTGTACTGAATAGTGCATATCTTGCTGCTTTGGGAGTTTCCAGATGTTTCTGTGTTGATTTAGCAACTAAATCACTAGGAAGTGATCTTCATTAAATCATTGTATATTCTTTTGCTTTTGATTTAAAATGAAAGATTTTCCAAGTGATTTGTGATATATTATAATATAGAAAATACTCACCAAGAACTACTGAGAGCCTTAGTTGGTAAGGGTATTTTCCACCAAACTTGACCACCTGAGTTCCATCACCAAGACACATATGGTGGAAGGAGAAAACCAATGCCTACCATTGAAATTCTATATGGGCATCATGACATGCATATGCTCACACACCTGCCAGGACAGGTTTGTTGTTGCAGCTTACAGGGGTACAGCAGTGTATGAACTCGTAGCCACAAGCCTTCCTCTTACAACTGTCTTGGTAGCATGACAAATGTTCTCCTAAATTGTTTTCCTTTTCGTTGGATGCCAAAACCTTTTAAATTTCCTCCCTGATCTTCTCAGTACCCCATCAGTGATTTAAGAGTGTATAGTTCTATCTGCATGTACTTGTGTAGCTCCTATGATTTTTCTTGCAATTGGTTTCTAAGTTTCTTGCTCTGTGCTCTGAAGAGCTATCTAAGATTGTTTTGATTCGTTTGTATTTGGTAAGACTATGTTTGTGGCCTAGATTTCTAATAGGATATTCAGTTACCTTCTTAAGATATTTTTAAATCTGAAGTTTCCCGCTCCCCTCTGGGTTCAGTTAACAGGCATTAATTATATACCATGTAAAAAAAGTATAATTCAAATTATATCCTAAATAACTTGAGTCTAGACCGTGATGCTTATATTTGTGTATTATGTAAATTATGGTTGGACTTTAGAAGGTTACATGGAGACTTGCTGCACGCACTTTCATTTTTTCTTTTTCTTCTCATTTTGTTTTGTTTTTTGTTTTTTTTTGTTTTGTTTTTTTTTTGCTTTGTTTTTAGCCAGCTTATTGCTACATAGTCTGGGCTAGCCCCAAATTGTATATCTCCCTGCATCTGTTTCCCAAGTTCTGGGAAGACCGCTGTGTCCCTCAGCACCCAAGTATTTTTGTCATTCCAAAAATCACTGTTTGGGTTGTTGGTCAACAATGCTGCAGAATAAAAACAAAACAAAACAAAAACGTAATCTCAATCCTCAATCCTAGGTATATAGCAGTTAGAGGTATTTCTCTAAAAATCAAGTTAAAAACTTAAACATTAACAACTAAAAAGTTAATGTTAACAACTTTTTAGTTGTTAATGTTTAAGTTAATGTTAAACATAAGTAACTTTTTAGTAATATATAGACACTGTCAGTCATTGATATAGATAATACTAGAATGCTCTGTGTATGATTTTGTCTAAAATTTTAATAACAGTTCAAAGTCCAGATATCTTAATGTAAGATGCCAAATAAAATATCAGCAATACTTCTTGTTTTCTACTTTTAAAATACATCTATAAAGAAAAACAATGTCACTGAATATATCTGTCAGAAAATATTCCATACAGACTTTAATGTCAAAATAAAACATTTAGACATACCATTCTCAGAGTGCCATGCTGATGGTATGTCCAAGGCATGGGGATAAAAGTTATCATGACTCTTCACACTTGTGTGTGCACATTCACGGCCCACAGAGTGCTTGCCAAGCTCAGAGTTCACTTTGTGGGACTCATTTCTCGTTCTACATTGTGGAGTCTAAGGGTTTAAACTGAGGTTTTTAGGTGTTGTGACAAATGCCTTTACCTACTGTGCCTGATAGAAAACTTCTAATAAGTAATGTATATTAAAGATAAAAATAAAGATAAAAACACCGTAGGCAAATTCCCTGAGAGAAAGAGAACCACACCCCTGGGAAGAAGTGGGTTCCTGTACTCCCTAGTGACTTTTTGGGGTGAGGTACTAGAAACCATTAGGGGTTAGGCTCTCATTGTCCTTATTAGGTATCTTGGGCCCTGGGCCATATGTCAAGAAGTTAGGATCTGGCTATTGGGGATGAGGGGTGCTTCTTGTTTTTAGGATTTTTGTTTATTTGTTTGTTTCTACAGTGATCTTTTGCAGCATATCAGAGGACCAGGGGGAAAGTAAATATAATGAACATTGCTACTTTCCATGTACCTGGCAGTGTATTAACATAAGTAGAAATTTGATTCATTAATTGGTTTTTGGTTGGTTGGACAAATATTCCACCACTGAGATACATCCCAAGCTATTATTAACTGTTTAGAGATGGCCTTGAACTCCTGCTGCAGCCTGGACAGGTCATGAGCTTGTGATCCTACCAGCTTCAGCCAATAAGTAACTAGGCTTGCAGGCAGGAGCTGCCAGCCCCTCTGTTACGTGTGTCTTAAGATATCCATAATTTCTATTTCCCCCTTTTAGAAGATAAGGAGACATAGGTACTCAAGGGTTAAATTTCCTGCCCAGGGCCACACAATTTATGAACAAAGGAGATGGGATACAATCTCTCAACTCCTCATGTATACCAGCATGTCTCCAAATTTTACATCCAGATCAGGACATGATGGTGACAAGCTGAGCCTGATACAGTGGGTCTGGGTGTGGGCCTGATATTCAGCCTCTTTAATAATAAGCCCCATTGACAGAATCTCCTGGCCTGTGGAGCCTACTCTGGGTAAAACGTATCTACACCACACCACCACATAACAAAGCTGTGATGTTCCAGAAACTGTTAGCAAGAAAGGGTTCTTTGTATTTTCCCTGAAAGCAGGGCACCTGTGCAAATGAACACATCATGGCTGTTGTGACAGAATGAACAAAACCTCCACAAGCTCAAGGCACACAAAACCATGGCATAGAGCAGGGAGGTAGGCTCCTTCATCTGAGGAGCTATGGACAATTAATAGTTCAGGGGATGGAGTCATTTGTCTCCCTGGTTGATCCTCCAAACTCCATTAGATGGCGCCACACTCAAGAGTACATGGGCAGCACAAATTGGACTTAGTGAATTTAAAAGACATGAAGACACAAAGTTGGATGGGTAGGAAAAGACAGATAAAATAGGAGCAGTTGGAGGAGAGAAAAATATGAACAAAATATATTGTGAGAAATTCTCAGAGTCAATAAAATTGTTTCTTAAAGAATAAAAAACTGACACCTTCCTTGTCATCCCTTAAGTTATATAGCTTTGACAGTTACATGCCACTTTCTTTGAATGTCCTAAGACAGTCAGGGTAGCCACCATTTTTAGAGGAGGAAATGATTGCTTGCAATTGTGGAGTGAATCATTTAAAAGTTAGATCCCACAAGAACCCCCATAGACACTGGAACTTAAGCAAACCAACCACTGGTTTGCTCCTGCTGCTTTCACAAATCTCTATATGTGTACCGACAGTTTTCAGTGGATTATAGTTCAGGGCTTTGGGTGCATCCTTTTAAATTACTGGAATCATTGTCCATGCCATACCCAACAGCAGACAGAGTACAAAAGTATGGCTGTCAATTAATGAAGGCTTTCTCCCTGCTCTAGCGTACAACTCTCAAATTTTATTGTGCATAAAAATCACCCACAAATCATGATATAATGCCAATTCATTAAATCTTGCACAGGGCATAAAATTCTGCATTACTAACAACCTTCATGGTTTTGAGTCGTATTTTAAATTTTGAGTAGTTTTGAGTAGTAGCTCTCAGTATTTTTAGCATTTAGTATTATTTCACCTGGGTGCCTTCTTTCAGAACCCATGCATGGTCCCTATCTGATGCAGTTGGGTTTGGAGTAAACCCTGGAATTTGCATTTCTAAGGATCTGAAGTGATGCTGGTGATGGCCCAAGGACCACACTTAGAGAATCAATGCTTTAGAGGCCTGTATCCTTTCTAGCAAAGGTGTGGCTCTCCTCAGATAAAGCCCCTCCATCCCATCTCCTCCATAATACAGTTTAATCACAGAAACCCAGGAAGTGTTCCTGGAGAAACTCTTTCTGAACTCCTCCATCCTGTATTGTCTAGCTATGGTCTGTGCAAATCAATCTGGCCTGATCTCAGAGCTCCACCCCTACAGAATGGATGCAAAGGGTGTTTAGACTGCATTCTAGAAGGACAAGCCAAGCCAAGATACCTTCCCTATTGCAATTCTAGTTCAGTGCTTCTGACTTCCTTAAAAACTTTATAAAAACATTTCTAAGGAAGGTGGTGGGAACTCTGTGCATCTGTGGGTTTGGCCTCTGTGTATTCAACCAACTACCGATGGTGAATTTTTAAAACAGTTGCCTCTGTAATGAACATGAAAACCTTTTCCTGGTAATTCTTTTAAACAGTACAGTACAATTGTTTGTATAACCATGATCTACAAGAATACTGAGTATGCACGTAAACGCTATAAAAATTTGCACACATTTCAGAGTCTATAATGCCTGTGGCCTTTGTGATTTTCTTCAAATAGATACTGACATGTGAATAAAATGGTCAGCAGGGCTGTGTGCACTCACACTTAAGAGCTTTCTGATCTCCCGGTTGTGGTGATGAGTCAGCTGTAGTAAGAGAAGAAGCTTCATTCTTTCCATTTATAAATTTACTGTTCATTCATTCAAACACTTTTTTTTTCTGATTGCAGCATAAAATTCAGCATATACTATAGTTTTAGGACCTTGCCAATGAAGTGTACTTATGTACCAGCAGGAAACTGAATTTAGGAGTATTCCTCCCCTTATTCATTCATCAATTCATTTATTGAATAAATGTTATTTTAATGCTATATGTCAGCTACTACGTTGGAATGTGTATGTGTGTGTGTATATATATGTATATACATATATATACATACATATATATACACATATATATTCACATGTACGTATGCATGTGTATGGATATATATTTACATACATACCCCCTGAGAAAAATCATACTTTGTCTTCCTCACTTCTGAAGATGAAAGTGACGTCAATTAATAAAAGGTCACACATTAAACTTGCAGTGGTTACTCCTACGTCAATATGTGGTAGAACGCTAGCTTGGTTTAAATGGTGGTGCAGCCTTCATGTGTGAAGAGCCTATTGAATTCCATTCTATGAAAATAGCTTGCTGGACATTGATTGCAAAAGATACAAAACTAATTTTACATACTAGATGTTCATGAAGATGTTTGAAAAACAGGGCAGGAGATGAGCTCCATGGTTAAAATACATTCTGCTCTTGCAGAGGACCCAGGTTCAGTGTCCAGCACCCACATGGAGACTTAAAACCATCTGTAACTCCAGTTCCATGTGATCTAATGCCGTCATCTACTCTCTAAGGGCACACTACTTAAAGCCTTTGCTCATCACTTGTACTACCGGACTCTTCGGAAACCTTCAAGTACAAGTGGAACTTGAAAGAATCGTAAAATTGATGCTCTTATCTCAGTCCACAATTAAGTCCCATCTTCAGTTGATCACATATAAATTCCTCTATCCACTTATCTATTTTTATTTTTAATGCATTTCAAAGTAGGCTGCAAATGCCAGTGTGCTTCACTCCTACGCAGGTGGAAAAGCCCAGCCATGATGTGTTTTTATTTCAGGACTGAGTCTGCATTTCTTAGGGATAGGAGAAGTACAATAGCCAAGTTCATTCAGCTAGTGGAAAGTTTAGGTAGAGCTTAACAATATGTTTTGGAAAGCTGTCTCAATCGAAATGCTGTCTCTAACGAAGCCATAAACACTCCCCACATTTCGTCCTCAGCAGACTGGATTGCATACCCTGAAATTACAAATCTCCTTCATGGTGTTCTGGGAAAATGGCTAACCTCACCCTTACCCACCAGGGTCCAAGGCAACATACTGTCATCCTAACCAGCCACATGGAAGGGACAGCGTATTTTAATGAACTTTATATTTGTTTATTTATTTATTTAGTGTGTGTGTCGGGTGTACATACATGAATATACCTCAACATAGGAGGTCAGCTTCTGAGAATTTGTTCCCTCCTTCCACCATGTGGGTCCCAGAGCTCAAACTTAGGTATCAACCTTGTTGGCAAGCACCTTTACCCACTGAGCCATCTGACCAACCCTGGACTCAGGAATAACTAGTGTCCTCTAATAACACCAATAACATCTCTTCTCATAACTCCAGTAACATATCATAGTTTAAACACACTTTACTTTCATGTTAAACATTTGACAGAATTCTTAAGATGTCTATTCTCAGTTGCTTGATCATTAAAACTAAAATTTCTGTGTCCAGGACACTCGTCTTTTCTATTTATTTGTACATCATACCTTACAGGTTGCCTTCTACAAAACCTGTAAGAATGACTGTTTAGTTATCTGTTCACTGATTTACATATGGTGTATTTTAAAGAATTTGCCTTTTACTTTAACTTTGAGAAAGATGTAATTTTAAAATATGAAATCTTAGAATTTAAAAGTCATTTTGGGCCTTATTTTAAAATATATATTGCAGTAAATCAATATGACCACTAGGTGGCAGAGGCTAAAAGCAAAAATCTAGTAAAAGAAACTGAAGTTCCACCATATGGAGTGTCCTTAATTGAAAGTCATGTCATTGGATCCCCGGGGGTCTTCCCATTAAGTTTATAAGAACATATCTTTGGTACCTTTATTTGTGTCATAATTTCTAGCACTTTGGAGGAAAAATTTTTTCCTTGTTTTGTTGAAACACATGAAAATAACCATTATGGAGAGGCCTGGGGAGAAACATAGTAAAAAGCGTTGATTCCTTTGAGCTGGACACAGAAAATCTGGTTTTTGCATTTAAGATCACACATAAATCATGTTGGAAGGACTTAATTTTTTAAATCATATCAAAAAGTTAAATTTAGTATTTCACAACTGTTGATATTTAAGCATATTATTTTTTTTTTTTAATATGAATGTTGTTCTGTTGTTCTAGTGCAGCAGGGTGAGTTCTTTAGGAATTCCCTCACCTTCTTGTATGTCACTATCTTAGCTATAACTTATTATCATATTAATGCTTCCTTAAACTGCCACTATTGTAGAATAGAATTCTACAATATTTAAAACATTTAGACCGTAAACTATAATAAGTTCTCGTGTCTCCTATCTGACCTCTGGCTTCCTTTCAATAGGGTTTAGTGCTGACTTTCAGTACCATCTTTGATTACTCGGCCATGGTACTAAAAGTGAGGTCCACCCGACTGGGCTGAGATGAAGCCAAGGCGAAGCATCATCCAGCCCACAGAATCCTTATCGTCCTCTGTTATCAGTTTCCCTAATGGGGAAGCTGCAGCTTTTCCACACATCCCTTGGCAAGACTCTCAGACATCAGTCTTTTGTTGTTTACCATCATAGATGCTCAGTAATGGATCTGACTACACAAAGACCCTATTAATCAGCGCCTTCCTTACCCTCTTCTCCTGACGTGTGTCTGGTAGGATGGAGGAAGTGAGGGCTGCACATTTGTTGGCTCCTGGACAAGGGCATTTCCAGACACAGCATCCCTTTAATATTCTGGCTTGGGGATTCCAGGCAAACTCTGTTTCTCCAGTCAGGGCTTGCAGAAGGCTGTTCTAAGTCTAACACACCCTGGAGGTGAACTTTGGTCTTTAGGTCATTTGAAAAACGTATAAGTTTATATGAATATTTAATTTTTCATCTTACTTTGATACCTATTGGGTATAGGTGGTAACTGAGCCATGACTGTCCCACTTATAAGAGCTTCCGCTGGGCTTAGGTATGGCTTCTATTTTCCTGCCCACCACTTTATAGCTCCAGTTCATTAACTCTGGTTTTTTGTTTTTTTGTTTTTTTTAAGAGAAGCATTCTCTATGTATGACATATCCTAAATGAAAAAGTCTGGCAACATAGGAAACCAACACAGAAAACACACAAACAAAAACCCACACCCATACACAGTATTTGAAGCAGGAAACTTTCATTGGCAATGTCTGGTTGAACAAAGAATATATCATCATTCCTCTTGGCATGACTCTAGGGAGAATTTCTCTAATGGATGCTAACTTAATGTGACTGTACCAGAACTTAACCAATCAGCATTAACCACCTGTCAAAAGATGTAATTTCCCAATAGTGAAAAATAATTCTTCTAGGTTCTGTGGCTAGGCTCTTGTCTTGATGTCTGGCCTAGTACCAACACTTATTCTCTTCTGCCCCATCCCGGTGAGATTAGGTACACTGAAGAGACCTGGCCAATAAACTGTGCTATTTGTTGACTTAAGTCATCAATAATTTAGGAACTGAACCAATGCGAGCTCTGAGGCTGTAGGAGGATCCTGAGTTCAAGGTAGAGTAAGGCTTTGTTTCAAAAACAAAAAGCAATGAGTTTGGGGGCAAATGGGAACATGAATCTGTGATGTTGTTTATACTTCTTCTTTCCTTTAGTAAAACTTCCAGTCTGCTGTTTGTAATTACAAGCCAAAATGTCACAATGTTGACATCCAGGTGACCCATGGAAAAAAATATTCCTGATATACCTTATAAATGCATTACCTAGAAACATGCTGGGATAAAGTGGTCACCAGAAAAACTTGCTGTGGACATAGAAAGCAAGTCTAAACCAGCTGTCAGGCACTTGGAGTGTGGGAAAGCACTGTTGGAGTACTATGCCATTATAGAGGCAATTATTTTATAAGGATCACCATTGATCCAACAGACATTTATAGAACGTTTATTTTGAATAGGGCGTAGCTGCTGGAGTGGATGGAATGATAACATTTAATTTTGTCCATTGGTAATGTCATACCATCTTAACTGTTTCATACATTTACTTACTTAGCTTGAGCCAGAAAGTGTTCTAGATACTTACTAAACATTACCTGTTTAGTAACATGATCCTGGAAGGCACCTTATAAGATAGGCAATATTATGATCTCTAACTCATGTATACCCTCATGGATAAAGATGGAGACACAGCACAGAGAAGTAAGTAACTTGTTAATGGACTGAATTTGAATCCAGGGATATTTGGCTCCAAAGTGTGCACTCTTACCCACTACATACATGTTCTTGCTGTGACAGGGAAGCTGGTGGCATGAGTCAAAATAACATTTCCTTCTGTGTTATTTATTCAGTAGCCCGTCTCTGCTACTCTGGACCTGGCTGAGATCAGTTTAGCTGTTTCTCTCACGGGGTATTCAGCTAGGGCTGTCTATCCCAGGACATTGGGCTTAGCCATCCTTCCTCAGAGCCTCTCATGTCTATTGCTATAGCAGGAGTCTGCTAAAGGCTGGACAGACTTGTGTTTTTATGGTCCTTTGTTTGCATTATATTTTGCTACTCTCTCATATGATGGAAGCATAGCATCTGCTGAGCTCCAGAGGCAGTGTGGGAAGGCTCTATCCAAGAGCATGGGCAAGTTGCTGTGGAAAACGGAGCCCTGGATGCAATTAACCTGCAACTTCTTGATTTCACACTGTGCTGAGTTAATCTTGTTTTCTTGACAGTTTCAAATTTGGTATTTCAGACTCCAAAGGAATGGTAAAAATGCCATCATGTGTAGCCTTATTGGTATAGGAAGAAAATAAAAACAGTATGAAGCAGAAAGTTTAAAAAAGGTGTTATTGATCTTAGGCTGACCCTGGGGAAACATCATCTGAGGCTCCAAGTGAAACCAGGACAACTCCAGCAGAGAATGGAGTGAACCACACCGCATCCCTGGCACCCAAGCCACCTTCTCAGGCTCCACACAGCCAGCCCACTCCAGGTAAACAGTGGGATGGTGATATCTGCTAGCTTTCCAACCTTCAGCTTCTGGGCACCTCTGAGGGCCAAGAAACTACAGCTCTGAGGGATATAAGCTTACCTTTGTGTGGATGGGTAGGCAACAGGGTGGACACATGGTTGAATGTTATGAAGCCTCACAGGTACTCACCTGGCTCTACTGACAACCTAAGACCCACCTGTGTCACTGGTTGTTATTTGGGGGTGAATTATGATGTATCCACTGATAGAGTTTGAGTTCGTAAAGAGTTTTTCAAGCAACTTGCAACTATGCCTTAGAAGCACATTCTTGCTTCTACTTCAAGTCTCTGCCAACATCTGATTTTCCAGTAACCTTAAATGTCCTCTTATGCTAGGCTGTCTGCTAGGCTGTGAATGTGGGTTCGGTCATCTCCTCATCCTAGTCCTCATCAGGGTATGTTCTATTGTTGTTTCATTTGGGAGATGATGAAGAACTTCCTGAAGGGCACAATGCCAGCGAAACCAGGTCAGAGGGCACATGGTACTACTAAAGCACTTGCTTTCAGCTTCTAGTCTTCAGCTAAAGCTACATTCATTTCTCTTGTTTTTCAACAAGATCTTATCATTTCAATGCATCTCATGTTAGCCTTTCAGCTCACTCTAGTTAATTCAGTGTGTGTATATGTGTGTGTGTGTGTGTGTGTGTGTGTGTGTGTGTGTGGTGTGTGTGGTGTGTGTGGTGTGGTGTTTGTCTCTCTGTGTTGACATGTATGTGTCTCTATGTTAATATGTGTATGTATGTATATGTGTGTGTGAGTGATGTGGTGATGGTGTATGTGATATGTATGTGTGTTTATATATGTATTTATATTCATAAATATGTGTGTATGTATGTGTATATGAGTTGGGTGTGTGTGATATGTATGTTTTGGTATATACATATATTTTTGTGTGTATATATGTGTGTGTATGTGTATGTATATGTGTGTATATATGTGTGTGAGTGGGGGCATGTGTGTATGCATGAGTGGTGTCGTGGTGGGGGGTGATGGTGTGTGTGTGTGATATGTATGTGTCTGTGTGTTTGTATGTGTATATATGTATATGTTATGTATATGTGTGTGTGAGTGGTGTGATGGTGGTGTGTGTGTATGATGTGTATGTGTGTGTTTGTATGTATGTGTATATGTGTGTGTGCATGTGTATGTGTGACATGTGGTGTCTGTGAGTGGTGTAGTGGTGGTGATGGTGGTGATGGTGGTGGTGGTGTGTACACATGTTTGTGTATGTGTGTGTCTCTTAACAGATAGAAGCCATTCTGATAGCAGGTTGAGTTTCAGTGACAAAAAGTAGCATGTATTTGATCCACCTAGTTGAGTCCGTTAAAAAAACAGGAGGGAAATAAAATCAAATATGAGAGTGTGACTTTGTGCACCTTTTCTTCTCTGTCATAGTGAAACATGGCATTGGTGAAGTTCAGATCTTCTCACTGGTGTGCAAGGGTGCTTTTCCTGAGGATGTGTTTTATAAATACAAATCCTACCTCATTTTTATCAACCATGCACAAACTGATACTCTGCTGCTAAGAAAGCCAATGAAATCAGTAATAGGAGATAGTTAACCATAAACAAGAAACAGCATTTCCAACTGATTATTGTCTACCACACGCAAACATTTGCAGTGCTTCTGAAGTGGAGTTTATTTCTTCTGGGAATAAAAGAGAATTTGCCATTTTAACAGTTTGATTTTTAAGTGATACTTAAAAATAATTCGGCTTACAGAATCAGTTAAAAAATATTACGGAATCTGTGGTGCAAACTCTCCTCTCCCCCTAAAGTCAGCAAGAACACAGAAACTTCCGGTACAAGCTAGCCTTCTGTAAAAACGGCCTGCCCTGTACCAGGGTCCATCGATTGTCCTAGATTTGCACTCGGGGTCCCACAGTGCACTTGCTTATCACGTCTCCACGGTCACCTTCCCTCTGTAACAACCCCCAATTCTTTCTTGTTTCTCATACCCCTGATATTTCTCTATTTTTTTTCAAAATGTCCCTTGCTTACTTTGAGCTGCCTCAATGTTTTCTTGTCATCAGATTGGGCTTCTGTTTTGATGCTGTGCCCTTCCTCATGCATCTTGGTGGGGACAGGAAATGTTGACATGTGCCACCCCTAGCTCAAAATGGCTCCCCTCCTAAAGTTTTGCTTCCCACTCCTCTGTGTACAAGCAGAGGCATTATGAGGATGTGTAAATACCCTATTACGCCTCACACTTTGCACAGTGATCTTGAAGTTGAAATTCTGTGATCAGCATTCGTTCTTTCATCATGTCATTCCTGATTTTGCCAGAAGATGGCAGTAATATTGCTGAGATTGAATTTCTTGTTTTGGTCCAAGTGGAGGGATGTCTCCCTATATATGGAGAATACATGCAGTTACTTGTCAGCATAGGATTGAATCCAAGTTTCAAACTAAAGAATTTTTGCAGTAATTGTATTGTAAACAACTTCCTACCACAATTAGCCATTGTCTCTAAAGACACTTAGACGAGGGGCACGACTCCCCTCATGCTAGAGATGAAACACAGATGGCCAAGTGTTCTTCTACCACTTATAAAAATCTGATAAAAATTTGAAAGACAGAAAAGGCCACTTCTTTGATCTTTTTGATTTCAGGGTCTGTGAAGGCACCTGCTAAAACAGAAGATCTGATCCAGAGCGTGTTAACAGGTGAGCACAAATCTTTTCTCCTCGTGGAATGTGGTAACTGAACATTGCACAGTAAGTGTTTAGAGGGGAGAAGAATCCCAGGCTTCGATTACATCTGGTCAGGGACAGGCTCCAGAAGGTATCAAGGCTCCTGGCAGTATTCTGCTTTTTGCCTGGTGATGGTCACTGAAATATGTCAGCTTTACATAAATGTGCAGGGCTGGGAAGTTTGGATATATGAACTTTATGTGCACAGTTATATTTTACCAAAAAACATAAATCTTTAATAGAAAAATTATGAGGAACCTTTAAGGCAGCAAAGCATGTTTTTAAAAGACTTCCATGGGGAGCAAGACAACACTGATGTTGAAAACATGATGCAACTGTGTACACAGAGGGTCTGCATCACCATCCTAGCCTAACGGTGGCTGTCTCTGAACAGTTCACCCGTTCGTGATATGTGTCTTTATGCAAATGAACATTACTTTTACATTTTGAGATATTCAAAGGGATAGCCTTTTACCTGGAGGCTTTTCCAAAGACAGTTTAGAGTGTCTTTTTCTTATAGATTGGAGCATGGGGAGTCCCATTTCTAAACTGCCATGACTCATGTTCTAGAAACTGTCTCTTATAAGACAGAATCAGTTACCAAATATGCAGGAGTTTCTTGGGATTCTAAATTCATAATGCAGACATTACTCTGCAACCATGAGGAGTCAGTTTGACCTTGAGGGAAAACGTTAAATATGTCTATCTGGTTCTCTCTGCAACTTCTTCCTTCAAAAGAAGAAGATGTAGTTTTCAGGACAGACACATGGTAAGAGAGGGAAGTGCTGTTTAAAGGCCTTGGTGTCTAACAACAGAAATTACCATTCTGGTTCCCGTGTATGCACAATGCATTTCTACCCAGGTTTGCTGTGGTTCATGACATATATTACTTCTGAATCTCTTGACAGTTCCAAGTATTTATAGTATCTTTTGTGTTGTTGTTGTTGTTCCCAAAACAGAAAGTTTAAATCAAGAAGGGAAACATGTGAACTCTGACCTAGCCAGGTCCAAATAAATGATAATTCATTGACGTTAAGACACCGTACATTGAAAGGTTCCCCCAAACCCCATTCTTGTAATTCTAGGAAAAGCAATAGAGAAGCTAGCATGGGATCTTGGCTTCAGAAGTGAGAACACAGTTTACAGATGCTTATTATAGAAGTGATGGTGTGTGCCTATTTAGTGATTTAAGGTCAGACTTTTGTCACATTGACTGTTTTTATCAACATTGGATAAAATACTGAAGTCATACAGGTTCCGACTAGCCCTGCTGAAGCCTTTGTGAAAGTTAGACTAAAGGACACTTTCTTGGCACACTTGACTGTCATATATCCCCTGATATATATGTGTGTGTCCCTTGTCAGTGCATCCCTGAGTGATGCTGAACCTGTGTGAATATTTGCTAAGTTTCTTTAGCAGTGGTTTTCAACCTGTGGGTCACAACTTTTTCAGCAAACCTCCATTTCTAGAAATATTTATGTTATGATTCATAACAGTAGCAGAATTATAGTTATGAAGTAGCAACAAAAAATTTATATTGGGGATCACTATAACATGAGAAATTAAAGGGGAGAGTCATTAGGAATGTTGAGAACCACTGATCTAAGAAATGGTGCCAAAACCAAACACTTTCCACGATTTAGTCATCAGACCAGCCTTTAGTAGAAATGCCATCATCCCTAAAAAGGATGAAGATGGGGACCTGCTCCAGTTTCCTCTGATGTGATAGGTCCTATTCCCAGGCTTAGTGAGGCTAGGTTATTAAAGTGCAGAGTTTCTGCTTCTCTGCAGAATTTCCCTCTATGTAAATGTCAAGGTAAATCCCCTTTTGACCATCTTGAATTCACAAGGAACTGGCCTTCTTTATTCATGGGGAGACCAGACCCGGTGTGCCATACACACTTGGGGTTCCTCTAGGATCATTCAGAAGTCAGACTGAAATTGATGTGCATGCTTTTGCTTGGTTGTTTCCGCTGCTGGTCTACTTCCCTTCTTTCCCTCCCCTCAGCCCACAGTGAGTCACAGGAACCCAAATCCCCACTCTAGACTCTCCTAGGAAGACCAAACGTAAAGCTCCAGAGGAAGAAACTGGCTCTCTGTAAGGTTTAGTTAGCAGTTGTTAGCTAGTGAGCCAGAGCAGTTGATTGACAGTTCTGACATCTAAGCTATGTTCTTCAGCCGCTCTTGGCAGGGATGAGCTGTTCCTCTCTGAACAGGATGCCACTGTCCCTGCCCCTGGATTCTCAGTCCATTCTGTCACTCAACTCTTATGCTTTTCTGTTGCAGAAGTAGAGGCACAAACCATCGAAGAGCTCAAGCAGCAGAAATCATTTGTGAAACTTCAAAAGAAGCACTACAAAGAAATGAAGGACCTGGTCAAGAGACACCACAAGAAAACCACTGAGCTCATCAAGGAACACACGACTAAGTACAATGAGATTCAGAATGACTACTTGAGAAGGAGGGCAGCCTTGGAAAAGTCCGCCAAAAAGGACAGCAAGAAGAAGTGAGTCAATAGGCACTTGCTAGTTGTGTAGAGAAGAGATGCTGCCGTGGCAGGGGAGTGGTGTTTCCTGTGTGGTGCCGCCACAGGGAGCACAGTCGCAGCACCTGCTCCACCCTGCCCTTCTTGAGTCTCTTCAGTTCACTGTTGCTTATAAGCTAAATTTAGTTCCCTTCCTCCCTCCTACCTTCCCCCCCCCTCTCTTTTTCTCCCCCTTTTCCAGGCTAATCTTGGCTGGCTGAACTCCTGTGACTCTTCTTTCTCTGGTTTTGGCATAGCTGGGACTTTGGGTATGGATTTCTTCTCTTGAACAAATTCTGGGGTAGATATACAACCATACTTCCAGAGCTCTATCCCTTGACTCAGATATCAGGTAGCTGATGCCCCCCACCCTCAACACAAACCATAGTAGCTGCCAAAGTGTGGGTATAGACTTCTTATGTACCTAGAATCTAGCTGAACAGACTGCCTACCATGAGGAAGGAGAAGTTTCAACTTTCTTTTGATTCCTGAAACCCATAATGGCCTAATAGATACACTGGGTTCTCAGGCTCTCCCAGTATATCTTTCTTGTCTCAAAACACTCAGAATGTGGCAGAGAGAAGCAAGCCTAGCATAGCTGGTAAGTAATATTAGTATTGTGTTTCTTGTGCCCTGTGGATAATTCAATGATTGTATATAATTTTACCCTTAAGTAGAAAATATGCAGTCATGTTTGCTGGTTAGTTTTATCTCAGCTTATACAAGCTAGAGTTATTTTACAATAGGAAAAATCCCAGTGTGCCCATCAGACTGCCCCATGGCAGTGTTTGGTACATTTTCATGATTAATGTTTGATGTGGAAGGGCTATTTTACTGTGAGTAGTGCTGGGTTAATGGTCCTAAGGTCTCTATAAGGTAGCAGGCTGAGGAAGCCATGAGGAACAATCCAGTAAGCAACATTTCTCCATGGCCCCTGCATTAGTTTCTTCCTTCAGGTTCCTGCCCTGACTTCCTTCAACAATAAATTGTTACCAGGAAATGTAAGATGAAATAATTTCTTTCCTCCTAAGTAGTTTTAGTCATGGTGTTTTATCACAGCAACAGAAACCCAAGACATCACAATAACTAGAGGAAAATGGACAACAAATATAACTATACGGCATAACCATGAAGACTATCAAAAAGAGGAACAATATTTTGATGTAGAATGACCTCCAAGAAAAGAACACCCCCTGTGTTTTATTGCAGTGCTAAGGATGGATCCTATGGACTTGTGCATGCTGGACAAGTCCTTTACTACTTAGTTGATACCCAGGCTATAGAGTTTTGAAATAGGGTGTCACCATGTAGTTCGGTTTGCCAGCTAGTTTTTATGATGACTTGACACAATCTAGAGTTATCTGAGAGGAGGGAATCTCAGTTGAGAAAATGCCTCCATAATATTGGCTATGGGTAAGCCTGAAGGGTATTTACTTAATGATTGATTTGAGAGGACTTAGCCCATTGTGGGTGGGCCACCCCTTGGCTGGTAATTCTGGGTTCTATAAGAAAACAGGCTGCTGAGCAGAACATAAGAAGTAAGCCAGTACATAGCACACACACACCCTCAACAAGGGCCTTTGCATCAGCTTCTGCCTCAGGGTTCCCACCTTGTTTGAGTTCCTGCCTTGGATTCCCTCAGTGGACTCCAACCCAGGAAATGTAAGCCAAATAAAAATTTCCTTTCCATGCTGTTTTTGGCCATGATGTTTTCATCACACACTAGAAATCCTAACTAAGATACTTAGGATGGATTTGAACTCATAATCTCCCTGACATGGTATAAAATGCTGAGATTATATGCACATGTCACCACACCCAGGAGGGAGAGCCATTCTGACATGTGAGTATAGAGTGAGGTGACCCCTAAGGAGTCAATCATGGACAACCATAGAGTGATAAGAGGTGGTCCTGGGCCAAGGGAAAGATTTGAAGTAGGGAAAAAATGACTTGTTCTAAGAATAGTAGAGTTAGCAAAATGGGTAAGACCTAGTAAGCCCCATGTGGTAGGACACAAAATGAAGTCTAACAGCTAGGAGAGGGCACTGTGTAACCAATACCTTCTAGAGCAGAAGCAAATGACAAGTACTTCAGAACTTGCATACTTAAGTAAGAAGCCACTGAAGAAAACAGTTTACTGAAATTTTGGTAGCCTCAGAAAATATTCCTAGCTGCTGTGTGGAAGATGAACCCTTGCTGGGCCTTTGAGATGTACACGAGCTACTGCCACATCTGTTTCAGTCACGCTTGGAGCAGGGGATGCTAGAGTTGTGGTGGCACGTGACTGTTTCCAGAAGGGGTACCTATGGTCCCACAAAACCATTTAGAAACTGATATCCACACCAGCGGATATTTCCATACCATGAGTTTATTTATGAAACAGCAAAGGCCAAATAAGATTACTTAGCAATTTTTCTAACTGTTTGAGCTTACTTTGCTAAGTTGTGATCATGTATTTCCTTGGAGCATCCTTTGAGAGCTTGTTGATGATAAATAAGCTTTTGCTTTCTAATCAATGAGGTTTCATTTTTATTGTGAAAGTATTTTCTTCAATGTTTAATAATTAGGGAACTAGAAATAAAGTGAATGTAACAAGTTTTCCTATTGTCTTTTTAGGAAACAGTTTTTTATCTTCCTTGGTTTTATTTAGCTAAATGTCAAAACAGATTTATATCTTAAGCTTTAATTCCTTAATGAATGCATTAAATGAACGCATTGTGTAACACATTATTTTTAAATCATCATGAACACTAGTCCACACAATTTAAACTGTAAAATGTTGTTTATGGTGTTAAAATATATAGTTTAGAAGATCAACAATTTTTAAAAGTATCCTTTAGTTCTATTTCAATGTGCATTTGAGATTCTAAATAAACATCACAGTAGTGGGAAACCGTTTTGAGTCAATGTTTCCCTTATGTACTTGATTTTCTGTAGTTTAGATTTAAAATATTCCTTTGTTTATTTGGTTAGTTGGTTAGGTTTTTGAGCTAGATAGACTCTGTATAGCCCAGGCTGTCCCTGAGCTAGCAGAGAGTAGCTTCAGCTTTGTAATATTTTACTTTAACCTCTTCAGAGCTGGGGTCACAGGGTAAGAGTTTTTAAAATTACTCTTATGAGATGTCCTGATTTGTCCTGTTAGCTGATAAATGGGGATATGTGGTCAGGGTAATCCACAACCATCAGAGATGCAGGAAACAGATGTAGAGCCCACAGTCAGAATTTTTCTGGAAATGGGTCATTGGCTCTCAAAGTCTTTCAATGGCTTGACCTAAAGGAAATGATCACCACTGAGGAATACAACCTTTTTCTCTAGCAGAAAGTTCTATAAATCATCCTGAAACTGTGAGTGTGTAAGCCACCGGTCCATAGTTGAGAACACAGCAGGCTGTGATGCAGGCTGTGATGCAGGCTGTGATGCAGGCTGTGATGCAGGCTGTGATGCGTCCTCCTCTCACCGTGCTCTGAATCACCATCTTTCTCACCAGGTAGAGAAAAACAGGGCGCAGCTTCAGAGCCATATTGTGATATATGATGTAACATGTGCTCACCTTGAAAACACAATCAAAATGCAATACTTGATTTTTAAAAAGTAGCAAAAATTACCTTTCCTTAGAGGTTGAACAGAAGTAGAAGATAGCTGGTGCGATGTGTCACTCTTTCTGGGGAAGCTAAAGGCTACATCAGCATTTACTTGTTGCACAACCAGTGAAGGCAAAGTTTGTTCTAAATACCTCCTAAGAGCTCCACCTTAATGACGCACACATTTATATATTTATTCTAAAAATTCCTAATGCAGCATCAAAATAACATCACAGGAGACAATGTATATGTATGTGCCTCTGTAGCCCACAATGTCTAAAGAGGCCAGCATGTAGAGGAAGCCAGGCAGGGCTTCTGAAACCTTCTGTTCTGCTTAAATCCCACACATGCAGGGTGTCTGTGACCACCAGGACCAGCCGAGTCATGATCCACAGGAGGCAAGAAGGTGGCTTGGTTCAACACGACTAAGTAGGGCATTGTTCAGTCTTGAGTCTGACAGCAAGAAGTTTATTTTAGGCATATTTAAGCTCAACACAATCTGATGAAAACGTTCTGTTGATAATTAACTCAATCTCATGTTTACAAAGTAAACTAAATAAAGATTGGCTATGGCTACATTGAAATTCTTTGTAAAGTACATGTGGCATCTTCCATAAAGATGGGTTATAAAGCTCATGGTGTCTGGGGGAGGATCTGGTATGGCCGAAGCCTCACGGATAGCATAAAGGTCACCAGGCTACTAACCACCTCTATGATGCATCCCATACATTGAAGGAATAACTCTGTGTTTTTAACATTTGTGAGCAGAGACCTCTATGCCACACACACACACACACACACACACACACACATACACACACACGGGGAGAGAGAGAGAGAGAGACAGAGAGACAGAGAGACAGAGAGACAGAGAGACAGAGAGACAGAGAGACAGAGACAGAGACAGAGAAGGGGTGGGGAGAGAGAGACAGAGAGACAGAGGGAAAGGGAGAGAGAGAAGAGGCCTAGAAAAAGCTGTCAACAAGTATGTGGAAACTTTATGAAAGCTGAAAAAGACACACGCACATATCCATCTTAGACAGGAGCCTTGAGCCACATGTGATATTAGGCCCTTTAAATGTGGTTCATTTGGACTAGAGGTGCAGCTCAGTGGAAACACTTACATTTAGCCTGAGCAAGAAAAAGGTGCATTTTATTAGTACTATGATGTACTCAAACTATAAAATGCATGCCAGATTTCTCTGACTCCATTAAAAAAAGAAAACTAAAATAACCCTGATATCTTTTAACTGGTTAAATTAATATATACACACACAATTATTATTTTGAGTTCAGAGGTTGCCTTGTAACTGAGGTGGCACTTTGCAATCAATCTGTTTTGAATTCCGGAATGCTAGGATTACAGATGTTCATCGCACATCCAGCTTATAGCATCTCCTATTAAAATAGTATCACTCATTTCTTATGTAAAGATGGCTAGTACAAGTTTTAAATGGCATACATGATAAAATATCACACACACGCACACACTGTATTTCTGTGATCCAGCGCCAACTCTTGATGCCGACTCTGTCCTTGAACACAGAATTAACCTCTTATCCTCTGAGGAAAGGAAATATAGGACAGATAATTCTACTTCTCTGAAGGAAGTTTGCATGTTCTTCCCTTAGAGAAAAATGCTTTCTTGGTATCAGATCTCCCAAGGATTTATTTCTAGAGGCTCTCGAGTGGCTTAGAGCCTGGTTTTTTTTTTTTTTTTTTTTTTTGGAAGATGTAGAAGGATTACCACTTTTTAGTCTGTCCATCAAAACAGCAAAAAAAGGTCTCAAAATATTTCATATCTAAAGCTGGATCAGGAGAAGCCGAGACCCTGGAGTCCTAGCTGTGTCTTTCTGTCTCCCATCTTCCTTAATCTACAAGTACATCCTACACATTTCTCTGAGTAATCAGCATACAGTGTGTGCAGTACACTCATTCCTTCATCCATCATCTCCCCTGAGCACGCCACATAACGTGAAGAGCCCTTTACACATAAATAGTTTCAGTCTGGATGTGGGATTCACCTTCTCCCTCTAATGGCTTAGTTTTTACACTCGAGTCCAGTGGCCTTGAGAGGCAGCATTGCGGAGCCTCGAAGGCACCTGGAACCACCTGCACAGTTCCTGAGCCAAGCTCTGTGTCTTTACAGATCTGAACCCAGCAGCCCTGACCACGGCTCATCAGCCATTGAGCAAGACCTCGCTGCCCTGGATGCAGAAATGACTCAGAAGTTGATAGACTTGAAAGACAAGCAACAACAGCAGCTGCTTAACCTTCGGCAAGAGCAGTATTACAGTGAGAAGTACCAGAAGCGAGAACACATTAAACTGGTAAGCCAAAAAGCACGGTTGTGTTTGTGCAGCTGCAGGACTCTGTAGAGGAGCAGATTTTGCTGCTCTCAGATGACTCACGGGGCACACTGAAGAAGCGCATGGCACCAGCGTGGAGAGGGGGCACACTGAAGAAGCGCATGGCACCAGCGTGGAGAGGGCACAGGCAGTTATTCAGTGTCCAGCACACTAACACTCCTTGTGTTTGATAAATCCCTCTAATCCTTCCGTGCAGCTGTTTCATTTTTACCTTCCTGGATTATTTTTGAGCATAGACTAGTTTGAGAGCATCCTTGAGATGGCACAAGGGGGTAAAAAAAATCTTTTCAAAGTAAACCATGTGCTGCAAGGAAATTTTCACTCCTACTTCTTTATCACTGAGGTTCTCAGGAACAGACATGACAAAACTGCCCGCTGCCCATTGTCCTGTTTTTTTCTGCAGAGCCCCAAGGCTACCTGTGAAAGCGGAGGACACCCTCTTTGTTAGTGATGAGGTCTGCCTGCCAAAATATTTTCTCTTGTATAGTGACCTTGATACTTTTTTTTGATGCTTTCATAAATAATAGGAATATTTAACACACGATCACATGCAGAAAGGCAAAAGGTGAGTTTAGGAATAAAGTTCTAGCGCTGAAAACAAGCTAATGCCCAAACAAAAGTATTGGAACAAGTAGCCTTGACCAAAATGGTCAGTGTATTGAGGAAATGGTTTCATAGGATTACCCATCCTTTTGCTATGAGCCTATCCATGTAAGAAATTTACTGTGTATGAAGAGACAACCTATGGGAGGAAGAAAATCTTTTCTTTTATTAATCATTTCATTTGTTTACATCTCAAATGATATCTCACTTCCCTGTTACCCTTCCACAAACGCCCCATCCCACATTTGTTCTCTCCCCCATCCCCTTTGCCTCTATGAGGGTGCTCCTCCATCCACCCACCCTCTCCCACCCCATTGCTCTAGCATCCCACTGGGGCATCAAACCTCCACAGGACTAAGGGCCTCCCCTCCCACTGGATGTCAGACAAAGCCATCCTCTGCTACATCTGTAACTGGAGCCATGGATCCATCCCTGTACATTCCTTGGTAGGAAAACAAATCTTTGCCAATTATACCTCTAACAAAGAATTAAAACCTATAAAGAACCATATCATTTAAACACCATGAAAATAAGCCATTGAATCAGTAAATGTGCAAATAAATTGAATAGACAGTTTCTAAAGGAGAAATACAAATGATAAATAAATATACAAAAACGTTCAATATCTTTAGCTGTCAGGGAAATGCAAATTAAGACTACTTTTGGCAACAAGTACTAGTGAGGCTGTGGGACAAGACAAACTGTCACAAGCTGCTGGTGGAAAGTAAACTAGTGTGGCCATTATGGACATCAGTTGTACAAGCTCTCAAAAAAACAAAACTAGCATTCCTGTATGACTCAGCTGTCCAAAGGAATCCTAGCTCAACACACCTCAGAGACACCTGCACATTTGTTTTTATCTTTGCTCCATTCACAGCAGTGTGTAGATAGGAAACAGCCAAGATATTTATCCAAAAAGAAGGAGAAGAAGAATGGCTAGAGAAAATGTGATATATAACACACAGAGTGTTGCTTGGCCATGGAGAAGAATTAAGTTATTTCACACACTAGGAAATGGGCATAACTGGAGATTGTCAGGTTCCCTTAGATAATCCAGGTTCTGAAAGACATAGAACACGTTCTCTCTTCTGTGTGGAATCCAGATTTAAATATAAACATTTGTCATGAAAACAAGGGTGAAGGAATGGGAAAGGAGGGGAGAAGGAGAACAAGAAAGGTTAGTGGAGAAAAAGGAAGAATAGCTCCTTTCTCTCATAGAAGCTAGATTTGTGAATAAACCATGAATGATTATAGATAGATAGATAGATAGATAGATAGATAGATAGATAATAGAAAAAGATGTGTGTACATGCACACACAAACACATGCAAACATACATACATACATCATACATACATACATACATACATACATACATACAATTCATGAAAGCAGGAAAGATACTGTTTGGGAGGAAGGAAAGGATCAGCTAGGAATAGAGAAGAAGGATGGAGGAAGGGAGGAAGACTGAATATAATTAAGACACCATGAGATATGACTGAAAATTTAACAGTGAAGCCCCTTGTTTTACATGCTAACCCAAACTGTAAAAGAAAACATACTATGTAACAGGTGAGTCAGTGTGATGCTTTTGTCTTCATCCTAGATACTTTATGACAATATAAAATTACAAAAGTCAGAATCACATGACCTATCCAAAATCATATTCTACTTGGCCTGTTACTCTCAACTTAAAGCATGCATCGAGATCCTTGGAAAAACTAGTTAAAACCAGGATTGAGGCCCTGTCCTGATTCTAATTCAGCAGTCTTTCATAGAACCGGCTCTTAATGATAATTCTTCTTCAAGAACCTGGAACTTAAATGTGTTCAAGATCCTAGAACTTAAATAAGTTCAAAGAGGTGTATTTAACAAGCTCCACAGTTTGAGGTGAGTTAGTCGCCTTGTGGGTAGACTACTGAAATAAGTTGGAGGCTATAATGGGCTAGGCAGGTAGCTTAACAGTTAAGAACATTGAATGGCCTTCCAGAGGATCTGGGTTCCATTGCCAGCACCCACATCATAGCTTACAACTGTTTGTAACTCCAGTTCTGGGGAAGCCAATGCCTTTTCTTAAGTTTCCTGGTACTGCATGTACATGGTGTACACACACACTCAGCACTGACACACGCACATAAAAAATTTTAATTATTTTTTTCTAAAGATCGAAACAGTAAAAGAATGCCTGGGAGAGATGTGGGGTAGAAGTGAGAGAAAAATTGCCTCGACAGAGTCAAGAGAGAAAAAGTTAATTTTAATAATAGATGATAACTGTCCAGATCCAACCAATACTATCTGAATTTCTCCAGTAAGCTATGGCTGAAACTCTGGACTATAACCATGAAGACAACAGCTGTGCATTGAACACTCACTGCTGGCCCACATACAATTAACTAAGCCAGTTACAGGAATCACATTGGGTTTACTCCTCAGAGCACTAGTTACCTTCCAGGATTGTTATCAGCATTCTTTCCACGTGGTGACTTTTCCAAGGTGTTATGACTAGAAAGTGGTACATCTGTGATTTGAACATTGTCTATCTGACTGTAGATTCTCTGCTTCCTAAACACATACAAAGACTCCTCTTCTACTTCATGTTGCAGGCCAATGTTGTGATGAAGGGCTTGTTTTGTGTTTGTTGCTCGTGTGAAACATATATAGCCATGTATTTCTTTTTGATGGCTTGTACTCTCTCTCTGTCTCTGTCTCTGTCTCTGTCTCTGTCTCTCTCTCTCTCTCTCTCTCTCTCTCTCTTAAGAACTTTGTCTCACATATCACATAAAATGCATAATGTCAGCATGTTCACAATTAAGAACAACTGTCACCATAATCGACATTATAACTTTTATCATTCCAAAAGGAGAAAACTACTTTGTCCATTCATGTATTCATTCAGTAAATAGTAATTAGTATTACTATTTGTTCAGTAAACATTTCAAACAAATGCTGGATAAAAATGGAAATAACCCTTGACCTTCTGGAATGAACCTTCTACAAGAGGAGGGGCACAGGCCATAAGCAGAATGAGTTGGCAGAAATTTTGATATATTTAGTAGTGAGCGAGATTATGAGAAAAATTAATATAAGGAAATAGATGTTCGAGACTCTATCTGGAAACTTTAAATAGACTTTGCAGGAAGGACTGACAGACAAATTGATAAGGCAACATTTGAGTCATGAACTGAAGGTCTGGTCCAGGCACACACATGGAAGAAGGTTTCTAGACAGAAGAAGTGACATGCAAAGTGTCTAGGCTGGATCTTGGAAGACTAGCAGAGTGGGTCCATCTAAGAGACATTATGAAGTATTGAGTAAGGTAGATGGGATTTAATGTAGAGGTTCCAGATCTAGGATTTGGGGGACTGTCTTGTGTAAGTTGTCCTCAGAGCTAGGTAGGTACCATATGAGGGTGTCAGGGGGAGGGGAGGCCCATCTTTGAACAGGTGACTGACATGGAATAAATCCACAAAGAACATTCTGAAAATTCCTTGTCTCCATAGTAAGAACTGCTTTTTCAGGAAAGGACAGTCTCAGGCACAGGTGTGACCAAGGCTGGCCCCTGATACTGTGAAATCTTGAGTTCCTCAGCAGAGGACTCAAGTTGACTAACATTATGAATATTACTGAAAAGTCTAGACAACCCATCCATAGTGACCTGGACAAGACTCCATTCACCAAGAACAAGGTCATGGTTATACAGAAGTAATATAGCCGAATAAAGGGGAAGTTGGCATTCATCAGTGATTCTCAAAAGGAAGAAAGAAAGAAAGAAAGAAAGAAAGAGAGAGAGAGAGAGAGAGAGAGAGAAAGAAAGAAAAAGGAAGAGAAAAGAAAAAGGAAAGAAAGAAATCAGAGAGTGCCTGGGAAGTAAGCCTTAACAGCTAAGGAAGCCCTCTTGGGTGTATGTGTCCTGGGGATGGGGTGAACTTCAGCTACAAATGGGATGAAGGAGACAATCACAGAGAAGAGACACACCCAGGAATGTGGAAAGCAGCTGAGTCCCACTTACTGTGTTGTGGAAGGTATCGAAGTCCTGGCAGGGGTGGGATGCTAGAATATATGCCTACTCCCTTCGACTGAAGAAAGGAAATATAATTTCTGTAGACATAAGTTCTCAAAAAACATAAATATGTATCTAGATCCACATGCCCCTGTCAGGTCAAATGTTAACCAACCCTCTCAAAATGCTCACTGGCTCACCAATGTTTGTGAGCTTGGAGTTCAGATAAACCACTTATGAGGGCTTTTGTTAAGAACGCTAAGGCTCACACTCCTTAGATTTGGAAGCTCACAGCTTATTTCAAGGCCATTGACTTCTACAGCTCTCACCCCATCACTCTGCTTCCAACACGAATACCAGACTTTCCAATTCCGAATGTAATGACTGGAGATTGGTTTGCCTGAAAATTGTTTTGACTGAAAGCGACAGTTTTATCTTTAGTGGTGTTCTGGATGATGAGACTAAATTAGACAAATGCCAAGTGCAGTTTAAAAGTCAGCAGGCCCCAGGTACAAGGGTGATGGGCAATTTAAAGGGAAGTTATTTCATTTCCTAAAACGGCTTTAAGGTGAGAAGTTCATAGGTTACAGTTTTTGTATTTCAGAGACTAAGAAGCCATGACATCAGTAAACTCCTAACCAAATGTCCACTGAAAATAGTAACATCAGCCCAATATTCTGATAGATGCCAAAGACAAAGATAAGTAAAATGCACTTGAGAAGTATGTGACATAAAATTTTAACAGTCATATAAATTTTAATATGAAATCAGTCAAAAAAGACATCAGTAAGCTGACAGAAGAGCAAAGATGTGGCAACAATGTACAAAATTTGTAAACTGTTAAATGCTTTTGAAGCCATTGTTCATATTAACACAGGAGATATGCAATACAAACAATATGCATAGACTGTAGCTTCAGAGGCTTCGAACCTATTCATTCAACATGCAGATTGCAGCCCACCCCAGATCCGTTATACCACGGGTTTCAGCTGAGGCCTGGGTGGTCCTGTATACACTCAAATCAAAGAGGCATGATAAACAGCCGTCTGTGTTCAAAATCGGTACATTTTAGAATCAGCTTAAAGTTCCCTTTAATTAAAATGGGAAATACCGTGCCCTTCACAACTTGATCAGTGAGCTGACTGGATGACATCTATCTGTCATGGCAGAGTATATCCCTGCTTGAATTGCCTGCCTGTCTTCACAGTAGAAGAAAGCGTTGCTTTAGTATGGCTTCATGAAAACACAGATGGAAACTTCCCCAGCCATTCAAGTTTGTGAGCCCCAGCACTTCTCCAGGAATGCTCTGAGTGTTCACGCTACCGAAGACCCTGGCTCCAAGTGAGGAACTGAAGCTCCAGCTGACAATGTCTTATGCAGCCAGGTCATGGAGGAAACCTTGTATTTTCTTTATGCCACTTGAATAAGATCTTAACTTTAAAAGAACAAAAAACGTATTTTTATTGTAATTGTGTGTCTCTGTGACGGTATGTCACGTGTGCATGGGTGCCCATGGAGACCCAAAGAGGGCATCCTATCTCTTGGAGCTGAAGTTACAGGCAGTTGGGAGCCACCTGTTGTGCAAACTGAGAACTAAATTATGGTTCTGTAGACCTGCACGGTCTAGAACTTTCTATGTAGACTAGGCTAGCCTCCAACTCACCAAGGGTCACCTGCCTCTGCACCCTGAGTACTAGGCTTAAAGTTGTATACCACAGCACTGGTGAGGTTTTACTTTTTAAAGTCACTAGTAAGCACAATAACACTTGATAGGAGTTCCATGTTATGATCTCCAGTGGCCATCAGTAGTTAGCCCTGCATCCCATTCACAGCTGGGGGATAAGGATTCTTACGGTTTTGTGATAGTGTTGATAGGTTCGTTTCTCAGTCAGAATGCTTGGCCTACACTTTCCATTCTTTCTTCTTCCCTTCTCTTTCAGGGCTGGGAACTGAATCTGAACCTCACAAACACTAGGCAAGCACCAACCCATAACCCCAGCCCAACATATGCTCTCCCCATCCATCTCTGATCCATTTCACCTTAACTTTGTACACATCCTCATGTCTGTCATGCCAGCAGCTATTCTAAGACAAATCAACATTAGCACACACAGCTCTGAGTCCTTCAATACCCTGTCAATTCCAAAGGATCAAAAGATGCATTTTCAATCCAGAGCTCTGAGTGATTGTCACCAGCTATGAATGGAATAGCTCATAGGCTATGATGATGATACAGAAGTTAGCATCAAATACCCCTCACAGGACATTGCTGCCCAATGAGCTATGTGGCCACTGATTTTAGAATTCTTATCTGCTCAATGAATAGAGGAATAATTATTGGTCCATTAGCCTGCAGGGAAGAGTAAAAAAAATGCATAGTATACTGTTTTCAAGTAAACATCTTTATTTTGTGTGATTTATGAATTGGCTAGGAAGTCTGTACTTCAGACATAAATGTGTTGTCATGATGACCTCCTGGTACAGCTGGAGAAAACTCACTGTCTTCCCTTTGATGATATGTACTGGCTCTGTGCTCCAGCTTGCTGCGAGGCTCTCGAATCTCCTCCCTCTGTGGCCCTGCCTGAGATACACATGCCAGAAGTAATTACAGGGTGGGCATTCACCATTGTTTGCTAGGGTCCTGTATTCTGTTTTTATTCTCATGTTCTGACTTTCATATGAATCATTTTTTATTCTCAAAAATGAAATAATTTATCATGCCCTAAAATGCTACAATTTTTTTACCAGAATAGAAATAACAAATAAGTAAAGGCTTTTAATAGCATAACAACAAAAGAAGTAATGGCCAATGTGCATTATTTGTCATTTTTTCTATCATTTTCTAATGGAGTTGATCACACACATACATACATACACACACACACACGGTATAAATTTGTAGACTGCAACTTGCCCCTTTTATTTAGCACTTGGCCATAAGTGATATTTTATATTATATTTTTAATGTCCATCTATTATCAATTATTTCACAGTATAACAGACTAATATATTCAAAGTATAATTAATATATTTTGAGTTGCTTTTGTTTTCCTTTCACTTTTCTTTATGTCATTGAACCAGTGTTGTGGAGGTCTGTCTCAGTTAGGGTTTTACTGCTGTGAACAGATACTATGACCAAGGAAACTTTTATAAGGATAACATTTAATTGGGGCTGGCTTACAGGTTCAGAGGTTCAGTCCATTATCATCAAGGTGGGAACATGGCAGCATCCAGGCAGGCACAGTATGAGAGGAGCTGAGAGTTCTACATCTTTATCTGAAGGCTGCTAGGAGAAGACTGGCTTCCAAGCAGCTAGGACAAGGGTATTAAAGCCCAAGATCACAGTGACACTCCTACTCCAACAAGGGCACATCTCGTAATGGTGGCATGTCCTAGGCCAAGCATATACAAACCATCACAAGGTCATTGTTCTACATATGGTAACAAATCACTGTCTAGAAAGATTATACCAATATGCCCCATCACCATCGTGGTCTGATGTCCATACCTTTGCTACTAGAGAGTTTATCTTTGTTTGGTTTGGTGGGGGTTTTTTCCTTGCCAGTGCAAATGATGGGAAGTAATGTTTATTTCAGAATAAGTAACTTTACTTATGAGCATGGATGGGCATATTTCTGGATAGATATTGGCCATTCACTTTACTTTTTTTTCTACAAACTGCCTGCTTCTATCTATTCCTACTTTGCTTTTGAAAGTGAAGTTTGACACTGGATTTTCCCTAATTATTTTAAGAAACTGTACAAGTGTGGAGTATGTACATACTGACACCATCTAGAGCTACAGAAATGGAGTGTTTTTCTCTGCCCACGACAGAACAAAAAGGCAAGAAGTACATGCTCTGGGAAGTCTTGGTGGAACCACCATATGACAATGGGGAAATTAGGGTTCCCTAGTGAGGGTTCCAGTCTCAGTAATAAAGGAATTTAAGAATGGATGTAAATGGAAACTCAGAGACGATTTACTCCATGTCCAAAGAGAAACTTCAGGCAAAAAAAACCTTTAAGTTCCTTAACATGAAGGAAGAAAATGGAAAATATAAAGACAAAAAGCAGGGTCATTTAAAATTAGCTTACATGGAGGTCAGCCACATGGCAGAGGGCAACCACAATAGAATAGGGGAGGGAATCCAATGAGTTAGAAAGCAGGAAGTACCAGGAAGTTTAATAACCTGCTTAGGCTCTGGCAAGCACGCAAATCTTTCTGTGCCAGGGCTCAGAAAATGTACATAGACCCAGCAGGACCTCCTAAAGACCCAGGAACTGTGCAAGGAGGCAGGAAATCTAGGAAGGAAAAGTATATTGTCTTAGAATGAACCTGCCTTCCTAGGGGTGGTTTCTTAGGCAGGTCCTGACCTTCTAATTAAATTAGCTCCTTTTCTTTCCTATGTAGAAACTAGAATATATGTTTATTACTTTTTATGTAACTATACATTATATTATATGTAATTTAAATAATACATAAATTTATAAATATTCATAAATAATATATATTTATAAATAATATATAAATAATAGCAATGTAAGTAATATAAATATAAATTTATAAATAAAATATAAGTAAATAAAAATATCTTTTCATTTAAACATTTTTATGCAATATATTTTGATCATATTCTTTTCCCTCATTTAACTTTTTCCAGATTCTCCCCACCTCCATATCCACCCAACATTTTTCACACACACACACACCCATACACACACACACACACACACACACACACACACACACACACACACACACTGTTTCTTGGCGTCATCCACAACCTTTGGCTCTTAAAATCCTCCAACCGCCTGTTTCGCACAGATCCATGAGTCTTAAAGGAAGAGATTCTATGAAGGCTCTCAGTCTCCGCACTTTGTCCAGTTGTGGTCTCTGTGTTAATTACTATCTACTGCAAGAAGAAGCTTCTCTGTTGAGGATTAAGTAATGTTCTGATCTATGAGTATACAGCATTATGTTTTCACCCAGGACATATAACTTATCTAGTTTCAGGGTATTAGACAGTTTAAAAGTGCCAGGTATGGGTTCCCTCTTATAAAGTAGGGCTTAAACTCATTTTTTAAAAAATGATTGATTACTACCATAACATTTGTATCATTATTGCAGATGTATATCTTGTATGCAAGTCTCTGTGGTAGGTCACAGGTTTTGTAGCTGGGTCATGTTGATGATTAATTTTCTCTTCTGATACTGTGCAACGTACCTTCCAGTACCATGAATGTTAATCAATAGGCGGTGAAGCTTCAAATATGGAATCTCTGTTTCTTCATGGTCAATAAGTAAGTTATATCTTCAGCAATGTGACCTTACTCTACGTGTGTGTGTGTGTGTGTGTGTGTGTGTGTGTGTGGTGTGTATGTGTGTGTGTGGTGTGTATGTGGTATGTGTGTGTGTGTCGGTATGTGTGTGTCAGTGTGTATGCATGTATGTGTGTATTTTAGGAAACTTCTACAGTAATAGCTATCCATATGATTTTTCAAAGGCTTTTAATGTTAGCTGTCTCTCACCATATTCCCTCATCTGCCCTACCCTTTCATCTCCCTCCCTCATTTATTTCTCCTATTCCAATTTCCCTTTATCTCTTTATATACTATTTGTCCTTCCTTGGAAGATCTCCTCATCTCTACTGGATTCTTACTAGAACCTAACCTCTATGGAAACTCTCTCAAGAGTTCTTCTTTTTTATTATGTTTTCTTTTAAGTCAAGTCATAGGACTTGTCAAAAGTTAGAGAACTAGACTCTGTTTTGAGCAAGTGTAAATCACAGTGCAAAGTGTGAGTGCAATATAGATTCAGAGCTAATTTTAGAAAAAACCAATCTGTGCACATCCCTTATAGTTTGCATGTGAGATTTAATAAAACAATTCATGGATATTTAACCAAGTGCCTAGAATATGCTAATAATTGCTTACCAAAGATAATCAGCACAGGATTGAGGGAAGGCACAATGGCTTATGTTTTTGCATATTTAGCTTTTGATAAAACTGTTTCACCTCTTTGGTATCTATATCTCTCTTTCTAAAACAAGTATATACAAAAATTCTTAGAAACTCTCCTTTCAGTAGAATGTTAGTCTCTTATATTATAGAATGTAGAATGACTCACATCTCAGAAATATTAAAATAATAATTAGGATGTGTAGTTTAAAGCAATAGATTTTTGAACCTTGGTCTTTCATTCACTCATTCTTTCTTCCTTTCTTCCTCTCTTTTGTACACAATGTATATTGTCTTGATTTAATTTAATGGTGCTAATGACTAGTAAAACTTAAAGAAAACATAGATGAACAACAAAACCGAAGGGAATTCAGAGATCAGAGAATAGCTTTGGTTTGTGTCAAAATAAAGCAGCTCAGGAGGAAGATATTCCTGTGTAAGAAAATTTCTAAAATAGAATCCATGTGACTGGTCTTTAGCTTGAACACCTAGAATTGCAAGAATTACTGCATTTCATCTGGTAAATGATATATTTTTTATTTAGAGAAAAAAGAAAAGATGGACATGATACTTATCTTCATGGGCAGCTCTTCTGAGCCTGACTTCCAAATGGATCATAGAGCCCATGATTTATAAGCAAGTTACAAATAATACAAATGTTATCTCCTTGAGTCAGGCCTGCATTGCTATTTAGCTAAAATCCCCTATTTGCAAAGATGGTTATTTTAAGCAATTAGTGTTTATTTCATTTATTTTGAAGTGGCCACTTTGGCTTTCAGAATCAGAAAGCCTAAAGAACTGCAGTGACATAGCTCATCATGTGTCACTTAGGCTACAAAATAGGCTACAGGTCCTGCATTAGACTTACCAATTTGTCAAAAGGTATTCAAGTACTGTAAGTTATAGCCTCAGAGAAAGGTAGCAGACATGCCATTTAAGGAAGCCTATTATGCTGTTCCAGTCCCATCTCCCCATAGCTAATTGTGGCACATACTGTGGTAAAAATCTGGAGTGAAGAAGTTGGATGCAATTATTTACAATGAATATGGATGCTGGCCAGATTTTCAAGTTTCTTTCTTTCTAGAATAAAAAAAAAATTCATCTAAGAATCATGTAAATATATAAGTCCAAATTTTTACATCTAGTTCAGTGGCAGAGTGCTTTCTAGTCATGTATAAGTTCCTGGTTCTGAGCCTGAGAACTCCAATAAACATATAGCACCAAAACATTTAGTGTAAACTGAATAGGTATAAATTATCTTTATTGTGGAAAATAAAAATGAATAATAGTTGCCTGGGAATGAAAGACTGTTTTAAAGAGTAAGCAAGATGGCTGTCTTTTCAGCCAAAACTCTCTTCTCTGAGAAATTAATGGAGAAAGTCAGCTCTCTGTGAACAGGACTCTTCTTTGCTCAGACTGTCTATGATGCCATAGATGTTCTGGATACAGGAGTGAAGATCTTTCAACTTCAGTGGTCAAGACTCCCCAGAGTTAAACATCTACCATGTCTTTAAACTCTCAGTATTGTGTTTGGTCTGTGGATCATGACATAATTAACATTCATTGTAAATGCCTTCTTTATAGAAGTTGAACAGTTCATAGTGAAAACTCCCTAGAGGGACTTTGACACTCACCAGGAACTAATGAGAGTGACAAAGAAGGGGAACTATGTGTGAGCCAAGTTAACATTGGACATCTGTCTCCCAGAGTCATCCTGCTCAGAAAAGACTGCAAATTTCTGTCCACACATTTTGTATCCTCTTTGACTTAACATCAGGGAATTATACTTATCTGTGGGGAAAAAAAATCTTTCCTCCAGTGACTAAGCCTACTGAAATTTAGTTCAGAGTTAAAAACAAATGTGAAATTCTAGTCTTCAGGGCTTTAGGATTTTTGTTTGTTTGTTTTGGTTTTGGGTTTTGATTCTTTAAATTGTTTGGACATTTATCTAGGGAATTGCCATTAATAGTAAACAAAGTAAAAAAGATGTGTCTGTTTGAGGAAAAAGAAATTATAACAACAGTTAAAATTAAACATCTTATGTAGAATTCCAGATTACCATATGGAATCTTGGTTCATTTCCTAGAAACTCTAAATCTTTATTCAGTTGTTACTTTAATTGTTTGTCCCTGGAGAAGCTTGTAGCTAACACTTAACTCCAAAAGTTATCCTCTTCTCTTAGGTTTGTTAAAAGTGCTTCCGTTACTATGAAAACCATTCTTCTGGATCCTGTGTTCATATCTCATACAGTGAAAACTTTGAACCAAAACTCAAGTTTCTTCACCTTATTTGGGAAGCAATAGAGACATTTTTAGTTTTTCATTTTGTTTTGTTTTGGTTTTGGCTTTGGTTTTTGGTTGGTTTGTTTGTTTGGTTGGTTGGTTGGTTGGTTTTGGTTTTTTGTTGTTGTTTGGTTCATTGGTTGGTTGGTTGGTTGATTGGGTTTTGGTTTTGGGGTTTTTGTTTTTCTTTTGATCTTTTGTTTTTTATTTTGTGATGTTATTGTTGTTATTGTCAAGTTTCTCCAGATTGCAAGAGTTAGAAACTTACACTGGACTAACTTGAGCAATAATGTATACCAGAAAATAATAACCAGGATAGAATCATGTTGTTTTATTAAAAAAAATACTGTGGAAATGTAAAGAAGGGAATTAATAGAGATGGATCTGGAAACAGCCTATCCAAAAAGCCTATCCAGAAACTTCCTGTAGCCCGCATGTGATTATGACCACTTCTCCTCTCTGGTGCTCCCCTCTAGTCTTAGTATTACTCTTATTCAAATGGAGGACAAGACAGGGTTTTCATTTCTTTCTCCATTGACCTGTAGGTCAATCTTAGGGAAGAGCTTTTAAAGGGTCATGATTGGCTGTTCTTGTTACCTTCTGTGGCCAGAAGTCAAGCTATGATTAGAACAGTGATCTCCTGGATCAATGACTTTGGTCAAAGAATGGAGGGTGAAGCATATAACAGTTCCCATGGGAACCAAACATAAGCCAGAAATCAGAGCAAGCCCTTTCCAGAGAAACAGTGCTGTGAGAGAAAGCACAGATGGCCCCATGCCTTCTCTTGGTGAGGTAGGAAAGAAACCCAGTGTGTATGCACATATATTATGTCCTTTACAGATACTACTAACAGACTTGTGATAGTGGTGCTCATGCTGCTACCTGAATGCAAATAGATACAAACAGCTTAATTATACAGACCTCAGATCGGAATTAGAGTTGTTACGCTATGATAGCACAATCCAAGGGAGCCTACAATCAAGGGAGTAATTTTTATTTGTGTTATGTCCTGTTCACATAGGACTGTCACTGAAAGGATGGACTAATATGGGGGGGGGGGGAGTGTGCACACAGTCTGTGCAGACAGTTTTAGAAGCTAACTATTGCCTTGTTTATTGAAGTATGATCAATGCCAATGTTGAAAGAGAATTTACAAGTTGAGATCTATCTGGGGACAAAGCCAGCTAAGTCTTGGAGACATAAGAAGAGAAAATCTCTGGACTGGAGTGGAAAAGCCAATGTGAGACTTCAGACAGGGAAGAAATGCTTGCACGATAGACTGCAAGTTTGTAGATATGTGCACCAGGATTCATGTTACCAGAAAGCTGTGCCATGTAGAAAAATTTACAGATGTCTGTGATTCACTGAATGATAAAACTATCCAACAGGGTAGGGAAAAAAAAGCCTTGCATGCCTTTGAGTTGAATAAAGATGCCTGCTAAGAGGAAAAGTCATGTTTTCAGGAACAGAGGAAGCCTCTGCTTGCTTATCCAGATGCTGAGGCAGGGAAGTGAGGAGCATCCAGTTAGGGTTATTAGGCAAGGACAAGAGTGCAAGGTTCTGGAAGCAGAGATAAAGATGTGGTTTTGCACAGAAGCAGTTTATCCCATGAGACAGGACATTTCTGAGAAAAACAGGGAATGCTTTTTTCAGATCCCTCCACAAGTAGAAAAGACATGAAAGGAAGTAACGAAACTTAGCTTAGTGGGGGAAAAGCAAACCAACTAAATGAAGAACCTACTATATGGTATATGGTCTGTCAGTAATTCTGTGTGTGTGTCTGTACCACCCTGGTTGCAGAGATGAGGGCATTCCATTTGGAGTAGTAAAGAGAATACAAAGTTCCAAAGATCCTGAGACAAAGACCACACAAACTGTTGTTGTTGTTGTTATGTTGGTTTTTTTGTTTTGTTTTGTTCTTGTTTTTTTGGTTTTTGTTTTGGTTTTTTTGGTTTTGTTTTTGGGTTTGTGTTTTGTTTTGTTTTGTTTTGTTTTGTTTTGTTTTGTTTTGTGTCAGCATCTTCCTCAATAATCTAGACAGGGCTCCTTAAATTCCAAAGGGCATCTTGACTCTAGGATTACAGATTCTCAATTCTTGGTTTAGGAGAAGGCCTGAGAGTTTTTATTTCTAATGTCTTTCTTTAGCATGCCGAAGCTGCTCATCATAGAGCACATGAGTAACAGGCAGGCACCCTGGGGACCACTTAAGCACCCACATTTCCTGACAAGGTTTTGGAAATACTCATTCACCGGTTCATAAGCCTGGAAACAAGGCCTTGCAATCTGCATTCTTAAGACGTCACCCCAAGTGAATCTGACAGAGCAAAGTGGAGAATTTCTGAATAATTTCTGTGGTGCATGTGGGACAAATGGAACGGAAGACAGGTCCTCTAGAGGAAGGGATGCAATAGTGAGGTGATACCCTGGGTCAGAGTAAGGACCTTCTGTGAGTTTTGGGGATGGGGACAACAGCGTTTTTGGACAGTTTGATTCCTGGTACTACTCACAGCATGATTTCCTCAACTGTGGCAGCTGTGCTGAGGCAGTCTCTCCTGAATGATGAAATGGGAATTCTGCAGCCCACACCCTCCTTGATAGCTATATACATACAAATGCTGTGACTTGCATATTTAACATAAGTGAACATAGATTGCTCTGAGCCTCTGAAATTAACACTGGGTTACATACAGGAATGGCCATGCCTGTTTTTTTATATGGGTGCTGGAGATTAGAACCCAGGTCCTTATGCTAACAGGGTTAGCTTATGCTAGCAAGGGTTCTACCTCTGGCACCATCTCTCCAGCCTCTTGAATGGATTTAAAGATAACTTCTGAAACCACAGGGGAGAGCAGCATCAGACGGAGGTGAAGACCCCAGATTGTAGAGCCTGCCTGAGTTTATTATACAGCATTTAGAATGTTCTAGATATTATAAATAGTCTAAAGATTATTTAAAGTACATAAGAAGAGTATGTGAGTATTATGGCAGGTGCTACATCATTTAGCCTAAGGCATCCATGGATTTGGGTGCACGCTAAGGATCCTAGGACCAGTCTTCCATGGATCTTGAGGGATGGCTGCCTTGTTACTTTGATAGGTATTGCATATATTAGACTAGTTAATTTGTCGTATTCTGTATGTTTGGGGGAAGAAAATCTATACTTTGAAAATAATAGTGGGGCCTATCAAGGAAAGTGCAGGCCATATATTTTATGCTCCAGTGGAAGGGCTGAGATGTGTTGCTACAGCCACCTGAGGCTCCTCAGACTTTCGGTGTGGAATGGAGAGTGAGGATTGATCGTCATGAAATTTTACTCTCAAGTAGTTGACATTCATTAGGCATGTACTGAATGTTGGGAACATGGGAGCACTGACAATCCAAAGATACAGTTGCTGCTGTCTTGAGTCTTGATTTGAGAAGAACTAGATGTAAAGTGATTCAGTTAATACATTCTCAGAACCCAGGTTTTAAGAACAGCACAGAAGCACTCTTGATGTTCTTTGTGTCAACTGAAGCTGCCTCACAAGGATATTACATCATTTTCTGAGATGGGTAACTGATATTAATCTCAAAGCAAGTCAATAACAGCAACAAAATATACCCAGAAAGTGAATTCAATTAAAAGAGAAACTCAGAGGGCTTTCATCTTTCAGAACAACAAACAGATCATGTGATACTTTAAAATCATGCCCTCGTTGCCAAAATCAGATTTTTGTGATTCTAACAACAGCCCAGCCTCCACTGCAGGTTGTCTTAAACACGCATGCTGGTGTTTGGAGTGGGAAGGGTAGGGACAGCAGCTTGTGATCACAGAAAACACCAAACTGGCATTTTCTTCCCCCAGCTGATTCAGAAGTTGACAGATGTTGCCGAAGAGTGTCAGAACAATCAGTTAAAGAAGCTGAAGGAAATCTGCGAGAAGTAAGCCCCATCCCTTCACATTTGGCCTGAATAGACATGAGTGCTGGAAATGTTGCTTGCTATTCGATTTGTCTGATTTTCCCTCCATTGTAAATTCAGAGAGAAGAAGGAATTAAAGAAGAAAATGGATAAGAAGAGGCAGGAGAAGATAACAGAAGCCAAGTCCAAAGACAAAAAGCCAGATGGAAGAGTGAGTGGAAAGCAGCCCCTCCCTAACTGGAACGAGGAGCAAGTGCTCCCTATCAGAGAACCAGTGTCTTAACCAAAGGCCCCTTAGTAAAATCTCTCCTTGAATTAATCTTTCACATGATTCCTATCTTAGTCACTGTTTTATTCCTGTGGAGAGACAACATGACCAAGGCAACTCATACAAAAGGAAGAATTTAATTGTGGGCTTGCTTACAGTTTCGTAGGGTTAGTCCATTATCATCAAGGTGGGAGCATGGGGCACTCAAGTTGCTGGCACAATAGCTGAAAGCTATATCTTGATTAAGGGGAGGGGCAAACTTGGGCTTTTGATACTCGGAGCTCTCCCTCAGGGACAACCTTGCTCCAATGACACCACACCTCCTAATTCTAATCCTATCAAAGAGTTCCACTCCCTGGTTACTAAGTATTCAAACATATGAACCCATGGTGGGTTCTCATTTAAACCACCACAGTTTCCTATGTATGGTTTTTACAGTGAGCTCTCAAACAATGGCGCTCTGGGCCTTTTAGAAAAAAAGGAAAGTGATCTCTTTTGGAAAATGACTAAATACTCATTTCTCAAGTTGTTAGACAACCTTGGGAGCAGCTAATAAAAACAGGGCCTGTGCTTGGGGAGAGGCATGGCCACTGTTACCACCAAACACACACACACACACACACACACACACGCAAACACACAGAAGCTTGACCTTTCTTTCAACAGCCATACAAAGAGAGATAGTAAGAGCATAGACGTCTAGAGTTCCAGGTAGGTTGGTATAATGATCTGTGGCTTATTTCCACTTAGGGAGAAGACAGAGATGATCCGATCATACATCCAGGAGGTGGTGCAGTACATCAAAAGGGTATGTCTGCCCCCCCCCCTGCAAACGCCACACAAACAATTGTCAATCTCACAGTGAACTTCTAGGAGGAGAGCAGTGCCTCCTTGTACTTACTTGGCACCACTATCCAGCTGTTTTGTGATGCTCTATAAGGGTGTACATGGTCTGACTACTGCAAACTTTAATACAAAAGAGCTAAATAGAAGGTCTATAAAAATGGATGGGCAAAATTACTGCCTAAGTCAGGAACCCCCCCAAAAATGACACAAAAGACGGTTCCCAAAAGATCCCTTCACTGTTACCAGTGATAGAGATTATGTTCACATTTAGATCAGTCCTTAAGCTTCTTAAAAATTTGTGTTATAGACATTTTCAAAGATTTTCAACAATGTATGTCCATCAGTCACCACCCCATCCTGTCCTGTGTTCTTATCACCTAGGACGAAAGGCCAATTTTGGCCCAGAATGCTAAGTAATTGATACCACAGATCTGAAAATCTTTGGGTTTTGTTTCTTGTAACATGCAGAAAACTTTTATGTTGTTTTTTTCCCCCTAAAATGACTCTTCTTCTTTGGTAACTTTCTTACAGTTAGAGGAAGCACAAAGTAAAAGACAAGAAAAACTTGTGGAGAAACACAAGGAGATCCGCCAACAGATCCTGGATGAGAAGCCCAAGGTAAATGGAGCTAAAAGTACAGGATGTCTAGACACGCTTGGCTCGTTTGCTTTCTATTCAGTACAAGTAAAAATCTCCTGGTTTCCATAAGTACCTCGCTCAACATCTCGGGCCATTCCTTGAGTATGAAACTCATCATTTTTTATAGTAAAAATACAGCAATATTCTGCAAGCACTCATCAGCAATGGCATTTGCCTAAAAGGTATGAGTGCACGGAACCCTCTGCACAGATTTGGTTTCAGCTAGTTTGATGTGTGGCTTCGGCAAGGGTATTTTAATTGAACTAACCAACTTCACCTTGTAATGCTGCAACACCAGAATTTGCCCAGCAGAGGACAGGCTTCACCAAAATCACCCTGATCTTGACCCAACAAAGTCTTCCATAAAAACAAGAGGGAAAAAAAGAAAAGAAAAGAGAAAAAGGAAAGCAAATCCCTTTGCCCCGATAGCAACAGCTGATCAGTGCTGTCCTTTAAAATCATATTACAGCTCAGAGTGTAGCTCAGTGGTACTGAGTGATCAGCACGTACAAGGTTCTGAGTCCAATCCAAAACAACAAATCAAAGCAGGTCGTACTTGTGGCTTGTTGAAATCAATTATCTATGGACATTTAGTTGAAAAACCTATCAGTAAATCAAGTACTTGCAGGTTAGCCAACAGCATCTCAGTTCTAGGACATTCTATCCATTTTGATTCATTGCTGAATGTTTTTCTGTCTCTTAAAACAAACTGGGCTTTCTAGGTCTCCCTGCCTTTTCAGCTATAGTTGAAAAATGCATATTCTCGAAAGTGCTACCGCTCCACCCGAGTGTTTATTGAGTCTGCAAAACTCAAATGCTAGATTTACTTATTTGTATGTAGCGTTCCTGGGTCGGCTTCAGAGAGATTCCTTGGATTCCTTGTGACTTGCTCTAGGTATATTTTCACAGTTGTTTATGTTCTTTAGCCTTCATGTTTGCTATATATGAGATTCACTTAATATTTGTTATTCCTAAAGAATAGCAAGAATCAGTGGTTACATTGTACACTATTAATTCTTAAGTTTCTCCTTTAAATATAAATATCAGATATTCTTAGACAGCTTCTTAGTCCACTTATGCTAATACAATGGGATGCATTTTATTATAACACTAGAAATTGCTACACAGTCCCCTTTCCTTAAATTGCGTTGCCCACAGTCACTCATGACCTAAAAATGTTAAGTGTAAAATTCACAGGGTGAATAATCCATGAAGTCCTAAAATGTACAACTTTCTAAGTAGCTGATGAACCCTTGAACCAGTGTCTCAGCCACTCTGGATGTGCACTGGCCTTATGTACAGCATGGCCACACAGTGGTCCTCTCTGTCATAAGGTCTGTGACCTCTTTTACCTAGTAATGGCTCCAAACCACAAGAGTAATAATATCAAGGAGTCCTTGAGCCTGAGGACATTCGGGGGACAGGTGAGCTTTGGCTTTTTGTGGCTTCAGAGCATATTGTGGGAGGGGGTACTGTATTTTATGTTTGGAATCGATCTTATTTAAGTACTCAAATATAAATAATAGACTTAAATAATAGATTCAGATTGGACTAAGATTCAAGAAAAATATTAAATAGTCAGAACCATATATATTCAAATTTATACAGTTTCAAGTTTGGCGTCTGAAGTTGAATTTGTCATCATTTTGTATTCTGGTATAATAAAATTGGTTTAAGGTGAATGTCATAGCCAGTTTTAAACCTCTGAGAACCGTTATTTACAACAAATAATATTTTCAGTTTTGTTTTGCCTTTTCAGTATGTGTGTGTTCAACATTGTAAATATTTTAGCCATAGACAAAATGCAATGCATATATTTTAAAGTTACACAATTTACTTTAAGTAATTCATAGATGTTATATGTACGTTTATTCAAATTAAGTTAGTTCCTTTTGAAGCACCTTAGAACTTCTTCACTGTATATAACCAAACACTAAAATGGCTTCTAACTTTTGGCAATTTATCTGCCAGAGTACCGTTTTACAGAAAATCAATTTCAACCTGCCAGGCATACTTGAAGGCATAGATAATCCCATCAACTTGGGAAATGAAAGCTGGAAAACTGAGAGCTCATGGTTCACCTAGATTATAGAGCGAGGCCACATTTCTAGCAAACTAAATAAATAATTGTCTTAAACAGTGCCAACTTAATAAATGACATTACTACTGTTTGAGTTGGGTCATAATTCTAGGGGCGGGAGGACAGTTCCAGGCATACAGTCGATGCTGTATTAGTTGTTTTTCTGTTGTGCTAAAACACCATGACCAAAAGCAACTCATAGAAAGGCTTATTTTGGTTTACCAGCAGAGAAAGAGAAATGTGGGAGAGAGTATGTAATGGCAAGGGAGACAGGGAAGCAGGTTGTTGGAGCAGGAATCTGGACGAGTATATCTCTACCCACAGGCAGGAAACAGAGAAAGAGAGAGCAGAAAGTGTGGTGACGCTATATGCCCTGAAAGGTCACCTCCAGTGATGTACCTCCACCAGCAAGGCTCCATGTCCTAAAAGTTCCATAATCTACCTAAACAGTGTTACCTGCTGGGATCAAGTGTTCAAATACATGAACCGAAAGGAGACATTTCTCATTCAAACCACATCAAGTGAGCAGCCAGTTCTGAGGATGAGTAGCCATTTCTTGGGATAGCTGGCCATTTCTAGAAATGCGGCGGTCAGTTCTAGAGTTGGGGAGCTAGTTTAGAGACTCAGCAATCTCATTGAGACTTGGCAATTTTAGAATTTCATGGTTGTTGCTTGCTGTCCCCGGGCTTTAAAGTCTGTGAAAGATGGCTCCCAAGCCCCACTGCATTATCACCTATGTAGTAACATTCAAATCCAGAATGGAAAAGGTTTATTTTCTTCATATGATTAATGGAAGCCTTTCAGAATGGCCTCCCACCACCCTATGCCCACAAAATAGATTTTTCTGCTATAATTCTATAATGAAGCCACATCCTAGTTCCCAAAACAAATCCCAAGATCATGCCTAAGGCTCACGCACAGAGGTGGGAGGTGTTCAGCTTCTTGGATTTACAGTCACCAGAACCCTGAACGAAATTGATGTTTCTCATTGAATAGGGAATAAATAGTAGTTGGGGGTGGTGAGCAGTTTATACTACAACTGTATATTTAGCAGCTTTTATTCCTTCTTTCTTAGCTCCTTAAAAAGGATCCTCGGAGTTCTAAATCACCCTCTTGTCTTCATTTCTTAGTGTAACTAAGTACCGTGATAAATTTGCTCCTTCATTTGTGATGATGTTCTTAGGGCCATCTTCTTGTAAGCGGATTTGAAGGAAGCCCTTGGAAACTGTTGGTTTCATGTAAAGCTAAATCATTTGTTGAAGTGTGTTCTTTGAGCTTCAGAGCGTGTTTTCAGAGTCATTGCTTTGATAATAAAATAAGAAAGCACACGTGAAGCCAGCCATGGTAGCCCACATCTATAATCCCAGCACTTGGCAGGAGGAAGCAGGAGGATCAGGAGCTTTATAGGTCATCCTTGGCTACGTATCAGGCTTGAGGCTGTTTATATAAGACCCTGTCTCCAACAAAACAAAACAAAAAAAGATTACATGTGGTAATACTGTAAAATATATAGCAAATGAAAAAAACATTGATAACAAAAGCTTTCTGCCATTGTGACACAATACCTGAAATAATTAACATAAAAAGAGAAAAGGTTTGTTTCAGCTCATAAGCTCAGACGTGTTAGTTCCTGTTGTTTGGCCCTATTGCACTGGGCCTATCAGAGCACACCAGGTCATAGAGCTAGCACATGGTGGAGGAATCATGTTCATGCTTGGCAGCCAGAAATCAGGAACAGAAAAAAATAGCCCAGAGTCCTAATGTTTGCTTCAAGGGAAAATTCTCACTAAGCTCATTTCTACCCACTGAATGCACTTAAAATATAAATATATAGATAGATAGATAGATAGATAGATAGATAGATAGATAGATAGATAGACAGATAGATACCGTTATTATGCAGCTTATACCATCTTAATATCACAGTGGTCCTCCTGCCTCCGCCTCCTCATTACTGATTAAAGGTATGTAAGGTGCCATGCCTAGTCAGGCATCACTACTAAAAGGTTCCTTGAACTCCTTATAGCACTGGTGCCATAGACTAAGGGTTTATTTTTTGGCCTCTGGGGAGCACTTCAGATCTAGACTTGCAAGCGGCAGTGATCATCAGTGGAGGGAAGTGGCAAGATCAAGTGTGGGATACAAAGGTAGACACTGAAACACAGGGCAGCAAGTGTAGGTTAGGAAAGGCCAGGATGAGTGAGTAGACTACAGTGTGCCTCTGACTGTGTTTGACTGTGGCTGTGGTCCAGAAAGAGATTAGCACTGCCTGCGAAAGCATCTCTCTTCAATGCGGTACTGGAAGGGCTTCAGAGCTTGATGTTGGATATGACCAAAATTAATCAGGGCAGCAACAAAAGTAAAGAGGAAAAACTCAGGGAAATAAAAACCATCAATAGTAGCTACGAAACAGGTTCACCAAGTCAGTTCCATTCAGTAAGAAGGATGGCAAGGCAGACTGGTTTTATGATATCTAGAAATGTATGAACTGGTCTGAGTTTTTGACAAACAACTGGAGATGACTATATAGCTGGCAGCCTTCACATGAAAGCATGCCCAAACATCACCGTTAGTTCTGGTATAGTAGTCTTTCTCAAAAAGGAGAGCAGGAAAATATTCTAAGTAGAACCTGATGATGCACAATCATTTGCTTATAGCAAAAATATCACTATATAGCATCTCTCCTCTTTCTTCAGTACCATTCAACATATTATTGAATACAATAATTCACCTCCTTCATCTGCTTCACTTATGTGCTATAGGCACTTGCTGGCGTCCACACTCATGGTCCTAACTTGGAGAAAGCTCTTTTTAGAGCACTCTTTTCCTTATCTACTATTTGAGATGTTCTGAATCCTAGACTTATCTGTATAACTTTCTTCCTTGTTGATAAACAAAGTCTTGTCTGTTAAAAGTAAAAGAAGAGTTAAAAAGTTTAACATAAGAAAGAAATTCAAACTACCAGTTGGTGAAAGCCAACAGTACTTCAGTGGCAACACATTTTACTGGCCCAATAGAGAACAAATAGCCTTGAAGGGTTCATGCAAAATAGAGCTTTGTGGAGCCTTCACTCAGCTGCAAACTGGTGAACCTCTGAGTCTCCCTTGTTCTTACTAACCTGCAATAGAACATTCAAAGGAGAATATGGTTTATCAGAACCAGCATCTTCAGTCTTCAAGGTCCCTATTTGATGGGGAGCAGATGATGGCCCCAGTGAGAAAGCTTGATTTGAAGCGCCTTACATTGCAACAGGCAGCAGACCCTGTGATAGGTAGAATCTGTTGTCTCCATTCTAAATGAGCACACTGTGTCAATTCTATTGTCATGTAACTTCTGAGAGCATTGCAAAAAAACCTAAATAAATAAAGTAAATAAATGAAGGTGAAATAAATAAATAAATAAATAAATAAAATGAAGGTGTGTGATCCTCAAAGGCAATTTATACAAGAAGTAAATATTTTGACCCTTGATTTGACAAGAGATCAAGTTGCCCATTGAGAGTTCCACTGAGACTTATTAAGTCACAACCAATAGACATTCTTAATAGACATTCAGTTCCTTTTCAACAGAATTCTCAGTTCCAGAGAAATATTCAGCTATGTGTTTCCTGGCAGTCAACTGCTTCACTGAGCCCTTAAATGCATGTCTTCAATCGTGTCTAAGATGCATATTTTTGCAAACTTCAACCACAGAATCCAGATGACGCTTGCAAGAATACTGTCCAGGTTTCCAACTCGGTGACATAATTGGTTTCCTTGGGATTTCTATACCTGAGTTTGCCAAGCCAATAAGAAAGGATTCATGTATACAAAACACGTTGGAAGTGATTCAAAAACTCAGCTGCCAATGCTGACCAGTCACGGCCAGTGTGGGCTTGAACAACAAGTTATGATGATACAGAGGACCTCCTGCTCTTATCCTGAATATCTGAAAAAGGGTTATTTTAGCACATTGTCCTCAATCCATTGCAGATATCTCAATGTATATCGATCACTCTGTGGCTAACGGCTCTTGTTACAGGAATTGTCTTTTGACAGGACTTTTTAATGAACTGCCTGCCTGACCTCAAGAAACAATCGATAAATTTGTAATTTATGTTTTTTTTTTTTAAGTCTGACACTTAATTTGTCTTTGATGTTTCTTAGGCCATAGGTTTTTCTGTTTTAATTTAAGCTCATCATCAAGAAAGAATTCCAGGAAACTTTAGGGCACTTTTATTTATTTCTGAAAAACATTTAATCATGTTGCTGCTGCCCCCTCCCTTCCTTCCCTGCCCCTCCTCTTATCTCAGCCAGAGGAATTTAGACTGATTATTCCCTATTTCTCCTCAGACATCTTTGCAGCAGGGTGAGTGACTCATCTCTGGGATGAAGTTACTCATGCTCGAAACCACTGATGATCTTTGAGATGTAACCCTGGATGCAGTTAATGTTTGCCCTGGTATTCAGGTGGAAAGGCTTAACTTGAGGATTTAAAGTTGGACGTTTCTTCTACTAATTCTTTTGTACCTCCTCTAATCTTTGCTATTTGGTGGACAAGAATAGATTTTCCCTGCCAGTATTAATTAGAACTCCTCAAGGGTATGCAGATTCCCAAGTGGGAGCCAGCAGCCTTTGGGCCACGCTTCACTTGTCAGATTAACCCACACAGTAGGCTGATTTTATCTGTTCTATATGAGGTTGTTTTTACTTATACAAAGAATTGTCTTCTTAGAAGGAAAATATTCTCTATTTTCCTTATTCTTTATTTTCTTGAACAGAAAACTGAAACATGTTTACTTTCCTTCAAGAGATACAAGGGAATTTGGGACCATTTTTGTTTCCTGTTGTCCAATCTCAACTTATTTTTGAGACCTGTTGTGACTATAAAAACTCTTAAAACTTAGAACAAATTTTAATTTAAAAAAAGCCTCAAAACCACTGGCCAATACTCTAAAATACAGTGAAACTACCAACTAGTGTTGTCATACAGCCCTCTGGCACACAGAGAGAGGTTCCTTTGGTGAGAACAAAGACTCTAACAAAGTGTCAGTCTAATTTTCCACTGTGTCCCCCTGTTTTTAGATGTCCTTACTGAAGACACTAAAAAAGGTAATGACATAAGATGACCATAAGGACTTTTAAGCTCATAAGACACGAGAGCAGTGCATGCTGTGCTGTCAGTGTTCATTCAGTTTATCAAACACTCACAGCCTTCCTTTCTGAAAAGTCTTTATTTCAAAATGTGGATGAAGGTGTTAGAGAGATGGCTCAGCAGTTACAAGCACTGAGTGCTCTTCCAGAGGTCTTGAGTTCAATTCTCAGCTTACCACCATCTGTAATGGGATCTGATGCCTTCTTCTGATGTATCTAAAGACAGCCACAGTGTACTCATGTAAAATAAATGAATAAATAAATAAATCTTTAAAATGTGGACAAAAATCCACATCTTCCCTCTGCAATGATATTTTCACTGGGTATAGAACTTTATGTTGGCAGTTACTTTCTGGTAGCTCATTGGGGATAAAATTCTGCTTGCTTCCTGCATCTGTTGGTGTAGTTAAGTGTTAGTGTGGTTCTTTTGACATAATTTCTATTTCTTTCCTCATTTATAGTTTTTTTTTTTGTTTGGGGAGGAAGGGTTGTATCTTATACACTGTTTCTATAATGTATCTATTTGTTTAAAATGGCCAGACAGATAACTCTACAATGTATTTGTGTGTTTGAAGTGGTCAGGCAGATAACTCTATAATGTATCTGTGTGTTTGAAGTGGTCAGACAGATAACTTTAATGTATTTGTGTAATTGAAATGGCCTGAAAAATAACTCTGTAATGTATCTGTGTGTTTGAAATGGTCAGACAGATAACTCTAATGGTTCTGTGTTTGAAATGGCCAGATAGATAACTGTCTAATGTATTTGTGAGTTTGAAGTAGCCAGACAAATAAACTCTGTAATGTATCTGTGTGTTTGAAATGTCCAGACAGATAACTCTATAATGTGTCTGTGTGTTTAAAGTTGCCAGACAGATAACTCTAAAATGTATCTCTGTGTTTGAAATGACCAGACAACTCTAAAATGCATCTGTGTGCTTGAAACGGCCAGACAGATAACTTCATCTGTTCTGCCGGAACTCTCAGCTACTACGGTAACAAACAATGGCTTCTTCTTCCCAATGTATTCCTTAACTTCGGGGACTTTATTCTGTGTGCAAGTGTGTGTATGTGTGTATTCATGCACATTTGTATATTACACATGTGTTATATGTGTATGTGTTCTCATGCCAAATATATTCTTACTCCATCTTTTCGCCCTTAACTTTAGGGGTTTTTTTTTTTTTTTTTTTCATCTTTTGTTCTGTGCTTCCCTGTAGATAGTTTTATTTTTTTCTGACTCTGTCTAATGCATTGACTCTATTCTATTCACTCACTAAGGTTTAAAATCTTTACTTGTTCTCTATCCTTTTTCTGGATTTTCCCTTCCTAGAAATGAGGTGGTGTGGAAATATGTAGTTAGTTATACTGGGTAGAAGGAAAAAAAAAAACTCCAGAGGAAATACACTCTACCTGCTAAGTAAATGGTCTTGGGTTATGGTACTAAGTCATCTCAGTAAACACCAATTTCGCATCAAGAACTTACTGATATGGTCCATGTCCCCACAGTAGTACACACAAACAAAAACCCTGCATATACAGGGATGGGAGCTTGGAGATTTCTCTCTATTTCCTGTCATATGCAGGGATGGGAGCTTGGGATTTCTCTCTATTTCCTGTCCTGCCTTCATGACGTGGCACATGATTTGCCTGCATTTTTCTACTAATAACTGAATTTTAAATTCTCAGTATATCTCTAATTTTCAAATCCTCCTTTGTTATAAATGGGACAATTAACAATATCAATGCACACATCATAAACACCTTTAAAGCAAACTATATAAAAGTATAATTGATATCAGAAAAACATTACATGATTTTACTCAAGCCTTTGAATTTGAAGGGAAATATGGTGAAATTCAAATCAAGAAAGACATTTAACTCTTTATCCAAAGATTCTTAAGAATCTTCAAGTCCTTGGTAAATCAAAATGTGGGGACTGGAAAAAAAAAAAGTTTTCCTAAAAGGGCCAGTGTATGACTCTGTGCTGAGAAAAGCTGTGGAAACTTCTGTTCAACACAAGAAAACAGTGGCTAACACTGAGTTACTTTCTCTATTTCTTGGGTCAGATCTCAAAAGCATTGGTATAGCCGGTCAGCTGTGGGGATCCTATTCATACATCTTATGTGAGCAAAAATCAGTTAATGCAAGTCTTCCGTATTTATTCTATTATTAGTTGAATCTCAGAGTCTGACAAGGAAGGTTTGAAATTTCTAACTGAAAGAGTCAAACAGCATTTCACTTACCACTCTTTGACTTAGATGGAATCAGAGAACCCCGGGATTTGACAGGAGCATAATGTATTAAGACATCAAGTAATTGTTCAGTCTACCTGCCTTGGCCAAAGACAACATGGCTATGTGGCTTGGATTTTAAAATTGTTTCCCTACAACTGTGTGACAGTCACAACCTAGTCCTATCTTGGCAGCAAGAGTCGACCATTAAATTAGTCACTCCTCTGTCCAAGGTCTTTTTCATGGCCTCTGTCTCTCTCACACAATAAAGGTTTACAAGATCCAGCCCTTTCATTCTGGATCCCTTCTTCCTTTCCACATCATCTAACATTGCTCAGGCCATATTGGCCTTTTTGCTGCACCTCAACAAATAGCCTATTCCACCTTGGACTCCTATATAGACCGTTTCCTCATACTCCAAGTGTTTATTGAACTACTCCTCTCCTGTATTTCAAGTCTCTCTCGAATCACTGATCTTGCGGAGGCTCTGCATGATCACTCTGTTTACATTTGAGCCTGCTGGGATTGGAGAGATTGTTAAGAACATTTGCTGCTTTTCCAGAGGACCCAGGTTTAAATTTCAGCAAACACATGGTGGCTCACAGCTGTTTGTAACCACAGTTCCAGGGAACCCAGCCCACTCTTCTGGCCTCTGTGCTTGCTGGGCACAAACATGGTGTCCAGACACACACTGAGGTAAAACACCCAAATACATAAAGGAGAAAAAAATATGAATTTTGTATACCACAATGGCTTCCATTTCTGACCCTTTTTTCCCTCTATATCCTATTCTGTGCTTCATTGTTCTAAGCCACCCAATTCAGTCATAGACTTCTTTCTTAAGTCTGATTGTCTTTCCCCAGTAGGGGACAAGCTGCAAGGGGACATGATCTTCTTCTATTTTCTCTACTTATGCTTACTGATACCCAAGCCACTCTAAATACCCAAGAACAATGACTGCCGCATCCTTCCTGTTCAGTAAATGTTTTAAATTAATTTTTTAATGTAGAACAGCTTATTAATTTGCATGCCAATTTATTCATGGGCTCCTGTTACTGCATATATGCTGCTAAAGAGAGTTCCAGTAAAGATTTTTGATTCTTTTTTATTTATGTAGGAAGATATGTAAATTAACTGCATTTAAAAACATTCTCTCTTTGCAAACAATAAAAGTGGAGCATTAAAATTTAGCTCATTGGATTGGCTCATCCCAGTCAAAAGCTGTCGATCAATATCACCTTTTCTCAGGACTCTTGATGTGGTGGGACATACAGGATCTAATCCCTGGAGCTGATTGGGGGAAGCCAAGAAGTCAATTAGCAGTACCACTGTGTTTTTGGCAGGTTGAGCCCCATGCCACCCTGCAGGTGCTGAGGGAGGAAGGAGTGTTAAACTTCTACTCCAGATGGCACATCAAGGGATCACCCAGACCTAAATCTGAAACACCAGGTGACTCAGAAAGCCATTTCCTTGACAGAGAAATGACAGCCTCCCTTTTTCTCCACACAGGGGGAAGGCTCCTCCTCAGTCTTGTCGGAAAGTTGCCATGAGGATCCCTCTGTTCCCCCCAACTTTACTCCCCCCCAACCCTCAAGCTCTCAAGTGTTGAGCACCGTCCTTCTAGCCAGGTAGGACTGGGTGGGAGGGCCCTTTTGAGAGAAGGGTGGTGTGTGGCCATGCACTGTGCAGGCAGCGTGGACTTGCCTGTGTGGTCCTCACCCTCCCTCCTCCACAGTCCCTTCTGTTTCCTGTGGAGTTTCCAGCACATCTGGAACACCTTCCTTGTCCTTTCCTGTACCTGTCTGGTATTGTTTTCTCCATCTTTGCATTCTTTCCAACCAACATAAAGTCCCATTCTTGCCTCTTCTTCTTCCTTTTACTTCTGTTTATGAAATTAGCTTCCCTTTTTAATCTTGCTTTTTTTTTTTCTTGTTTGCTCTTCATCTCTTCTTCACAGTCTGAAAGTGTATTTTCCAGTGACTCCCACTAACATCCTTCCCCACACAGCCCCTGCCCCAAGGGCACAAGAGCAGTCTCTCAGGGAATCTTAACCCAGTCTACTCTGCACCATAGTATTCCTTGTAAAAATTCTACAAAGTTAATTTTATTATCACATGGCCTTTGGAATTAAGAGGGCAGCTCACAGCCCTGACTTTGTAGAAGCAAGATGCACCCCCACAGCAGAGATACTGGGTCAGCAGAGAGAGACTGGAGCAAACTGCAGGTTTGAACTTTGAAAGAAGACTTTCGCTTGCAGTTGTGTTGTGACAATCAATTGCGTTCCTAAACTAATCTGAAAAACTGGTCTGTGCCATTCTAGAAGGTGTGCATTTGGGATGAGACATGAGACATCCTTGTGATTAAAAGTCAAACTTTTAATAGCACAGTAGCTTTGTCAATTATGACCAACAATATTTAATTGTATACTGCAAAATAATTAGTAGAGAGGATTTTAAATGTGTTCAACACACACACATACACACACACACACACACACACACACACACACACTATAGTATGTTTGACGTAATGGGTACACCAATCATTTTGACCTAATACACACATGCCATGTGCCTGTACTGAAATATTGTACTATAATCCATATAAACACTGTGCTAAAGAGTTGATAGATTAAAATTTTTAAAGATATTTTAAAATAATCTTTTTTAATAGCAAGATTCTTTTCTGATGTAACAAAAATTGAGTTCTATGATGAGACTGGAAACGTGTTTTTTCTCCAAAAGATCTGTTGATCTGTGATGCAGTGTAGTGTGGAAACATGTTCCAGAATGACTGCAAACAACTCCTTGCTGAGCAGGGGAGATAAGTCCCTGCACCCTGTTCTTGACAGTTGCTTTGACTCAGTGCTGGACCAAATCTTAATGGGTCTGTGAATTACTTGGGCATCCTGTTAAGCACATATCCTGATCCAAGAGGTCTAGTTGGATAGACAAATCTGTTTTTCTAACCAGATGACCCTCATTTTCTGTGATGATCATGGGACTGCCAGAGTTTTAGAACATTCCTACATCCTGTCTTAAGCATACAGTAAAAGCTGTAAGCTGCCTGTAAACTTGAATTTTGTTCTTATCTAATCATGAGTGTGACCCTTTGATATCATTATTTTCTCTTGGTGAGTGATAGGGAAGGAGAATGGGGGTGAAAGAGAGACAGACAGACAAACACAGAGACAGAGATGACAGACAGAGACAAAGACACAGAGAGCATTTGAGGGCAAAGTCAGAGCCTGGTCCTGATTCCGATCACGCCCTCTCATCGGTGATTGTACCAATGTGACCAACCCAGGGATAGGGCTCATTCCTAAGGAAGAGGAAATTTGGCTTACACAGATTTCCGTCTTGTACAAGCACCCCCAAGGGGAACTTAGAAACACCCTCCTCATTTGGATCTGAATGTTAAGGCTTCTTTCTTGTGGGTTTGTTGCTGACTGGTGGTTTATTTCTTTTCATGAAAGATAGGTACCACAGCATTGTGTGGAAGTCAGATGACTGCTTGCAGTTGATTCTTTCCTTCTACCCTGTGAGTCCCAGGGATCAAACTCAGGTCTGCCTCCACAGCCAGTGTCTTTAGCAGCTGAGCCATCTCACTGGCTTTATTTTGATAGCCATTGTGAGACATTTTATGTAACGAGTAAAAGTCTGGATTCTCTCAAAAGTTACAAATGACAGTGACCCTAAAAATGCAGGACTTGAGCTGTATTTTCAAAGCAAATGCACAGGGAATGCAATTTTCATGCTATGTTCTGTCCTAGTATTCCATTCGGCTTCTGATGGCCTCATTTACAACTTCATTCCCTTCAGAATAACAACTGACCTTCCTGCTTGGCACACAGCAACAAAACAACTAACCAAATAAACAGAGAGCCAGATGATTTATCTGTTAAAAGATTACTCCCATAATACCTGCACTTCCAAAAAAATCTTTAATCACATTGCTAGTTTGCGCCCTTTAGCTGCTCAGAGACAAAGGGTGATGTAAAAATAAACCAACTTCACACTTCTTATGAAAAATAGGTCTCACTGCTAAACCAGAAAAGAAACTAATTATAGTATTTTATAGTTAAAAAAATACAAATCGTTCTTACATAACTGTATATTGAAAGTCAATTTTTGTCCCAATTTTAATTTTCCAAAAATGTTTCTTATTTTTCACTAAACACCTCTATTTCCACATACCAACTTGAAAATGAGCAAATTAATTAAAGCTAGTAGTACACACAGCTTGTGATATGAAGAAGGTGCTTCCCAGGAGTACCTGTAAGTTATGTTTTTAAAATTGTGAGTTCACACTTTCATCACTGATAAAAAGGTACACTTCTAGTTATTAGCTGGCGATCAATAGGTGGAGATGAACAGATAGACCAGACTTCTAGTAATTGTAACGTCTCTTTTTAATATTAATATAACTGTTGAACAAACTTCTAAGTAAAGTGCTTGTTCCTTTTGTGTGGAGGTACATCATTAGATAAGAGCCTAGGGAGAGCTAGAGAGATGGCTCAGCAGCTAAGAAAGCTCACTGCTCTTACGGAGGACCCAAGTTCAGTTCCTAGCACCCATGATGTCAAGCAGCTCACAAATGCCTTGAACGCTACCTCCAAAGAATCTGACATCTTCTTCTGGACTCCAAAGGCATAGCACTCACATATAATCATAATCAACATAATTCAAATGGAATGAACCTTTTAAAAAGTTAAAGATCTATTAAATGACCCATTCCCCAAAATACTGAAGACATTACCTGGGGAAAAATCATGTTAATGACAAGTATTTAATTAAGTGCCTGTTGTGTTCTAGATGTTGCTAGCAGGGAACACCAAAGAATAGAATACACAGCTTCTCCATGATTTGGTGTATTAAAAGTCAGCTACCAGCGATAAAAAATGTATTAAATTGTATCTTAATAATAACATTTATCCAGCATGCACTGTTATCAAGACCTTCTGACCATGTCACTTGGGCTGTCTTCTTGTTCTCTGTGCTGTTCACGTGAGGAAGCTGAGGTGTGAGGAAGAGAGGGTCAGTGACCATCCTCCCCTCCTCCCACCTCTACTCACCTTTAGCATATGTGTGTAGGTGCTGACTTCAAACCAGAGACTAAATGGATTTGGCTCCCTGGGCATCTCACTTTTTCCTTGATAAAATCTGCTGCATCCCTGGCACTCTGTAAGCATCCTTGTTAATTAAGCTTTCTTTTGAAGTATCCTAGAAAGGGGCTAGTGTGTACTAGGAGCTAATGTATATAAGGGGCCAGTGAGTACTACTAGGAGCTAATGTGTACAAAGGGCTAGTGTATATGAAGGGATAGTATGTAGGCATTGTTCTGGGTCTAGTTTTATGTGTTAAGCAATTGGCTTTCATATATCCTTTGAAGTTATGTTTATTATACCCTAGTCCCCCCACCCCCAGGTTACTAGAAAAGCTGAATACCATCTTGAAAAAGAGCCATCTCTTTCTAGATTGTATATAAGCATCACTCACACAGCAGGAATGGGCTTCTCCAGAGTGTATGGCCCCTCACCCTGCTCTTTTTCTCTGACAACAGGGGAAAAGCCAGTGCTTTGGGTTACATTTAGAAAGATTTAAGTAAGAAATAAAGGAATTTCTCTGACAGTAAGGATGTCTAAACACTTAACGGGACCTCTAAGAGCTGTAGTGTGTGTGTGTGTGTCTTTGACAATCTTTAAATGTGGAAACAAAGAATCCTTTCACCAACAGAAAGTTCTGTAACCTTTCTGTGATCTCCTTTGAGTCCATGAAGGATATGATTAATTAAAGTCAGACGTTACCTCTAAAATAATAGGCATGAGATTCAGAGAATTGAAGGTGTTGGAGGACTCATTAAACAGCTGCATAAATATCATGCTGAAAGATTTAATGAGTCCATAGGGTCACTGATAGAGCAATGGAGCCTCGATGGCCTAGAAAAATAAATTAGAATCGATAGTGTTCCTCTAAGCTAACCACCGAGAGATGGAGTCTATAATTATATCTTAATGATGTATATTGGTGTTCTCATCCCGGAGAAAATGAAAATAGTTTGTTTTCAGTTTTGTATCCACTGATAATAAAAAGTCTGGTGTCTTGGCTTAGTTCTCTGGCCTGTGGGAGCTATGATTTCTTTACGAAGCTATAGTTGGGTGAACAGTGTCCATTGTTTGCCTTCATTAATTCAACTAAAAGATGCCCATTACATAACCGGCTTTGAGTTTTCAACTGGGCGAATAAAAAGGTACCTGGCTGCCTGTGTCCAGTGGATGATTGTCTACCATGGTGTAGTGTCCAATAGGACTTTCTTCAGTTATCGAAAGATACGTGTGTCTGAGTGGTCAGTGAAGTTTTTTGATTTATCAGCTACATGCTTAATTTCCAGTGTGGGGGCCATCTGCCTACAGAGGATTTGCATCGGCAATACCCACTATGATTATCATTATAAAAAGATTATTGTAAACTAAGAGTGGTTGGCTCAACTTATAACCCCAGCACTTGGAAGGCTGAAGAAGGAGAATCACCGTAAGTTTAAAACAAGCCAAAATAACAAACAAGGAAAGTTGTTCATACTGAGAGAACAAGCAGCTACTTGGGAAAACCAAAACTATAGGTGGCATCTCCAAGATGGCAAGGTTTGAACTGAGACCCAGAGGACTGACTTGAAGTCTGAGGCAGAAGAGCAGACAGAAGGTAATAATGACAGCTTTGGAAAAAGCCCTAGATATGAGCATCATGTTGATATTGTGGAGTTATGTACAGTCTCATTTGTATTGTATCCATGGCCTGAGATTCTGTTACAAAATACCACAGAATAGAGTTTAAAGAAAAAATTATTTTCTCCTCATTGAGGGGTCTGTAATGCTAAGATCAAGGTATCTGTGGAGATGGTTTGGGGTACCCCTTTTCTTCCAGGCTTGGAAAGAAAGACTCTCCACTGTCTTCACGTGACCTTGCTTTGGTGCAAACATAGGGCATGTCTCCTGCTGTCTGTTTCTCTTCATCCCAAATATAGTCACAAGCCTAGAAACCAGGGCTTCAGTATGAGAATTCGAAATGACACAGTTTAGATGGTATCACACATCATTCAATAAACGATGCCTTCCCCATGATTTACTTTTCATAGAAAAGGAAATGTATTGTTCATATGCAAGTCAAACTGTCACCTATGTAGCTTCTGATAACTTTAGTCACTCTTTTAGAGTTATATATCTATAAATAACACAACATGCTAGAACATTGACAAGTGTAAAAACACATAAGCCAACATGCCAATTTCACATGCATCAAGTACATGACATATTATTAAGCAAACAGTAATTTCATTGGATTCTTTGAGGGCAAACCAGCACACTAAAGTCTATTTTTAATTTTTCCAGGGATTTTTGTCTTGGTTATTAAATATGGCTACTGTTGTTTTTCATTGGATAAATTTAGAAATAAATAAGTTATATTAAAAGAAAAAATACTTAATACCCCAAAGTCAGCACTTACTGATTATTTAAAAGTTTTCATCATTATCAACCTATGTTTTTACATTTAGGATTTGTATGGTGGTTATAGCAGTAGTTTTCCCTAACCCTTGTGCAAAATCACCTATTTGATTGTTTAAAATTGGACATAGTACAAGAACTTTTACCATGAAACATACCAAATTCTATGAATAGGATACTTTTTCTTTCTAGAAAAGCTCTTTGTTAAACACATGCCAGCCACTCTAAACACAAAACCACACCACTCTATGGTTTTCCGGCACAGGGTTTCCCTAGAATTTATACAGAGTTCCCGCTGGAGCTTGCCACTGTAGAAAGATGATTATCCCTGTTGTAGTCTACTTCTGTTGTTCATAACATAATACACTGGCTACATGAGCTGTTAAGAGGTTTACTGCAGCTCATGGTTCTGATCTGAGTTTCAGAGGCCACATCTGATGATGACTTTCTTGCTGGCAAAGTTCCAAGTTAGCAAAGGGCATCACACGGTGAAAGCCAGGGAATAGACTTTTACAGCAATCCTGGTTCCTTTTTCTTAAGATAACTCATTAATCCCCTAGTCACATGTATGCATTTAGCCATTCATTAGGGCAGAACCCTAATCTCCTATTAAATGCTTCACCTTATTCTGCTTCCTAATATCTCATAATGGAGATTAGATCTCACCATGGGTTTCAAGAAGGACAAATCATATTCAAACCATAGCACTCATTCATTATAAACAAAACAAGATTTTCTATGGAATCATATTACTTTTCACATGCATTTCATCCCACAACAGGGAGAGGTTGTTGTGTCTTTTGAAACAATCATCTCCCAGGTAACCAGAAGGTACTATTTTCGGAAAAACAAGAGTCCCCTAAAACTTAAGTCCAGTCTTAACAACAGTTATGTAACCCAGTCAGCAACATGTCTATATAAAAATGGCCTTGGCCACCACATTAACAATCCTCCTGTTGCGGAGACTCAACTTGCTGGCAGCTGATGCCGAGCCAAACACTTTCCCAGTTCAGTTTCTAGAATGTGCTGTTTCTGTTTCAATCTTCTGAAAGGCTTAAGTGGTGGTAAGTGAAGCTTCCTAGGGGAAGAAGCAGTTTTAGGATAAAATATAGCATTCTCGTGGAAAGTATATCTCTCCACTCTCACCCGTCTACATCATCTTCTAGCAAGTCCAGAGTTGTTCAGACTTTGAAAAATGAGTTTACACTTAGAAGAGTTCATCTTCAGTCTCTATCTGAAGCTGAGGCTGTCACACTTGTGAGCTCTAAATGTGAGGAACAGGAAGTTAAAGTGACGTCTTCCAAGTTCTTTAAGAACAATTGGCAGCACTAGCTGACCCATCCTGGCCCTGCTCTCGAGAGTAACTCTGAAGAGTATGTGTTTTCTGAGTAGAGCCATGTTTATGGTTCCTGGTGTCATTATAATTCTTCCTGAGGCACATACAGGTGGAGGGGTTCATGCAGAAATGATTAAATGATTTAAAACTTGTATCCTTTCTCCAAGTGAGATTTGTATGCTTAAAATATTGGTGGCGAGAGGAGAGATTGAGAATCCCAAATCTACCCACATTTATATGTCAGAATACATAAAATTCTTGATGTATTTTGAAAAAAGAGCACATTAAAAATCTGGCAAAAAGAAAATAGAACTGAAAGACATACGGGAGGGTCTAGAAGGTGGGGGTGAAATCTAGAGTAGCAGGGGAACAAGAGTGAAATCATACATCACCATGAAGGAACTGCCCACTGTGTCTGAAGCTGCTCTGTCAGTATGGTGCCTGCTGCTACAACATGCTCTTCCAGAGTGGCTCATTGGTGTGGAACCGAGTTTATTCAGCTGACACTTCTGGAAGCTAAGTTGTCCCAGAATGTACCACTAGCTTCTGTTCAGCATCCACTGAGCCTGTCTTGATGGAGCACACTGTAGCAGAATCTTTACGTAGCAAGAAGGAACAAGTTGGCAGAGAGGTGGCTTGTGTAACAAAGCCACCCCTGTCACAACCTATCAGTCCATCAATCTGTTACTTCCCAAGTATCCTACCTCTGACACTGGGACCAAATTTCCTGCTCTGAAAATATGATTGACTTACTCAAACTATAGCCACAGAAGACTGTTCCTAGGCTTCAGTAATTAGAAATGGGGACTAGATGACATGGGAAGGATCAGGAGGAGGCAAGCAATGAAAGACGCTTATCTGACATCCTTCTCAAAGTTTAGCCTGAAGGAAGCTGAGTCCTACAATAGTAATGGGAGAAAAGAATAAGAGGGACACCCAAAGGCCAAGAAGTTAGTAAGTCCGTGTAATTTATAGTTAAGTGTAGTTTGACATGTGGAAATAAAGGTAACCAAAGAAAAGACCAAGAAAGATGCTTTCAACCTACCTTCGTGGTAGTCAGGAGTGCTTTTTCCTTCATGGACCTAGTGAGTATATAAGCAGGACTATCATAAAATATAAGTCCAGCCACCCCTGAAGACACCACCTGAACACTAGATTGTTGTCTTTTGCTGTTTGGTACCATCTAATGATAGTATTTATAACATGGTCTTCTACAGCATAAAGCTCCATGCCTGCCTGGCTGCTCTACTGAGAGGCATCTACCACTCAATAGGAGGCTAGTGCAGGTTTCAGTAATGAGAATCCATCCCAACTCATAGTGGAGGGGAAGCATTTTATACATAATCCATTATTGGTTTTTGTTCCCATTATAAGCTGTAGCTTTATACCTGAGGAGAAGTTCTTCTAAGGAAAGATGAGGATCCTAAAAAGAAGGTTCTCGATGATGGGATACACATCCTGAAAAAGAGAGTTTGCAAGAGATTTCTCTGAGTTCTTTTAGAGCGTTTCAGTGCAGAAGCCAGTCTGAGAGACCATGGTCTTACTATTTCTGCAAAGACAGTGGAGCCAGGGACACAGGATATAGCAATCAGGAGAGCCTGGGCCTTCCAACTGTTGACTTGGATGTAGAAAGGAAGTGGGGAGAAAATAAAGTAGGAGGTAAGGCTTTGTGTATGCCTTGTATGCCTCTCTGGGCCACTGACTGGAAAAAGTCTGACTGGAGTATATCTTGCCACATCCTGTGTGTCTCAGGAGGGCAGGGAAGTATTGTATGCCCCAGTCATGGGAAATGACATTCTGAGTGTGCTACCGAAAGCCTAGCAACCAGCAAAAAATGATTCCTATGGTGATGGCTCGGTGACTCGTGTCAGTTCTACAAGACCATGGACTCATACAGTGAGTACTACCAGACTTTTCTGATGTCCCGACATGAGCAAGTCTAACTCAGTAGTGAGGTGCTGATCCCTGAGAGGACATAGAAGGAAGCCTGCAGCACTGCTCTTTCTAAAGATGCACAGAATTCTGTAATATACTCACTCTCCATGTGGAGAAGCAAAGAAATGGGAGGGACAGCTTTTAATTCAGGGACTGACCCACACAAGAAACGGGGCAACCAGTTTTGTAGGGAGCAGACTTTCAGAGCAACTAAGAAAATGGTCTGTTTCCTCTGTCAATTAGAAAAGGAATGGCTGCCTCTGTTCCTTCACTGGACCTGTGGCCCTTGCATCGTCAGTGATCATGTTAAGGATATCTCTGCTGTGACAGAAATCACAGCCATGTCACAGACAGGCAGTTCAGGGGCTGTGCTAGGTGCAGTGAGCTACTTGAGTCAACTGAAAGAGAATTGGTCACCTGGGAGATTTCTAACCTAATTTCAGACTTCCTGGACACCATGTCCTCTCATGACCCAACACCTGCTGTGATGGATAGACGTTTATAAGGAGACAAATAACAAATGGTTCGTAAATGCCTGTGTCCCTTGGGAACAGGAGGCATATAGCCTAGGTGACACCAGCAGTTTCTTGATTTCTCTTTTAGTTTCTCTTCTGTATTTATATGTTCATAGAAAGGGTTGGCAGTATTTTAAGCAAAACCTTTTAAAATCTCCTATTTTGTAGAAAAAAAAAAAGCATTCTTGTTTCCATTGCTGAAAGGCTTGAGCCTGCTGAGTTAAAGTCAGAATTTTCTTTTTTCAAGTTTCGTGGTGCTCAAGATTGAACCCAGTGCCTCGAGCATACTAGGCAAATGCTGCATCTATGACAACCCCCCATAAAACTGTTTCATACTTAAAAACTCAGAATGTTTACATGCTGTAACATAAAATATTGCACACATGAAGTCCAACCCACTCATGGGGCAGGAAAGAAACTTCAGGAGGTGGTTAATATGCCTTAAACATTGATGAATAAAATATTTCTGTTAGAAAAAGTAAACTGACTCTTGATGTCGACTTTTGTGGTCATATTCCAGTATATGTCTGCTACTGCCAGAGAGATGGCGACACGTAATGTCTGCTTCTGCCAGGACCCATGCAGACTTCCTCGTCTCTTTGAACTCTGTGCCTAAATGTTCACTGCTCACCCACAACACTGTCATGTCTGAAATCTGTAAGCAGTACTTAAATCTTATTGGTGAAACTAAAACATGATGAAAGCTGCTGCTAAAGAATAATGGGTGGTGTCCTCAGCTGTATTACATGTTGGTCCTTGTCTGGATGCTGGCCTTTGGGGGCATTCTGCATAAGCGTCAAAGCTAACAGAATTGTAAAACCTAAAGGCTACACATTCAAACTCTCAACAGCTAGATAACTAACCTTGTAAATAAAATTCTTACTCATGGGTGTGTAAAAGACTAGTTGGGATTTTTTTTCTTATCACTTGTTATTAACAAGCAGTTAATTTAAAAGATGCATTCCATATCCAACAATCCGTCTATCAATGGGTCTACAAGATACACTTGGATATGTATTGATACCTCAGTATCCATGAGAAATTGCTTGCAGGTTCTAAAATCTATGGAAGCTCATGTTTCTTATATACAGTGGCATGGGATTATCTTAGAACTACTCATTGCTTCCATACTTCCGTATACTTTAAATCACCTCCAACTCATTTTAATTCCTAATACAATGTGAATGCTGTGGTGATAAATGTTATTGTCATTAAAGATCACTGACAAGAAAAAGCATTTAAATATTTTTAGTACAAATCCAATTTTGTTTCAAACATCTCTGATCCATGATTTGTGAATCCACAAATACAGAGCCCATGAGTACAGAAAGCTGACTCCTGTGTGTGTGTGTGTGTGTGTGTGTGTGTGTGTGTGTGTGTGTACATGAGAGGTGGTAGAGTGGGGTAGGGTGGTGGGAGTGGTTGTGTAGGCACAAAGGAACAGCAGCTCATTGCTTCGGCATGAACTCTGATAAAACATCTCTTTCAATACATAGAACATAAAATCAACAAAATCACATTGTCGTCAGGGTGTGCTCTCTTTGAATGCTGTACCATACATGGTACCTTTTACACTTGTCTGTCTGTCTAGATGTAGTGAACAGATGACCAACTGAGCACAATCTCCCTGGCCTTTTCTGCCTAGCTGTCCCCATGCTCGCTCTTCAAGTACAAAGCCTGGTATTTTAGAACTCCAGTCTCTTTTCTTTTTGATCAGCCTTTGCATCCCTGTTGCACAGGTGTTAGATGAAAGGACAGTGTCTGCAGCCAGCGTTGTTTGTTCCAGTGGCTCTTAATTGTGTCCTCTTTTATTCATTTTTTTTTGACTGCTACAGGTTTATAGTCACAGAGGGGGAGGGAAGCTTGTTAACTCAATACTTGATTGTGTGTCGCTGAGGGCTGTGCTTTTCCTTTCTCCCTGGGTGCAGGGGTGGCCTTTCCTCAGCTTCACCCTCTCTTCCTTAACAGATACTTTCCCCACTGGACTTCTGCTCATATCTGGCATTTAAACATTGCTGTGCTCTTATTGACATAAAGTATGTTGGTGGGCTGGGGTAATTTTAATTTATATTCATTGAAGGGAGAAATAGAGAAATAGAGGAGGTATGCCAGGCCTGTAATCCTAATGTAGACCTCTAACCTAAGCAGAGCTGATGTGTTGATTTACCAGAAATAAAAAGAGGCCAGAGCAATCCACTCATGGGGTGGTGAGGCCAGGCTCAGGCCTGCAGTCTAGCTTCCAGACTTCTTGTCTAGCCTGCAACCCTGCTCCCAGCCATTCTCTTTTCCCACGTACATTCTTTCTTGTGAGTTACAGTATACAGCACAGAGATTAGACATAGAAATATTTGACAATTTAAAATTTATCTATTCATCATAAAACACTGAGAATATATAATATAAAGGAATTCAGTTACTGCCATATATATATATATATATATATATATATATATATATATATGGATATGTTTGGTATACTATAAAACAAACCATAAAATGCAGAATCATATTTTATAACTGATATAGAGATTCCTCAGGAATCTTGTGTATTTCTGTAGGATATATTTGGGAAAGAGAAGTGGTACTTAATGATTCTCCTAAAATGAGAGTGAAAGACAGAAGAGTTGAAGGATAAAGAAGAGGATGTAACTATATACAGGAGATCACTAAATAATTAGAATACAAATAAGTGGATGGGACATAACGTGGCAGTATGTAGCTACATGCCCAGGGCCAGGAGCTTAGGGGGAAGCTTGTCCAACGAAGGAGCCTAAGGGATACAAATATCATTGAGCTATGATATGAAACGTTTCTGCAACTCCAGGCACAGATTAACTGTCAAGATCCAACATGCATACTCAAGTACAGCAGCAGCAAAAGAGATCAACCTAAAAGCCCCAAACCAGAAAAAATCTACAATATCAAAAGCACGAGACAATTTCCAAACATATCTAGAAAGAAAACTGTAGGTGACAAATTGAAAGCTAGTGTGGGGTCAGCGTCTCTACAGAGACTGTGGAGGTGTGAAGAGCAAAGCCATGTCACAATTCTGAAAGGCTTTGACTGGAGAGTTCTGTAGCCAAACCAGCAGAGAGTTGATTAAAAACATGCCCAGACACACATAAATACCATACAACCTATAAATGTTATTGTAATGTAAGACAAAGGATGTTTAAGCATGGATGTATGGGCACAGATAAGCATGTGAATAAACGGAGAAGTCATAGATGTTTATTTATCAACTTAAAACCACAGCATGGGAAGGGACCTGAGATTGGGTAGGGTGTCATGGGTGACATACAGCTCTTTATTTGTATTGACTGTTGCCTTGTTTTTCACAAAATAACATATTCATTCATTTCTGTGTGGCTTGAAATACTCTTAATTTAATGTAAAGAATCTAGTACTAGTAAAAGTTTCTTTTAAGAGGGGATTGTTGGATCCTAAACTTTCCCTCGGGCTTGCTCATTTGCATCCACTTCTTCTAAGGATGCTCTTTCTATTTCTAGCTTTTCAAACCTCCAGCTCAGCCTAAAAGATGCCATTATGATTCCTTGCTGCCATCATGTTTCCACTAATGAACTCTTCAAGCTTGATTGGTTCTTAGTAGACTCACAGTGATGCTGAAGGACTCCTGAAGTCACGTGTTTCTCTCAGCATAAATTCCACATCTGTGGCTGGTATGATCTAACCTCAAGTTTTGAACAAATTTCGGTATATACCTTTTTTTTCATACAAAAATTATAACTACCTGAATGCTAGTGAAATTTAACTTTGCATGGTGATTAAATCACCACTTCAGGAAATGATTTAAGTTATGAAAACATTCTAGAAAGAGAAACGGGAAACAGTTAAAACTTAGGGTGCATTAAAATGTGTCTGAAGGCATCAACAGACAGAAAGAAGCAAGGACTGTCCAGAGGCAGTGTCTCTCAGTGGAAGCAGCGTCCACAAAGCAGGGAAGAGTGAGCTGGTTTTCCCCTAGAGAGTATCTGCTGAGGTGTTTGGACAGTGGAAGAAAAGGAGGGGCAGCCAGCATGAGGTGTCTCGTAAAAACACACTTCCTAAAACCGGGACACTGAGGAGCCACCAGAGGCTCTGACCATGCATCAACTTAACATAAAACAAAGAAAACCTGTTATTACAGAGAATTTCAAGAAAATAGTATTTTCAAGGCATGATGTACTATAAAGAGAAAAGGGTTTTTGGTTTGCTTGCTTGCTTGCTTTTCCCTGAGAGGCCATGATTTCCGGCTGCTTCTCACAGAAACTGGAAGCCTGAATCCGTACCACTTCATAGACCCAGTACTTGGTCTACATGCATCTCATTTAGGACTGCTGGTATAATCCATGTGTCCATAAAGGAATCAGCCTTTAAGCCATAACCTTAGACTCACGTATATAAACTTCCAGAGACAATCATCTCACCAAACTGATCACACTGCACACAACGACAGTCCCTGAGTTAGAAGCACAGGGGCAGCAGAAGGCAGGCAGAATGCTACAGACGGAGACCTGGGAATTCTGAGAGACAGTAGAGCAGGTGTGTGGAAGACTGATAATGTGAGTCAGGAACTTAAATGAGGTTGAAGGCAGACTGGAAACAATTGATTTTCCATAAATGCAGAACCCAGTTCTACATAAAATCCAATGCACAGCTATAGTACAGATGGGACTGCTAATAAAATTACCATAATTATAGAAGAGTGTCAAAAACATGCAGAAATACGGTAGAGATACTAGGGGTTATAACAGACTGAATGAGATGAGGCAAAGGAGTGAAAGCATGGAGGCTCTGAATACTCTGTCTTTAGAATTAATCGAGGACACAAATTCAGAGAATCAGAATTATAAACAAGATACATTTTTTTAAAAAAAAATTCCATATCCAGATCTAACTTATTGAGATTGCAGAAACCCAAAATATCACTTAAGAATAGAAAACAATGAGGACATTTTAAGCCTAGTTCAAAAACAAACAAACAAATTAAAAAAACATAATGAAACAAACAGACAAACAAAGAAACCACCCAGGATATGCACAATAGTAAAAATGATGAATCTTAGTTCACTTACCAACAGACCTTCAATAAGGAAAGAGTCAGAGAAAAAAATAATCACAGAAGGGAAGACTGAATAGCAGCACCCCAGAGATAAATTAGCAACAAATGGTGACTATGTAAGAAAATAATGATGATTTGTGTGCTTATATTATAGAAATAAAATGTGAAGCAGTACTTTATTGGTGAGAACTGGTATTAAAACACAGTCCCTTTGTTGTTTAGGAAGAGTGTGAAGACACTGATTGGCCTGTAAGTTAGTGGATCTTGAAATTGCTGCTGAAAGAATAAAAAGGTTGTAATATCATAAACTGCAGAGCAGAAAAATCTGAGATTGGAAAACACAGAACAACAGAAAGCAACAGGGAAAGGAAGAAGTAAGCAGAGACGGAAAGGAAAGGATAAAAAGGTTAAGCAAGATGATGGATTCAGACCCCCCCCCATTGCATCAGCAATTACAACATACACACAAGGATCCACTAACAAATATTAAAGATCGTCAGCTTGAAGTTAAAAAAAAAAAAAAAATGGCGCTGCGTTGCTTGAAAAGGACGCATTAGAGTCTGACAGTTTTAAAAAGTTACACATCAAAAGTAAAGAAAACTATGTCAGACAAAACCTAACTAATCGAAACCCTCAAGTAATATGGATTTTAGGCTAAAATAAATGAAGGCTGCTACAGAAAGACAAAACATCCAGTTGTCCCAGAGGATATAAGAATCAAAGTGTCATGTGTGTACCCATCGTGTTCTTTCAAAAAGATGTGTGTCACCAACATTGGTATTAGTACATCCAGCTCTGTGTTTAAAATGTTCAACATTCTTCTCTCAGTGACTGACACATGAAGTAGACTGAAAAAAAAAGATATCATTAGAGGACTTGAGTGATTGCACACAACTTGACATTTTATGTGTGTGTGTGTGTGTGTGTGTGTGTGTGTGTGTGTGTGTGTGTGTGTGTGTATCCTATCCAAGCAGGGCATCATGATTACCATTCTTAGGCCTAAATGTCTCTACTATCCTATCTATGCAGTGTGCCATTGAGATTTTTGTTGAAGAAAGACTGACTTTGTAAATGATGTGTGTCGGTTCAAAACATATATAGAAAAGTTACTTTAATAAGCACTTAGAAGGTAGCCTGGATGTCAAAGGAGATACACACATCAACTGCATTCGTTTATTCATAAATAAACAGCAAGCACCTAGCATAACTTTTAATTTTTATAATGTCTTAGCAAATGTCCTATGTCTGACAATAATGCTAACAGCAAATACTGAAAATTATAAATGAAATCAAACAGAACTAGCAAACATCAAACAAGTCTGATTATAACATTCTTACAAGTGCCAAGAACCAAGAGCATAAAAAGCATTTGTCCTAGTTGATCTATAGATGAAATACAACGCCAAGAAAATTATCTCAACACTTGTAGAATGTGCTAAGTAGATTCCAAAATGTGTGTGAGAAAGCAGAGACCCAAGAGTTAGTCCGTAAGGAACTTTAAGGTAACTTTAAGCTTTAAAATGTTATCACTTATGAAAATCATCAGTGTGGAACCTTAAAGATACTGATGGGTTCTTGGCACATTAAACACTGGCACCAAAAAGTTGCGCATAAAGAACTTCACCCAGTGTGGATCTCTCTTTGATAGAGTTGACACTGGACATCAGCAGATAACGGACCTTTCAATCCATGGTGCCAGGACTCTGGGTCATCAATAAGAAGAAAATATAAATAGATGTATGCCCAACACAACATGAGAAAATCCATACCTACATGGTTTCAAGGCTCAAGTGTGAAGCATAAAGCTGTTAAATCTTTAGAAGATAATGTTCACTACTTTGTGCCTCGTGGAAAAGAGAGGAGTTCCTTACTGATTCAGAAAAAAAATATAAACCCAAAACTTATACAACTATTGTCAATTCTGTCTAAGCAAAAGGGATATGTGGACTGCTCATAAAAACATACTTTGAAAGGAAGATAACTGTTATGCATACCTTACTAATTAGTATATGTTATAATATATACTATGCACTGTACTAGTATATCTAGTATTAGTATAAGTGACATACTTGTAAATTTAAAGATAGTAGAAAAACATACAAAATCTAACGTCAATATTTCTTATGTGGAGAGTCACAGATATTAGAGCTTGGGTCCTTTCAGATTTTGGCATCCAAAGAAAATGTTAGACAAAGCAATTAAATCTGAGCTGAGGTGACTTTACTGTGATTTTAAAATGTTATTGTGGGAGTAAGCACTATCCTGAGGTCTGTACTCAGTAGATCAACACTTTGACACATGGTCTCTTTCTAAAGATACATTTGTGTCCATCTGACATTGATGTATGTAGCAGATGGCAAAGGTCAGGATCATTCAGCACAATGTGTGACCTATTACAGGCCCAGCAGCCTTTGGTTTAATACTTAAAAGTATTCTGCGCCTGTTTTTAAAAAAACATGAAATTCTATTGGTTGTATTACATGGCATGGATAATCTGACTGTTGGATACAGTTTCAACTAGCAAGATAATATGATGCTAATTCCATTCAGCAAGTGAGTGATGGGTATTGTGGTGGTTTGAATATTCCTGCCTCAGGAGTGGGGCTATTAGGAGCCCTGTTGGAGTAGATGTGTCCTTCCTTGTTGGAGGAAGTGTGTCATTGTGGGAGTAGGCTTTGAGACCCTCCTCCTAGCTTCCTGGAAGACACAGTCTTCTGTTTGCCTTTGGAACAAGATGTAGGACCCTCAGCTCCTCCAGTGCCATGCCTGCCTGGATGCTGCCATTTCCCTGCCTTGATGATAATGGACTGAACCTCTGAACCTATGAGAGAACCCCAATCCAATGTTGTCCCTTATAAGAGTTGCCTTAGTCATGGTGTCTCTTAACAGCAATGAAAGTATAAGACAAATGTCATTGTCAACCCAGTGAGACGCTTACAAAGCCACTAACAGCCAGCAGTGCACACTTAAACACTGAAAGAGCATGCTGCTGACATTGCTAAATCTCTACTGAGCAAGCTAAAACAGTATCAACTCATTCCATATGATTGGTGAGGAACATACTATAGGTCAGATGCATGGGGGAGAGGACAAAGAAATATGGTCCTTTATGGAGATTAGATGGAACAGACACCACAAGTGAAAGAAAGCAGGAAAAGGAGGCCAAGCTCTTTCTGTTGCTTGAAAGACTGTACATTTAGCAGAACTGTGTTCCAACCATAAAACAAGAGAAACTTAGGCCGTCTGGGGGCAGAGAGCAGGTACAGCCACTGTGCAGCTCATGGAGAAAGAGGCAGGTTGGAGATGCCCACCCAAGAAGTTGATAAGCTCCATGCCTTCTGAGAAACTCGGGAGGAATTTAAGCAAGCTAGCAGCTTAGTCTGAAGGAGTTTACTTTGCACTTTCTCTGTACAGTTATAACGAATCATCTCAACATTGTGAGAAATACTGAAGAGGACTACAAGGAAATACTCTCTCTGCAGATGGTCCTTGCCGTATACCACCACACTGTGCCTACTGTCATCTGCCTTTTCAAAAGAAAAATCTTAAATTCCTAAATGTCAAGTAGATGCAAAGAAAATAAAATATTCTGAGATTTAAAGGAGGATTTGGTACTAAATACCCACCAATCAATTTGTAATATTCTGTTTCTTCTCCTGGCTCCTCAGACACCAAGAAAAGACCTCAGGATAGTTCCTACTTTCAGAATACTTTCAAAATCAAACCAGAACCATCACGGCATGGGTTTAAATGATAGCTGTAATGTTTTGTCTGGTATTTTGTTTGGATGCCCAAGTTTTGGTTTTTTGGTTTATTCGTTTGTTTGTTTTGTTTTTTGTTTGTTTGTTTTGGTTCTGTTTGGGGGGTGTTTTGAGACAGGGTTTTTCTGTGTAGCCCTGGCTATCCTGGAACTCACTCTGTAGACCAGGCTGGCCTCGAACTCAGAAATCCGCCTGCCTCTGCTTCCCAAGTGCTGGGATTAAAGGCATGCACCACCACTGCCTGGCTGGATGCCCAAATTTGAATGGACCCAGGCTCTACTTCATTAATAAACATTTTATTGCTTTCTCATTGCCTTTTCACAAATCCAGGAGAAGTGAGGTTACATAATGTGGCCATGGAAGAATGTATGATAGAAACCACATGTAATCTTGAGGACATAAAAGAAATATAGAGACTCAATGAGGCGTGTGCCCAGCTGGGCACTGGATTGTTCCAAAATTGGTTTTCAAGACTGAGAATGGCTTCCCTAACATGCACAAGATACTGAGTTCAGTCCTCACCACTATAAATAAATATGTAAGTACATAAATAGTAGAAATAAAAATTGGAGCTCCAAATTACAAATGTGTATTTCATGACAGTTTTGTTCCCAAGAAGAATACAGAGAACACTGATGCACACAGCAAAGAAAGCATCTCAGAGGACAGATGGAGAGTGTGAGATAGAGTGAAATCAAAGAACTGAGTAAAGGAGTCAGTTGGGAACAGTGAGTACGCCACTCAAAACCTGTGCATTATTTGTCAGTATGAGCAGAAGCTGTCTGGCGACTGAGTGCGCCATTGGGTGCCATTGGGGCACTGTGACTTCCCACTCTTAGGTACTACCATAGAGTCACCCATTGGCATTGGTGACTTCCCACTCTTAGGTACTGCCATAAAGTCACTCAAGATCCTTGTTGCTTTCATTTAAACCAAGCACACTTTTTAACCTTTCAAGAGATTGATTGTTCCCATTGTATTTATTGTACCAAGAGCCATTAGCTGTATGAGTCTGGATTGTGACAACGGGAGGGAGCAGGGCACGTGAAGCAGGGCTAAGTGCTGAGTTAGCGGTGAGGTGTCAAGAAAGGAAGAAGGGGTGTTGGTACCTATCAGCAGACTACAGAATTGCCAGAAACAACCAATACAGACTCTTGAGAGGTCAGAATGAGAGTGCTGTTGGACATAGTACGCTGGAGAAGCTTCTGAGCCATCTAACTAGTCATATATAGTATGACTGAATATACTTGTTGCACAAGCAGTTTAAATATTTAGTGATTTTGTGTTTGACTAGTCAGCTTCCGTGGCCTTTGCTTAGGAGCTCAGTGTAAAGTTCTACCTGTGAATGGAGATTTCATCGGAGAGGACCGCAGTTGTATATTGTCAGTTACTTGGAAATGATCACGTTGCATAGCTCAGATATCATTTTTCTGGATCACTTTCACAGGCTCATTACTACAAGCTGACTAAAGGGGGATATAGGATTTTTTAAAAAATAAATAAAATAAATAATTGAGCAAACCGAAAGAAATGTTGAACTTCCTGTGGTGCATTAATTTTCATCATCCTGTATTGTGTTTGCGTAGATAATAAATAGGAAGAGAAAGCACATGTCAAGGAACATTTTCCACTCAGCTCGACAGACAAAATGCAAAGGGCTACATGGTAGGTACTCATGCATGAGAGGTATGCTTTCGACATATACTTGAGCACACACAGTGTGCAACACAAGCACATGATGCCACCCATGGTGTGCATGCACAGGTATATACAGAAGTGGTCTCTGCAGTGGGAGTACTAATTATATGACTTACTCTGCAAAAAGAAGGATTGTTGTTTATAGGCCAAAGATGTGGATTTTTTCTCATTAATGTGAAAGTAGGCTATGCAGCTGTATGGTACAAAGGGGGTAATCACGAACTACTATTGAATAGCTATTCAATCTATATTTAATTACAATTAAGCAGCATTTAAAAGTCAGTTCCTTCTTCTTGTGATCCCTACTTCCCAGGATCTATAGCCTGGTAGTTTGTGCGCCTGGTCCTGGACTATGCCAGTGTGTATCTTTTCTACCATCACTGGAAGTCGAACCCCATGCTACTTCCTGTTTTCCACAACCCAAGGCACAAAGAATGAGTTTTGGATTTTGAAATGATTGAAAACTGATCTAAAGAATATTAATTTAGAACACATGAAATAACTTGAAACAGAAAATTCCAGAAGTTTTACTAAGCGTAAGTATGCCCATTTCTTCATGTGTTGTCTGGGTTTGTATCTCCCATGCCAAACTGAACAATTGCTTCAGAGACAGTACAGCCTACACAGTCAAAATATTTTCTTTGTGGCTCCCCCGAGGATAGTTTGCCAGCCCTTGAGCTAAAGGAAGGGAAATAGCAGTGTGACAAATAGTTTTAATAGAGACTATTCTGTGTAACTTAGGGAAATGAAGTGAATGAAGAGAATGTTTCCAGAGCTGTACCAATTTGCTTGCTGTGGGACATTGGCATTTTAAAACTTTGCTAATGTGTGTCCCTGGCACTGTAGCCTTTCTCATGTATGCTGAGGGCCTCAGTGAGCCCTCAGCTGTCTTGTCTCTCTGTAATTCCTGTAGATCCTCTTCTCAACAGCTCCTTTCTATTCATAGGTCACTGTCTTCTCTAGTGTCCAAAGTCCAATTGAGTTCTCTCAAAGGTTTGGCAGGGGCAATCTGCTGACCCTCCTGACAGCAAGACCAATTATCTTCTCAACCTTCTCTTAAGAAAATGGTGGAGTCAGGGATGGTTAGTTTATGTGGGAGCTGATCTAAGCCAGCATTATTCTGCAGCCATTATTGCCACTTCTCGAGGATGACCCCACTAATTAGGACATGCTGTCCTTTATTTGGCTAAGCTTAAGTACAAGCCAGAAATTCATTGACTCATTTCTGTCCAAAAAAAAATCTGTATGGATATTTTTGAGGCTTTGTGCAGACCCAGGGTTGCAGCTTCTACACCGTGATATTCATGAATATCACAGTGCCATGATGAAGCACCCTAAAGAACCCAACCCAACTGCTTTAATGATATCAACAAATGAGTAGAGGAAAAGAAGAAATCTTCCTCTTCCCCCTTCACTTACAAGTGGGTTTTTTTGTTTGTTTGTTGTTTGTTTGTTTGTTTCTATTCGTCTTTGTTTTGTTTTCCTATGCTTAGAAGTAGTTATTTAGGAAAAGATCTAATGTATGGCATTCTTCAGTACTGATTCTCACTGCTGTCTTACCCAGACCTAAGAGATTCACCTATGAGACAGAACCCCCAACTAATCACAACATGTGCTGATATATAGCTTTGATGTCTGAAGTCCCTTTGAAATGTATCCCAAAAATTAAATGAGGCAGAAATATGCTGAGTAGTAGTCAGTGGTAGAATATCACGGTGAATCTGTGATATCTGCTGCTCATTCTCTTTTAATGCAACACATGCTTGAGGAATTTTCTAATACAATATGGGAGAAAAAGCCTCTAAAAAGACTTTTATTTAATCTTTAAATTCCTCAGTGTTTCCCTGAAGCATCGTTGACTTCAAAGGAAAACCTGAGATGCAGGGATTACTGCTCAAGATTCATGGGCATGGATTCAAATTCAGACTCAAATGCAAATTGCAGCTCTGGCATATATGTAACTGTTGAAGTCAACATCACTGTTCGGTGCATTAGCCAGTAGAGTGCCATTCACAGTAACATCCTCGTGCAAAGATCTTTAGGTTTGAGACTTTAAAGTGGCCTCCAGCCTGGTCTTTTCTCACCTGCCTTTCCTATGTACTGTCTGTCTTTCTGCACGATGTTTGTGCAGCTTGGAAGGACTTTACTGCTAACCGACTGGAGCCGAGCCTTCCATATTTCACCTGGGATGTGACTGATTCCCCCATCCCATCCCCAACAGTATCTATTGCTGCATAGATGGATTTATTAGAAATATCATGAAGCCAGACTGACTTTGATAAAATGCTTCAGTTTTCTGTTTGCTTTGTCTTGCTTTTTGTTTTTTGCTTTTCCTATTGTCTTGTAAAAGTGTTTTTTAAAATGCTTATATTCTCAGTTGACTTAGAACTGCTGGACCAAAAAAAAAAAAAAAGTGTGGGTGTACTAACAAGAAAACAGGCCTAGATTCACTGTATTCATCCTCTCTTCCTTTAGAAGTGAGGAGGTTCCATTTCTGAATGAAGTTAAACTTCATTAGCTTAAAAATCATGTAAAGCCCTGTGAGAACTACTAAATATGGTCTCCGTGTATTAAGTATAGTAAAAATTTTGTGCAGAGGATGTCATCATTGTGCACCGTAATTTATTTTCTGTCACTATCACAGGCATAATTCAAATTGAACTTTTTTTAAAGTTCAGTTATGATTCTGAAGTCTAGGAAGTCCTTGGGCAGATGACAACTTTGTGAGACAGGCCTTTGTGCTACGTGACAAAATGGCATAGAGTGAAGATGAATAAGCTGATACAAAGAAAAGTGGTGAACAGGGTCTCACTCCAACAGCACATCCTTATAACTAACCCACTCCCACAATGCCTAGGTCCCCACCTTGGTAATTTCAATCACTGTATTAAGCTCCGCCTCCCAATCCTACCACACTGGAGGCAACTTCTGGAAGCACATACAAATACGCAGTACATCTGACAGGCTTATATTTCAGCTCAGATTTCCCATGGGTAACACAGGGAATCCCAGAATTTCCTAAGCTTCACCTACGCTTCAGAAGCAAGGCTGTTCTTCAGGATGGAGCTCTCGGCAAAGTCAGTCCCTCCAGCTCTCATGTTCACAGCGTAACGTACCAGGGATTCTATCATGGCTCTGACCCACATATCTGCCTGTTAGGTGTACACTCAAATCAGATTTCAGCAATGATCTTCCTCTTGCTAAATTTTATTTAAGACTCTCTGTGATCATCAGACTTTATTTCTTATTGGATTATTCGGCCTGAGTTTACAGTGTCTCAGTGTTTAGCATGTAAAGTCAGATCATTTAACAGAAGGAGGTTATAAGACCTCAGGACATACCTCGACATCAGTTAGAATGTGGCCAAACACTGCCAATTGCCTTTATTTATTATTGTTTTCTTGAAAGCTAAGCCCTATTTTTAAGTGACCAACTAGCCATGTGGGTTTTTTTTTTTTTAAAAGATTTACTTATTTTTCACTCTTATGCATGTGGGTGTCTGTATGTATATGTTCATGTGCCTGGTGCTCCACAGAAATCAGAAGAGAAGGTTGGATCTCCTGGAATTGAAGTTACAAATGGCTGTGAGGCTGCTATGGGTTGCTTGAAGTGAACCTGGGTCCTCTTCAGGTGCGCAAATGCTGTTAACTGCTGAGCCATTTCCCAGCTCACACTGTTCTCTGATTAATGAATTTTTTAAAAAATTAATTGCATACATGCTTTACCATTATTTTAGCTGAAAGTTATGTTCGAGGTATCAAAAAATTTGTACCAACTTTTGAACTAACTCACAAAATCTTTGCTATTGGCATACAGCTTTTTAATAAACACTCTATTGACCAAAGAATGCTAAAGACACAGAATTAAGACTCCACAATCTATAGAAAAGAAACAATTACTGATTGTAATAAACGTAGTGCTCTTAAATTTTTATTAGAATAGCTCTTTATACATACTCAGACAAAGGGGAGCTTTTCAGAATATTTAATAAATAGTATAACACTTGATTTCTAAAGTTGTCTGATGTAATACATTAAAGAATTAAATTTCATTTCATTTTGAAGTATCATAATGCCAGGTTGCATTTTAAAAATGTAGTCAGTGTAATAGCTAACCCAGGCAGCAGACAGCAGTCCTGGATGGAGTCCTTTTGCACGCCTTGTGCTTAAACTGTGAACTTGATGGCCCCTGACACCTTTAAATCTCAACTGAAAATACTTACTTTTCCGTAGGTCTGAGCAATGCTGGTACTGACTCTGATCAGTTATTAAAATCCCTATCTAAGACTGAAAACCAAAAGCCTGACCCACAGATACTTTTTTGTCTAAAGGCATGTTTGATCTTGTTTTTCAGTGAGTGGCCTTAGGATAAAGATCTTTATTTAATAATTAACTGCCTCTCACTTTGCAGGTGGATTAATTTGAATACTTGA